>NC_142261.1:11600269-11902264 GCF_052056855.1 Sturnus vulgaris | reverse complement strand
GAGTGCCTATTGTGGGAAATTTGGAGTAACTCCACTGGAGTCAATTGGGTTGCCCTGGATTTACGGTGCTGTAAATGAGATCAGAATTGGCTCAAAGTATATTCCATTAATGAGTCAGATACTGGCAATGTAGCCAATATGCACCCAGAAATTGCTTTAACACAGCCTAGGATATTCAAAATTGGTTTATTGAGAGATGGGCTCAGGGCCAGGATTCTGGGGTTCTCTTTTATTCTTTCCATGAAATTCACCTTCCTGCAGAAGGCCAGCACGAGGCTGATGCAAAACTTAAGAGCCATTTAAGCCCTTAGAATGGGGCTTGTGAGATGCATAAACATTGTGCTGAGCTCTTTGCCTGCCCTGGAGCAGATTTATCGTTTGGAGTTCAAGATGTTCCAGGATTTATCAACTTTTACAGGTTTTTATAGATTTTCTATATGTTAAGTGACATAGAGAGACAGTTTGTAAAATACAGTGACAGCACGGATGATCTGTTGCCAGCCATGGGTGACACAGCAGGACAAGGGTTCAGAGCTTGGCAGCTGGGAGTGCTGCTACAGAAGAAATAATAAATAAGGATTAAATGGTTTCGCTGTGGAGGAAATCCTTTAATCAACTCCCGAACTCTTTATTCCAGTGTAACTTGAGTAAATATCTCACCTCTTGGAGTGGAGGCAGCCACATCCTCCTGCTTTGTACAGTGCCACACTCACAGCCCTGCTCTGGATTCTGGGATCTTGTGTGGGGAGTGCAGGTGCCCAAATCCCCTCCTGGTGTTTCCCACGTCTGGAGAGTGCCGGGGTTCTGTGTGCCTGTCCCTGTCACACAGGGATGCAGGGATGCTATGTCCTGGGTGTGCAGCTCCGGAGGCTGAGCAGGGGCACATTCCAAGAGCTGGGCTGTCCCTCACAGCTCTGCACTGACTCCCCGTGCCCAGCTGCTGGTTTTGTGTAGCTGTGTTTGTCCCTTCCCACTCAGCAAACACCTCTCCTATTTACCTTCTGCCAGAAAGGCCAAGCTCTGCTAAACCACTCTGGGATACTCCAGTACTTCCAGAGGGCAGGGGAGATGTGGGAGATGTGGGAGATGGGGAGATGGGGAGATGGAGCAGCCCTGGGATGGGGCTGGCTGGCACCCTTGATCACAGCCAGACTGGAGATGTGCTTCACCTCTGGAGGGTTCATCCCGGCCTTCCTCCTTCCAGCTATCCTCATTCTTGCTTCCAATTCCTTGAAACTAGAAAGCAAGGCTGGGAATGAGGGAGGGAGAGGCTGGGATTGCCACATCCTGTGCACAGCTGGCAGGAGCTGGGACAAAGCAGGCACGGTTCTGTGTTCTGCCCAGGAACCAGAGATATTCCAGGTGGCTGGAACAGGGAAAGGTCCCAGCCCCAAGGCTGTTTGGGCACTGCTCTCAGAGATTGCTGGAGTTGGACTGATGATCCCAATGGGTCCCTTCCCACTCAGGATACTCTGTGATTCTGCTGTGGCAGCACCAGAATTCACCTCTTTCCCTGGAGGCTCAGCCCATCCCAAGGCTGTCTCCTGCTACCTTCCCGCTGCCATGAGCAGGGCAGGAGAGCGGGGAGGGAAGGGATTCCGGAGTCAGGCAGCTCAGGATCTGCCCCGGAGCTGTTGGCCAGCCCTAATTACGCTGTGACTTCATAGCTGCTGCAGTTGCACCATCAGGGCTCCCCCTCCTTCTCCCAGCCGGTGAAATCACCTCATCGGCAGCCGGTGGAGATGTCTCCGTGCAGGTTTTTCTAGGATCTCTCATTGTCACAGCCTGCCAACGAGATATCCATGGCATCTGCCCCAGCCAGGGCTGCCATCAACAAACTGGGGGATAAACGCTGGGAAATGGGAATTTCATCGCAGATGCCCCTTGGGCACTTCTCCTGCTAATTTGCACTTAGATGGGTGCCTTTCTCTGAGCACTTTATTAATTAAGGCTGGAAGCCCACCTGTGAGGCAAAGAAGTTATTAGTGCCCTCATTTTCCAGCAGAATGAAAGCAGTGGTTTGCCCGAGGCCACAAATCTAATCAGTGGTGGAGCCAGGAATGAGTGAGTTCTTCCAGTCTCCTGTGATACTCCATGCACCCCACTGCCTACCTGGAACAAATTTAATGGCTTCCCTAAAAGTTCACATTTTGGTAAACACGATGTCAATGAAGACAGAGCACCCAAAAGGAGCCTTGCAAGAGGGAGAGCTCCCAGAAATCTGCAGTACCCAGGGCCAAAGTCATCATCTGTCTGAGCCACAAACCATCCTCCCCATAAATCCCACACCTCCTCTTGTCTGTAAATTTAGTAGGAGGGTTCGAGCATAAATTTAAAAGAAGCTTTTATTGTACACAATGCATCCACATAATTAACACCCATCTCCATTCTTTTGCTTTCCTAGGCTGGAGCAAACCCTGTGCCCTTGGAGAAAATTGTTTCCCCTTTTCCTCCAGGGAATCCAGAGCCTGAGCAGCAGCTGTGAAGAGTGGAGAGAAAGAAAGAAGTGGGAGATGCTGGAAGTGCTTTGGGCGACGTGAGAAGGAGGATTTGCCCGGAAGGAGCTGTTCAAGGGCCCAGCAGCAAACCAGAGACACAAAACCTGCTTATATATAGAAGAATGTAACCCCTGTGTATGCAGACGTGGACGCGTGCATGCCTTGTCGAGAGCGTAAGCGACATTCCCTGTAGATCGCTGCTGTGAGCAGCCCTGCTCCTGCAGGCCGAGCCTTGGCACTGCTGCTGGGCCTGCTGGACACCACCCACACTGCCCTGCTGCCCCATTTCTGCAGCAGGATGAGGAGGAATCTCTACACCCAGATTAGTAATCCTGAGAATTCCAAACGTGCTGCAGGCGTGGCGGGGAGCGGGTGCGGAGCGGCTCGGACAGCAGTTTGTGTGTGTAAATATTCATGCTCTGGCACCAGGGGAGAGCAGCTTTCCTATGACTTTAGTTTCTCTGGTGCTACATTTAATATTTGTCTGGGGCTAAACTGCCTCTCTGTGGTGCTACAGTTTCCCCAAGAGGATGTTCTGAAACGTGGGACAAGGAAAGATCTATTTTGGTTATTGATATTTATACACAAGATAGCAAAAAATAAGACTTGTTGAGAAGGTGCTATTTTTTTTTCCTTTCTTTCAATCTCTGCAGAAACTAAGACAAAACAAATAATCTACCCCAGAACTTTATAAAACTCCTTTTCTTTGGAGCAGTTCTTTTTCTTTTGACAGTGTGAAGCTTGGGAAGCAGCAGGCACTGAGGTGGGAAGGACACAGGGCCCTTTCCACTGCAGTGTGCACATCAAAGTCTGCTAGAGCAGCACTTCCTACAGCTCCAGAGCTGGGAATTCTCCTGCATGGTGATTTATTTAGTCCCAAATCCCGTGAAGCAGGGAAGAGAACTCTTATCCAGACTGATCACTAGAGCAGGGGATAACAGGAGAACTTGGCCTTAGAAGTCAAAGGGCTTTTTTCAGTCTAGTACTGAGCACTTTTTTCCTTGCAGCCAAAACTACCTGTCAGATTTCGGGTACCTTCCACATCCAGCAACCTGTGCATAGTTTTTTAGAAACATTTTTCCTACCTTCAGATATTTGCACCAGAAAATTGACCCTGTCGTGGCAGGGAGGGCATTTTCAAAGGCATAAAGGAATGTTAGAACCCGATTTCTAAAGGAAATTTGGCTCCTTGTCTTTTAAAAATACTTCCCACCCCTCACCCAGCCCAGGAAGAAGCCGAGTGGCCTCTGTGTCCAGTCAGACCCTGCATTTTCCACTGCTGCAGGAGAAATGTTTCTAAGCAATGTGAAAGCTAAATTCTCCCTTTATCAAATATTCACCGCAGTGTTTTGAGCCCCTGCACACATTTTCCTGGCTCTTATTGATCCAAGTCCATTCCCAAACAGCAGCAAGGGCTCTGCTGGAAGAGCAGATTGTTCCTAGTGAAGAACCTTGCCCTGCCTTAGGTGATGTGCAGTGTTGGGAGGGGTGATGTAGCTCCGTGTAGTTTGTCTGTCCATACCCTTTGGATGGTCTCAGAGCCACAGGGACCAGTGAAACATTTTCCTGCCATTTTTGGCCTGATGCTCAGTAATCCTCAGCATCCTGAACCCCTTCCTGGCTCAGTCTCCTACAGAAACATGGACAAATTCTTCTAACAAAAGGAGGAGCCTCAGCTGATTCCAGCAGTGCTGCCAGTGCTGGGCAGAGCCTTAAAAATACCAATTTCTGGAAGTCTCTGGAATGTGGGAGTGAAATGGTGCATGTGGAATCACACAAGCCCCACTTGAACAGGAACCATGGATGTGACACTTGGCTGTAGGGGACAGCCCTGCAGCTCTGCCTGGGACAGGCCCAGAGCTGGGTCACATCCCTCAGAGGCTCTCCCACAGATTCCTCACCTTCATCAGCTCTGAATGTAATACACCTCTCCCCTGGAATAGGCATTATTCCCTTTTCCCTGTGCACTGCCCTTGGCTCTCCTGCTGTCCTGGCTGTTGGGGTCTGCAGCCTTCAGGCTGCTCCCCCTGTTTCAATTCCCTTGGAACAGCACAGCCAAGGAAAAGGAAAGGAAGTTCTGTCCTCCCCACTTCGGGAGAGCCCCCAAATCTGTGATCAGCCCCAGTGAAGGGGCTGGCTGATCTCCCTCAGTCCCAGCTCTCCGTGGACAGGCTTGTCTGTAAAAATTCCCAAACCTCAGAGCTCCCAGAGGATTGCTCTCCTCGGGGGCTCCAAACAGTCAGCAAAAAATGGTAAAGGACTTGTCCTGCCCAGCATGGAACAACCACATCTATGGTGCTTCCCAAGTGGAAACCAGAGCAGGTCTGGTACCCCAAATCCTGCCTTGTTCCTGGTTTGCTTCACTTTTGTAATTCCAAACTGGATGTTTCGCATGAACCGAGGGTGAAGTTTTGGGGTTTTGTAGCCAGAATTCCCTGTACAGAACTGGAATTCCTTATTCGAGGGTGTGGATTTGTCAAAGCCTTACATTTTGTGGTGTACTTGCTATCCTTGAACGCCTCCATTTTTTAACAAGGAGTGTTTTTATCCTTTCTACAAGATCTGCTTTGCCCCTGGTTGGTGTTTGCACGGAAAGAGAAGGGTGCTGTGAACTCCCTGGAAATTCCCTGTCCCCTCCTGTGGGCAGGAAACCGGCACAGTTCCCCTCTGGCCCTTTTGTTTTCTCACAGCAGCCGAGCAATCCCTGGGTTGGGTCAGCTGGGAAGGCTGGGAGGGCTCTCCCGATGGAGAAGCAGAGCCCTCTCGGGTTTCAGCAGCGAGTTATGAGCTCATAGTCTGCACAGAGCACGGCTGGGAGGGAACTCTTCATGAATTTTTAAAGCAGTGCTCTGCCAAGACAGCTCCCAGCACAACCTGGAATTCCATATTCCGAGGTAAAAGAGCAGCCTGGTGTGGGCTGCTGCTCCTCTGCCACCTGCTCAAACAGCTCCTTTGGCAGTGAACTCTGGGCTGCACCAGGGCAGGGCTTGGCCCATGACTTCCACATTCCCTTTTCTTCTCCCATAGAATTCTTTTCAGCAGGTACAAAAGCATGGGATGTGCCCAGGAGGGGCAGCACCCCAGGGAAACTTCCAGCAAATGACCCAAAGCAGGGAGCTGTCAGTGGGGATGGGGAGAATCCCATCCTCCTCCTGCTTCAGAGCAGGGAGCTGGGAATTCCTCTTTCAGCAATTCCCTTAAATCCCAAACACTTCTTGAATCAATTTCATCTGATTAGTGAGTTTGTTTTGTTTCTATATCACAGTAAAAGTTATAAAGGTCTCTTGAACCCTCAGCATGAGCAGAAGCAGTTCCTGCTGTTGAAATCCATGACAAACTGAACTGGAAAAACTGGTGCAGTGTCTGTCCACAGACAGCCTGCAATGAGGCATTCCCAGCTGGAAAACTGCACTGCCCTGTGAAAAATGGCCCCAGTGAGGACAGAATAGCACATAATGTTCAATTTTCCTACACAACAGTCCCTGATCTCCACAGGAGCCTGGTATGTATAGAACAGAGCAGCTGAGGCTCCACACTGAATCCTGGACACACACTGTCCATGTCCAGCCCTCCTGGCTGTATCCCAGCTCCCCAGCAGGTGCACAACTTTCCTTGCAGTCAGTTTGCTCCCAGCAAATTTAATTTTCAATCCAGGCTTCAAACTCAGCCTCATTCTTGTGTAACTTTGCTGTCTGTGAGCTGAACTTTCCATCTCATCAAACAGGTGAGGAGACTCTGGCCATTCCAATCCCAGAGCCAGGGGCTGAGGGAATTGTAAATACCAGGGGAATTTGGCTTCCCTAGGACCAGCCAGTGTGAGAAGAGGGGAGGGATCCTCACCTGCTGCTCCTGCCTTGGGTTTCTACACCACAAAATACAAACAGGTGAATATTTTTCCCTGACAATCTTTATTTGAGTACAGGAGTGAATTTTGATGTGACTTCAGTGTCCACTCTGAGGCAATTACTGAAGTGCTTGAATTTCCCAAGGTTTTTAATATTTACAGGAAGTGACTTTGGAGCTTGATAAATATTCACTGAAAACATCTGAAGATTAAATGGTCATTATTAGTTACAACATTATTAATTACACCTTTTTTAGTTACACCTTTATTAGTTACTCCATCAGTAGTTACAGGTGGCACCAAGCAGAGCAGGCCCAGCTGCAGTGGGATTTAATTCCCTGGGTTTTTACAGCATCCCTTTTCCAGTCATTCACCACAGTTTATCACAAACCCCTCCCATCCTCCTTAGTCCTGAGGCCACTGTGAATTCCCCAGCCTGTCCCAGGGGCATTGCCAAGGGAATGGCAGGCAGGGAATGCCCAATTCCTGGCGTTTTGCTGATCCAGTACCACTGGGATGTAACTCCAGCAGGGTCACTGTGCAGGTTTCCCCCTCACCAAAGCAAGGGCAGGGCCTGTGCTTGGAGTTCCTGGAGCTCCAGGAGGCTCCTGGTCCTGGCTGGATGGGGCTTCTCTCTTTTGTAAAAGGAATTTCATATGCTGAGACTCTTTGTACATATTTATAAGGAATTTATTAAAAAAAAAGAAAAATAACTGTTCAATGGCTAAAAAAATGGCTCCGGGTTTTATTTCTTCTCTCAGAGGAATTCTGTTCCACAGCCTTCCCTGTTCTCCCATGGAAATCAGCAGGTTCCCAGCAGCTGTCATTGGAACTGAAGTTTGCCCTGGATGTTTTCTGGTCCAAGTTTCATATTCTAGGAGAAGGTAGGACCATCCTCCCAAAAAATCCCCAAAACTTTAAGAATGCAAACCCACACCTTCCCTTTGATTCCCTGCCTTACCACCAAATAAAAGCAATTTTTGAAGCAGTATATCCCACACTTTCTGTAGAGATGGGCTCCTACTGAGCTTTTCCTACACTTCTCCAAACACATTTTCCAGGAGCATTTAGGAAAAAAAAAATCAGAATGAGAAGTAGCTTTTCAAACTTTGAAAGCAGAAACACCAAACCTTGGGTTCACTGCAGTGACACTGAGGCCTTTCAGAAACTCCCTGCCCATGGAATCACTGGGTTCCCCTTTTCCTGCTAAATATTCCAGGTATCACACATAACATTTTTTATGCCAAATGAAAACCTTGCTCCCTGTTCCATCCTAAAGATAGGGAAATTATTCCCATTGCAGAGAACAATGAGATTCTGTAGCTTAGTTCTGCATTTTCACAGGCTCCATTAGACAAGAATTTGACATTTGTTTTGGAAAGAAAAGCTTTTCCTCCTCTACTTCCCTGGACCTCCTGAGCCACGTTTGGACTGTCCCCAGCTCAGGCTCTGCTCTCACCATTCCTCCCCAGCCACACTGAACTGTTATTTCCAAAGAAATGTGGAGCCTTAATCCTGTTCCCATCAGCTCCCGTTTGCTTTAATTCCTCCCCTGTGGAGTTTCCATCAGCACAGACAGAGCCTCCTTCCCTCCGGAGCCTCCTGCCGCTGATGGCTGGGGTGGAGCTGTCACCTTGAGCCATTTCCATGGCACTGAGCTGGGAAGATGCTGCTGCTCCTGACAGGGATGGAACAGAGGTGGTTTGGGGACAGGGAAAGCTCCAGAACCAACAGCAGCTCCCTCTGAGGGCTGGTACTGCTGGAGAACCTGAGCAGACACCTCGGCCACAGGGCTGGGGTTAATTCCTGTTAATTCCTGCCAGGGATCTCCTTCCTCAGGAGCTGCTGCTGAAGCTCCAGGCTCTGGTTTTCCCTGCTGGAGACCCAGCCAGGTCCTGGGCACAGGACAGAGACACAGAGTTTGTGAGGTGCTCTTGGGCAGGTGCTGGATTTCCACCCAAACAAACCCAACTCAACTTCAACCTCCCTCTGCTCTCCCCAGAGACTGGGAAATCAGAAAATCCCATCATGAAAGTTAAAGGGGAAAAACACTTCCAGGGAAAGCAAGTTTCATTTCCAGCTTCACTGGCGGGGTCCTTCCCAAGCTCCCTGGGATTTTCTTAAGGTGACAGCATGTGCCATTTGTGGAATCAATTGAAAAAACAGCAGCTGGGAAAGGACATTCATCCAGCTGCAACTTTGGACACATTCTGAATCACTGCTTGGGAAGGGTTCTCAGAGAGAGGTGCTGTGTAATTCCATAAAGCCATGGATTCAGAGAGGTGCTGTGTAATTCCATAAAGCCATGGACTCAGGGAATGTAGGGTCAGGTCACCTGAAGCTCCTCAGCCAGAGCACACCTTTGTTCAGCACATGCACCCACAGCCCCCCTGCCCTGTCCATACTAAAAGGACAGGAAAATAGGAAACATCCCAGACATTTGTAATCCTGTCAGCTCCAGAAACACCCCGGGGTTTGCCACAACACATCCCACACCTCCCCTGCCTTGCAGGGTCAACTTTCTGTCCAGTCACAATGGTTCTGTTGGCTCCGAGCTGGAAGAACAAAACTGAGCAGGGATCCTGGGCTTTCCCAGCTGCTGCTGCTGCTGCTGTGTGCTTGGTGAGCTGTTGCTGTCAGTACACCTGGAAGTGGGCAGAGGTGGTGCCATCCTTCCAGCAGCGCAGCGTGTCCACGGTCACCGAGCGGCACAGGGGACACGTCTTCTCCCGGTCGAACCACAGGCACAGGCACTCCTCACAGAACACGTGCTGGGGACACAGGGGCTGTCACCACCAGCAGCTGGCACTCACAGGCTGGGGGAAATAACCCCCACTTTGCCAAAGCTAACGCTTATCACTCTGGTTTTTAATAACAGCACTAGAAAGAAACATTCCAAAGGCCTACAACACCTGAGCTGAGAGGCTTTTCCTCTACATTTCCATCCTCAGTTCCCCCACTTAGATAAGTTTTACTGAGCTCCAATAACCCTTTTGTTCCCCCTACTCCTTACATTTGCTTTATTCTGCAGTCCCAGTTTCCCCTTTTCAATAAATGTCACTTTTCATCCCCTTGTCTCCTCCTCTTGTTCCAGCACTGACCCCTCCCCGGGTTCTCTCCAGCACACACCATCCAGTCCCAGACTGGGGGAGCAGGAAAAGGACAAGGAGGGAGCACGAGGAGCTGGGAGAAGCTGAGAACTCCCCCACACATGTGGAGTCAGCAGAAATTTTACTCCTCAAATCCCAGCTCTGCCAAGCAGATCCCAAAGCAGCTTCTCGGGGGTTTCCAGCTTGGAAACATCTGCACAGATGTTCACAGCAAGGCTAAGAGGCACCTTTGATGCACAGGATGGCTTTAATTTGATAACCCTGCTATCAAAGGGAGTATTAAAGCTACCTAGCCCCCTCAAGGGGCATGTAAAACTCTGCTCACTCCAGACCCAGGATCTGCAGTCCCTGCCCCACAAGGCTGTTCCCATCCCACAGCCCATGGTCACCCCACCAGCTGCCACAACCCAGTGGTCACCCAGGGCAATAAATATCCACCAGGAGCTGGATCAGGACCCAGCAAAGGACTTGAGAAGTTCCCAGGCTGGCTGTGCCTCTCCCCACTGCAGGAGTTCCCTGAAGGAATGGCAGCAGGGGAGTTTTGGGGTCTTACCTGGCACAGGAGGATCAGAGGCTCCCTGAACTCAGCCTGGCAAATGGCACAGATGTCTCCAGCCTCACTGCACTGCTGGCTCGTGGCACGGACTCCATAGGTCTGTCAGGGAGAGGTGGGAATAAAACCACCCCATGTGAAAGGATTGGAAGGGTAAATGTGCACAGAGATTGCTTTTCACCCCCAGATTCCCCACAGGGAGTCACAGAGTTCCTTCCTTGGGGAAGGGGGATCTGGGCACAGAGGGAGTCGAGACCTCTGTGCTCCCTGTTTGCCTTTCCCCTCGAGCTGGCTCCATCTTTTAGGGCCTCCACTTGTGCAGCAAGGATAATGGAATTTAATGAGCTCAACAGGGAGCTGAGAGGATTAATTCAGCATCATTTGCAGGAGTGTTTAGATGGAGGGAGGTATTATTATTATTGTTATTATTATTAGCAAGTAGAAGACAAAAGAAGAAAGAGTAGCAGCAGCAGCACCCACAGGCTGCCCACTTTCTCTTTAGATACATGGAAAGCAAATATTGCTTCTCCCACTGTAACAGATTTAGGGGAAACAGAAACCTGCTGAGGGAAAATGACCAGCCCAAATCAGGGAATAAGATAAGTTCTAAGAAACTTTGATGAGGTTCTTTTCCTCTTCAGTCTTTGATTTTACCCTTTTAAAATATAAGTCACTGCAGCAGATCTAAATACCAGCCCTGTGGAATGCAGTGCCTGGGATAATTGCTGTGCAGGGTCTCTTTAATGTCACTGCACATCAGGCACCACAAAGCCCTTCCCACACTCTGCACCACCAAGTTCTGACAGCTCCTTGCAGCTGGATTAATCCACATCACACAGAGCTTCCAATCAGACAGGACAGGAACAATCTCTCCCCACAGCTGGGGCAGGGCAGATGTCACAAAAGGTCCCTGACAGGAGCCCCCGGCTTGTCCAGCCATGGGATGACATTGCTTTATTCTGTGGAATGCACAGAGCAAGTTTCAATTTTATCATTCAGCAGGAGCAAGGTTCCACCTCTGAGACTGCTCCTCTACATTTAACTCCTTACCTGGGGGGTGCAAAGGACCTTCAGAGCCTTCCTGACACTTCCCACACGGCCACAGATATCAAAAGACTGCAAAAAACACATCCCATTTTAGATCATTTCACAAAACCTCTGTGTGTGTGTGTGTGCGTGTGTGCGTGTCCAGAAACTCAGCAAACATTCTCCAAATGGATACTCAGAGGGGAAAAAGTACAAATGGTGCCAAAAAAGATGTCATGGTGATCATTAAATATGTAATAAATGGGAATTGGCAGTGGGGAAGGGTGGCCAGAAAAGCTCTGGGAGCAGCTGACTGCAAACAGGAATTTACAGGACACAGAGAGGGGCTGGCACCAGGCTGTGCTGGGGACAATTGTCCACCCCACTAAGTAGGGAAAGGTAAAATGAACCCATTCCCATAGGGAAGGGAAAGGAGAAAGAGAAAAGGAGAAAAAAAAAGAAAATAGCTTGAAAACCTAACCCAGTCCATCATCTTTCCCTCCCCTATCTGCTGGCAGAGCACAGGGAACGACACTGAACTAAACAAGATGTGAAAAAGTAACAGTGCAGGGACCAGCCCTGCATCAGCTGGGAGCTGTTGGCTGTCACCTGAGGGCAGGGGAGGCCGTGATGCTGCACTGCACAACTGCAGCAGCACTGCACAGGCACACAGAGTGGAGCTGGCTTCTGTCGTTTGTGGTTTTGGTGAGTGTGGTTGAGCGGGCTCAGTGCAGGGAATGCCAATGAGCTCATCCTGCAATGGATGTGGGAGCAAATGAAAGCACCAATAATGTTTCCAGTCAGCACAGACAGGGCTCCCAGGCTCCTTCCAGTAATGCTTCCACTCAGCAGCCACCACTTGGGGCTGCCCACTGCCTCAGAGTTCCATCTCCTACCAGGATGGGGACCAGTCCTTTTCCACAGTGCAATTCCCAGCTTTTCCTGGTTGCTTTGCTTGCAGCACGACTCCAATGCCTTTGCTCAATGCCTCCCCTCTCCCAGCCCATATTCCCCCCTCAATTCGTGCCCTCTGGAGCTCCCTGAACCCCCAAAAGCTGCGTGTTTCAGAGGGGAACATCCATTTCTCACCCTTTTTTTGTTGTACCAGCCATCATTTCACAACTGGGTCACACACAGGGAGTGCTTCTGCTCAGGACAGGGAAAAAAATACAACCTGGAAGCTCTGCTTGTGAACACCTGGGATTTCTCCACCAAAAACAGAGGTTCATGACCACCCAGTCCGGGCAGAGGCACCAGCAGAGCTCCCAGCAGCTCCATGCAGCCTCCTGGAAGTGCTCCTGCCCTTTGTGCAGGGGAGGGGGACACAGCCCCAGCCCAGCCCTGGAATTCTGCCAGGAGTACAGAAGCTCTCAGTGCCAAATTGGCTTCTGTGGTTTTTCTAATGTGGTTTGTGGCTTTGCTAACGTGGATTCCTTTGGGGATATTTTCAGTGTCTCAGGCAAGGAGCTGGACCTGCAGCTCTGGTGACTGAAAATGGGATGGGCACACCCAGGGCTCCCCCTTTCCTTTCACTCCCAAGCAAAGTCTTGGTGTGCACAGGGCTAACCCTGCCCTGGACACAAACTTCCCAAAATGAAGCTGCTTCTACAATCGAGGTCACCCCAACACTCCCTCAAAAGGCTCCACAGGACAGGAAGAGCAAGTTAACCCCTAAGGAACTGCTCCCACCTGTGCTCACCTGGGCTCTCCTGAAGCTCAGCCTGCAGGGCTCAGCTGTGCTCTGAAGGTGCTGCTGTCCAGTTCAGCTGTGCCCTGCTCCAGATCCCCCAGCAGCTGAGGTGACTCCTCATCCTCATCCTCACCCCGAGCCTGCCTCATTGCTGTGGCTCTGCCCTGCAGCTTTGGGCTCTGTCTGACCCTGCCTGGGGAGGCCTTTCCCTGCCAGCTGTGGTTTTAGCTTGGCTTCCCTTGCTCCAAGGAGCAGAATTCCCCACCAGCACCTTCCTCTCTGAGGGCTTCTCCAGGTGTAAGAAGGGAACATGAAAGATCACCTGAAATCTGTTCTTGTACACCTGTGGTCTGCACACCTGGGCTGCCAAGCCAGAGGGGCAGGAAGGGTGGCTGCTGCAGTGGCTGCAGGCAGGGACACCTCTGAAAGGGCCAAAATCCTCCACAGAGCTCAGGGAGAGGAGCAGGGAAGGGCTGGGGCTGCAGGGGGGTGTGAGGAGCTGCCCTGGCCTCGTGTTCTCCTGTCCTGGCACTGTTTGCTCAGCCTCAGACCTGCTGTGACCACATCACCTCCATCACCTCCTCTGCCTCATTTGCTCACGAGAACTGTAAAGCCCCTCACAGGAGGGGTTGTGTGACCCCATTCCTACACCTTGTGTGACCCCATTCCTACACCTTGTGTGACCCCATTCCTACACCACCATTCAGCACTGCTCTGCTCCCCTGAGCTGCTTCCAGCCTGGATATATTCTCTAGTTTTCATTTTTCAGTCTCCTCCTGCAGAGCCACAGGCACAGACAGGGGTCTGGCATGGAACAAGCCTGGCCCTTCTCAGAGGGGTGAACATCTGGTTTATCACAGTTTGCTTCAGCTACTGCTCTACCCCTGGGCAGGGTTTAACCATTATAAATACAATTATTTCTAGACCTGGGACTCTTCTGACTAAATCACACCTACTCATTTAGAATTGTACCAACTTTATGCTCTTATTTTTAAGGAAACATTAATTTCTCCTGTCCATCACTTGTATCAGCCAGACCAGGACCTAGAATGGCACCTGCTTTATCCAGGCAGCACTTGGATGCTGCTTTCTCTCCCTGCAGCACTCAGAGCTGAGAGTGGCACAGGCAAGCTCAGAGACAACGGTGTGAGTGTCTGCAGCCTGCCTTTGTGTGACATCTGGAGCTGTGGAAACAGCCAGCACCTCTGCCAGCACTGCCAGCCCAGGACCAGCTCCCCTTCCCCTGCAGCTTCTGCAGAGAGGGATTAACAGAGCAGCAATGACCTCATACGAGTCTGATGCAACTCTGGGAGCAGCTCAGATCCTCCCCCAGCCCAGCAATGCCCACATGCTGGGGAGCAAAATGCCTTTGGCAGCTGAAGCACGAAGTGTCCTCACTGCTGCAGCTTCCTGGGCAGGCACAGCCACCACCAAAGGGAGCATTTGTCCCTTGAGCTGCTGCTGCCACAGCCCCCAGGGGCTGCTCAGGAGGTGCTGCTCACCTTGCAGAGGCTGTACATGATGATGAGGATGCCCCCCAGGAAGTAGCTGCTGGATGGATCATCTCCCATGATGTATTTGTACCACACCTGGATGGGCACCAGCGAGCGGAACAGCTGGCTCAGCTCCTCAATTATCAGATAAAACTTCCCCTGCAAGACAACCAGGCAAGTGAGACGTGATTATTATCAGGAAGGCAAAAGAAAAGCATTTAATTTGTGCAGGGCTGCTGGTCACTGCTCACTGCACTGTTAAATGGTGCAGAGGCCACACTCATGAGATGCAGCCCCTGAACTCTGTGCCTAGAAAAGAGAAATAAATATCCCTTCATCCCTCCACAGGGCTCTGCCACTGACCCAGCTATGCTGCATTTTGGAATTTTAAACTTTAGAGCAGGTTATGGATAGGCAATAAACTGTGTATCTGGACAATGCTGCAGAAAAGCAAAGGTCAATATGGGATTAATACGATGCAAATTGTAGGTATTATTATGAGAAAAGAAAAGCAAGTTAGAGCTCTTTGACCTTACACCGCACCTGAAGGTACAGGGATTAAATGTAAAGTGACCCCAGTCTTCCCGACAACTTTTTTCTATCCCAAAGAATCAAATAATTCTGTTTGACAACATCCTTCCCCTTCCCCTCAGGTGTGTGCTGGCTCTTGGGCAGTGCACAGATAAAAAAACTGGTGCTGAAAATCAAACCCTCAGGGCATTTAAAACTCCAAGGGACCAAACCTTCCTGAAGAGCTCACGGGAGGGGGAAGTGTGCTGGTTGAAATGCTTCTCTCTCAAAACAGGCACAAAGAACGGGCAACATCCTTTGTCAACCTTCACCAAAGCCTGAATAATGTCTAATTTAGGGCCACCCCCGGTTTGTTCTGTCCCACGCTGTTTGCAGGGACAGCTGGTGGCAAACCGAGCCCAGAACAATGCCTAATCCGCAACGACTGAATTATCTGGACTGAAAGATTTGGGTTTGTCCTGTCAAAATCCTTTTATTCGCTAAGCTCCCGGAGAAGGGGAAATTCCCCTGGAATTTTGCTGTGTTGTCCCAGTTAGCTCTGTCATCAGTGATGTCATCGCAGGCCAATCACTAATTGCTGAGGTGGGGATGGGGATTGAGTCCTCGCAGCCGGGCTGGCAGCAGCCAGCGCCCTTCCCCGGGGGCTGCGATGAGATCACTCGCAGGCCATCCTGCAGCTCCCGACAAATCCCATCCTTCCCAGAGCTCTGGCACGCTCATGATCTCATGTCCCCCGGGACGAGAGTGAGGTCACAGCAGCGGCTGCTCCGGACCCGGCTGCTTCCCTGCCCTCCCCATCCCATCCCCATCATCCCCATCCCCGTCCCCTCCTCACACCAATCCCTGCAGATCAATCACGGACAGCAGTAATTTACTAAATTAGCCCCAGGTTTCTCTCCACCCAGTGCTGCAATGCAATCATTGTTTATTTTGGGCACTCCAGTGGCAGAAATGACAACACTGTCACCGTATCCCTCCACACAGCTCTGATGAAAGCTCCCAGCAAGATAAAGGCACCAAACTTTGCTTTCCTCACTCGTTCCTCCCACCCACATCCTCCATGGATCCCAGAGCTGGGCTGGGGCTGGTCACTGCTTGCTGTCCATTGCATCAGACAGAGCTGCAGCATCCCCAGCATCCTGCCTGGGACTGAGCTCACACAGCTCTGAGGCACTGGGACACCCGGGTCACAGCAAACTGGGGGGAAAGGTGGCACTGGGGCAGCCCCAGGGCACAGCCAGGCTGAGGAGCTGCCAGTGGCAGCAAGTGACAAACTTCAGTATCCAACCACAACTGCTCCACCCTCCCCAGAGCTTTCAGAATTCCCTTATGTCAGGCAGATTTTCAGTGGTAACTGCAGGGTACCAGGATTTTTTAGCAGCTAGAAATGTGGTCACAGCATCCCAAGAGTGAAGTTCAGTTTTAGGGGATGCATCCCTCCACGCAGCCCCTAACAGCACCCACCTGACCATTACAGGTTGGTGAGTTTAGAGTGATTCCAGGGGGCAAAGAGCAACACAAGGGCAGCTGAGCATCACTTGAAGAGAACTAAAAAGCTTTAAGTCTTGTCAGGTACCTCAGTGCACTACACCAGCCCATATTTGAAACTAGGAAAAGTGCCAGAAAATCAGAAATAACTCTACAAAGGGCTGCTGCAGAAGTGAGGCCCTCCTTCTGAGCCAGAAGCTTGGAAAATAAGGATTGTTCCCTACAGTTTCAGCAGTAAAATGTAGATTTCTGATAGCAGCAACAGTGCAGACAGCTCCCATCAGTGGGAAGCACACTCAACATACCTGTCTGCCACTTCTCAGCTCTGTTATCTCTTGGCTATCTAGGTTATATTTTTCAAAGTCAAATCTTTGTCTCGAGCTGTATTTTGTCTGAGAAATCCAGCTAAAGTATATCAGCTGGTTTTTTTCTTCAAGATTAGAAGTGTGTGTTACATGAAGCACAAGCATAATTATTTCTCCTTCTCTATCTGATTTGGCACTACACCTTGAAATAAGGCAAGGCCTGTCTCTGTCAGGTGGCTTTTCCTATGTCACAAAAATCTGTGTAAATCTGGGGATTTTCTCTGCAATGCACTGTAAAGGGATTGAACAGCTCTCTAAGATCAGCAGAACCCTCCTGGTGAGAGCCTGTGAGGCAGCCCCAGTGCAGGAGCCAGCTGAACAGAGATGAAATAGGAAATTACCTGGAATTGCAGCTCCCGATGAGGGTGGGGGTGGAGAAGAGGAGAAAGGCTCAGCTCACACCAAGGGTTAAGCCTGACCGAGAAGGGAGAAGGGCAGTGCTGGCCCTGCTGCCTCTCAGGGAGCTCTGTGGGAGCTGCTGCTGCTGCTGCTGCCCAACCCTTCATTAGCACACGTGGGGAAGGGCTGTGCTGGGATCTAATTTTAGCAGCTCTGCTGATGAGCCTCAGATACCACATGGTGAAATTTTGATTCGTTTTTTCAGCACTCACTTCAAAAACCAAGTCAATGACTTGTGTATAATCCCCCCCCTTTTTCTGAACCTCCTTCACCACACAGAAAGACCATTTTTATACTTCAAACCAAGCACTTATTTTGAAAGAGAGGAATTGAGCATTTTCATACAATTGCACTTTCCCTTCTGCAGTGTTTCAGTCTGATCTGCACTGACTGGTTTTGCACACTGAGCATGTAACTTCTTGGTATTTTGTTACATCCTCACTCCTTGATGGCAGACCTGCATCTGATCCTTTCCTGCCATTTGAGCTCTGCTCAGAGGAGCACATTCCTAGAATTTCTTCAGTCCCTTTACGACATCAGCACTACAGAAAACACTTTTAAAACCTCTTTATTTTCATGCTGCTGGCTGGCTGACCTCAGGGACAGCTTTTCTCTGCATTTTCTAATTGAGAACCTGAGGCACAGAAGACAAAGGTCAAGGTAAGGTTGTTTTGGTGTCCAAACTGAGGTGCTGGGATTAGATTTTTTATAAAGCACTTCATTTTATAGATCACGTTACCATTAAAAGCTGAACCACTGACTTCAGCTTGCAGCTCTACCTGACTTCTCTAGACTCACACAGGAATTATTTGGCAAAGGAAAGGACAGGATTTAATTCTCCAGTGTAGCACTCAACTTGAACTTGCAGAATGTTCTTCCAGCAGTCTCTTTGTTTCCTGTGAATTTTCCAGTTGCTGCAACAGCTTCTTTCAATCCTTCACCTCCATCCTTGGGGTGTGGTGATGGAGGGGAGAAGTCTCACAGAAAAATAACATGGAACAGCATAATTAAAAATTGAAACCCACCCTAGACACAGCAAAGGGGGCAGGTTACAGCAGCAGAGGCAAAGCTGATTCCCCCAGAGCCTCCCTGTGCAGCCTCTGCTGCCATAAGGCTTTTCCTGAGGGCACTGTGCTCCCCACAAGGAGCAGGGAGGCACAGCAAGGATTGACACAGCAGAACCAGGGTGGGGGATGCAAGAGAAGTGAGAGAAGTTGCAATGAGGCAACTGCAAGGTGTGATTAGCACTCGAGGGAAGCTCCAAGTCTCACTTGTTCAGCTGCCAGCAGCATTAGGGCATATTCTGAAACAGGGAGATGCTCAAAAAAGCTTTGGAGACCTGCTGGCAATTTGGATCAGAGGAGAGCAGGCCCTGCTGAGATTCCAGGTCATGGTGCCAATAGATCAAGTGTGGGGTAGGAGCAGTAAAACAGAGAGAACTCCCAGATTTCCACAGTAAACAGCATCGTGGCATGGAGGAAATGATGAAAATCCACGCAGGACTAATGAGGAGTAAGGTCAAGGTGGGACTAGAGGGGAAACTGAGAATTTTAGCTAGTGTACAGGACTTCAGAAAATCACATCTTTCGTATCTTAAACTGGAAAGTTAAACTGGGAAAGCACTGAAGAGCAATGATTTTTAAAAAGTTCAGCAGCAGTGACTTGCAAAGCAAGTTTAGGGAAGGGGACAGAAGAGTCCTCACTCCTCAGTACCTGCTCTCATGCTTCAGTTAGTTTTTTAATTTTGTAAATAATAAATCCCACACTTCTGACTCTGGGACAGCACATGAGTCCCAGCTGCAGCGGGGAAAAGTCTTTGCAGAACATCCTGGAGTTCCTGTGGCTCAAGAGGATCCAAGCTCAGACTGCTGCTCATGAAGAATGAATCTGTTTGTGAGTGAGCCCCGGGTCAGAGAGCAGAGGGGAACGAGAGGAGGGGCTGTCACCTGCCTGGGAACACCTCTCCAGCGACACGGTGAGGGAAGAGCAGGAATAAATTCCATATTGCACACAAAAGGACCAGGAATGTCTTTGCCTGGGTATTTTTTATTAAACATCATCTGTGAGCCAGCTCCCAGTGAGTTTTTTATTGCTTCTGTATTTTTAGAGGACTCAAATGCTCCAAGAGCCTTTTTTTCCCCCTTAGAAAAAAAAAAAAGGTGCAGTTTCAGAAGAAATATGGAAATGAATGTGCCAGGTTCCATGGCAGAGCTGTACCCATCTCTGGCAGGAAACATGATGTGCACCTGAAAAAGATTTTTGCTCCAAGGTCCAAGTGCAGGATTTGCAATTGCTGCCACATCCAGGACAAGTTTTCTCTGACCAGACTTGATGAGATGGTACTTCAAAAATAAAAAGCACTGATAAAACAATCAACTGGAAAAACCCACCAAGCAAGTATTTTCAAAGCTGCAGTGAGGAGACAATGTCAGACTTCTTCTGCATTTTCCCTCTCCTGGAAAAGCAGTCCCCTGTAACTTGGATCTGCATTGAGCATGCAGAGAAATTCTTATTTAGGGCCTTGCTTATGTATGAGAATGTCCATGGAATCTTTGTCACCTATAGGGACAGGGATACACAGATGCAAGAACTCGGGATATCAGTTCCTTACAGTCCTATTTGCTTTGATTTTCATTCTCCCTCCCCCTGTGCCTCACTCACTCCTCCAGCTCAGATTGCTGACAACAACATGAGGAGGGGATGGGAGGCTTGCAGGCACCTGGGATTTCCTAAGTGAAATCTTTGGCAACTGTGTCTTTTTATTATTTATTTCCTGATTTTGAATTCCACCCCCCTCAAGCTGTCATTCCTCAGCAGTGAAAATGAAAAGCTGCCCTTGATGTGTGCACAACAATGGAAGCCTCTGCAGGCCACATGGCTCCTGCAGTTTAATTTACTTTAATTCATTTTATATTGAACCAAATGATCTTATTTGCCTTTTTTAATGGAGAGCCTTCAGCCAAGCCCCCCCTTCCAAAGGAATGATGAGCTCAGCTGTTCCTGAAACTTGTACCCAGCTCAGTGTCCCTGCCACAGCCTGGGGGAGGGAGGGACACCCCAGCCACAGCTCTGATCCTTCTGGAAACTCCCCACAACTCTGAGATCAGTCTCGTGCTGGCCTTACCTTCCTTTTCCTGCTTTTCTCTCCAATTCACTTCCCTGCATTCCAGCCTGACTGGAGTCTCACAGCCTCTCCTGGTCCCTCTGTTTGCCAGGCTGGTTTGTTACCTGGGAAAGTCTGGGATTCTTTTGTTAAATTTTCAGTCCTTCCTCATTCTTTGGGGGAGTTGCTTGCAGAGATCTTGAGTTTCTGAGTCACTCAGGCTTGGAGAACTCTGGCTGGTTGGATCCTCATAATGAAGCAGCTCTCATGTTTCACACTTCAAGCACCAATGATCCTGGATTTTGCCCACTGTGCAAAGACAAACTTTTTCTGCCCCTCAATTTTAGTTTGCTTTTTCTCAGTTCAGGAATAAATTGATCCTACTAATCACAGAAATTTACACCAAAATTTGCCCTTCCTGTGATGGGCCATACTAGGAAAACACAACCCAGGTACTTTGGATGGGGGAACTGAGTGTTCTAACCCAGATTTTTTATGTGTTTACTTTCAAAATGAAAAGATGCATCCAACTGATGTAAGCAGAGTTTAGTGCTATTCAGTCTTCACTGATGATCTGGATGGAACAGAGTAATGCACAGCTGACACTGTACACTGTAAACACAATTGGAAAGAAGGATTATATTCCAAACTCATCTTGGCAGACTGGAGAAATGGTTTGGAAAACAGAGACAGAGTGAAGACAGTCCAGAAGAGAATAAGAAGATCTGGAATTATCAATCTCTGAGAAAAGACTCAAAAAAGTGTTGGTGTTCAGTCTCCAGACAAGAGTGAGGGGAGATAAAAAGACTGATAAATAAAAGCAAAAACCACACAGTATTCAGAGAAGACCAGATCCAAAGGAGCAGCAGGAAAAGCCAGACTAGCTTTGCAAGTGCCTTTGACCTTCCAAAATGAGGGAAATCTGAAGAGCTAGCTCAGAGGCTGAGTGCAGGATGATTAAAGTTCCCCACATCCCATCCACGGGCAAGTTTTAGGATCTCCTGCTGACTGCCAGCACGAGGGGACTGCAAGGGAGCTCAGGATCAAATCCCTCTGTGCTCAACTCCAGCAGCAACTCCACTCCAGGCTGTCTATTAGGGGAGCAAGAGGCTGCTCTTCTGAGTAGTTATATTGGCACAGAAATTCTCACTATATATAAATACCCATCTTGAAAAAAATCGTCTGAGTTAAATTTGTATTTCTCCAGCAGCCTGTTACCATTGAGTGACAACTACCCAGAAGTTCATAAACTCCAAGCTGGGCTTCAGGCAGAAATACTACTTGGAGGACACTGGGAGGAAGAAAACTTTGTATCTGGCAAGTATTCAGAAAAAAAGCTCGATTAAAAATTTTGGTTAAAGTGAAGGTGCCTAAATTGCACTGGAAGTGTTCTAAGTGAGCAAAAGGTTCCACTGAAATCCCTCCCCTGTGCTGGGCTGTGCAAGCCTGGGCCAGCAGGCTCAGGGAAGGAGCTCAGCTATGTGATCAGCAATTCCCATTTCCATGGTGTCCTGTGGTTCTGCTGGAGCCCTCCCATCCCAGTTTGATCTTGCTTAATTTGTTACACCACATCTCATCCTTGGCTGGATTAATGGAGAACCAAACCCAGATCTGGTGGTGGGTGACAGCAGTCCCAGCTGCCAGGGGACAGCAAGACCATCTACAACATCCTAAGACAAAAAGGGGCTTAAAAAAAAAAAAAAAGTGAGACACATTGCTCTCCAGAAAAAGGTATTAAAAATGAAGCATCTGTGCTCTGAGTCATTACAAGCCCTTGACAGATGTGATCCTACCAGCCTCTCACTGGAGCTGCAAATAAAGACCCCTTCTCTTTCTTCTCTCCAGACAAGGATTAATGAGTACTTGGGATGGCTCTCACACAAGCAAGCAAAGGCTGTGAACCTTTTCCAACACTGCCATTTATCTTGGGAAGACTATTCACATCACTTCTCCCTCCCTCCCCAGCCTGGATTATGCTCTGACCCAGCACATTAATCTCACAAAATATAATAATAATAATAGAAGAAGGGGAAAAAAATAAAAAAAGCTGGACAAATGCCAGAAATAAATTAATAACCATATCAGATAGCCCTGCTGTGCAAGAACAAACTGCTCAATTCCCCTGCCACCCATGTCATTTCTAAGCAAAACTATTCCCAGTTTAGATACCCCCCTGAAGAGCCCAGCCTGAGACTTTCAGCAAGGAATGCTGGTACCTTGCAGTACCTACAGAGTGCCTTTCATCCCAGCAGCTGCCAGCAAGTTTCTTTACTGAATGCAAATAACACACATTGCACAATCTGCCCCTGAAATGTGGACACCACTGAGTGAAAGTAAAAACATATCAAAAGGTGTTTTAAGAGAGAGAATGCAGTGAGAAACTTTTAAAAGTTAGGCTTAGTCTTCATATGGTTTCATGAGCATTTAAATATGAGAAGCATTTAATTAAAATATTTCTTCTCCCATGGTTAGAACTGCTGCTGTCTTTTGTGGCATCAGTAACTTCAGTTTAACCCAGTTACTTCTTTGACCCAAGTGGGAAGCCAAAGAGACAAATACTTGCAATTTCTCCCCAGGAAATGAAGAGGTTCCTATTTCAGAAATATGAATTTACAGAGATTACTCAGAAAACAAGACTTGAAATCAATGAGAAAAGCAATTACCTGTCTGCTAGCCCTGATTCCTCCTCGAGCAATGCTCACCTCAGCTCTCTGGACTTTAATCACTGCTGCTAACACCAAACCCTTGCTCAGGTCTGTGATGGCTCAAAACCCAACCCTTGATCCCAGGTGATTTCTGCCAAAGGTTTATCAACAGATTTTAATGTTTTTATTCTTCCATTCATATTTGGCCCTAGCACAGGGTGCCCAGAGCAGCTGTGGCTGCTCCTGGATCCCTGGCAGTGTCCCAGGCCAGGCTGGACAGGGTTTGGAGCAGCCTGGGACAGTGGGAGGTGTCCCTGCCATGGCAGGGGTGACACTGGATGTGCTTTAAGGTCCCTCCCAACCCAAACCATTCCACGATTCTCTGATTCCACGCTGCAAACGTGTGGTAAAGGTGTCAGATTATCAAAGACAAAGGTTTGTGCCTCAAGAAGAGTCTCCTACCTTTGACTTGACAGCGAGGATGATCTTGGGCAGGGCCACAACGAGGCATTTCAGGGCAATGGTCAGGTACTTCAGCACAAAGTCTGCAATGCCCACGATCCACATGAGGTTGAAGAAGTCCAGCCTGTCCAGGTTGGGTTTCAGGAATATCAGGCTGAAAGAGACACCAAAGCTCAAACACCACTGAGGAGAAGCTTGCTCGAGCTCCACTGCTGGTTACAGAGAACCCAGAAACTCCCCTGAGCTTCAGGGAGTTCTCAAGGGCAAGAGGAGGAAGACTCACAAATCAGATCTGTGCTTCCTCTGGGCCTCTGACTTTACTCTTGCCCACTTCTACTGAGGTCAGCAGGTTTGTCCTGTCACAAAACAGGACCCAAACACCTGTAAAGTCTGTTTTGGAATACAGCAGTGTCCAGAACCTGCCTTTCCCACTGCACAGAGCCTCTGGTGTGCTGACAGGGGTGCTCTGTGGGATCTGGGTGTCACAGCTTGTCCTGTAAGTCCTGCTCAGAACAGCTCTGCGTCCCTGGGGAACACCCAGGTGACAACTTCACACGTGTCATGCTCTGACAGTGGCCACTGCCTGAAGCACAACAAGAGCTGGCCTTTGTTAGTACTCTTACCTGAACCAAAGAGCCAAAAATTAATGCCCCTTACCTAATGTCATTTACTGGACTTGAACATTTGCTGCTTAAAAAAGTGGAGTCTGGGACAGCAGAATTTCACCCAGCAAGGGGCAGGAGTTACTGGCTGAGCAATAATGAGAAATAGACCCTACTCAGGTTGAAAAAACAGGATTCACCTTCAGGATATTTACCTGCTAAAGCCTCATGGTAGAAAACAAAAACTTAACAGTTAAAAAAAAAAGCAAAGTAAAGTAACCAACCCAAAATGAAAAGCCTGAGCATGAATTTAAAATACTCACAACACTGGCACAGCACAACAGGTAAAATTACACCCTAAAAACAGAAACAGAATCAGAGACTTTACTACTGTTCATGCACTAGAAACAAGAACAAAAAATAAATCAGGAGATGAAAAATAAGCCAGAAAGAAACAAAACTGAAGCAGACATTTCTAATTTGACAAGCCTGGCCTGTGAATAGTCCCAGGTCCCCACACAGCAAGCAGAGACACACCAGGCTGAGCATGGCACCACTGCAGCACTCCCAGGAACAGAACAGGGCTTTGCTTGGAGCTGAGGCCCAGCCTGACCACTGCTAATAATCCACCCTCTAAACTGCTTGTAGGATGGCCCCAATCTGCTAAAATCCCTTTCTTTTCGACGATCTAGCCTTTATTTTAACCTAGTTCCATTCGCGCTTTTAACCTTGAGCACCTTCTTAGAGACACAGAGTTACCCTGTGGTGCAAAGAGATTTCATTTTCACACCTTTCTGCCATTCCTGCTCCTTCCTTTCCACTCCCTCCCACAAGCTCCATCCAGACAATCCCATGGCTTGGATCCCATTCAGACCCACAATTCAAACCCTCTCAGCTCTCCCCCTTTCTCTGCTTCCTATCTGTCATTGTTCCTGTCTGTTTTATAATAATGCTGAACCAAATCCATTAGCACAAACCTTTCTGTATTTGAGAACTAATTCAGTCAGGATTTGAAAGGCAAAGCTCTCTTATTACCTCAGATCCAAGTGCCTTCAAGCCCTGAGAACACTGGAGTAAAATCTGCTATTTCACCTCCTGTCCTACTCTCCAATCCTGATAGACTGAAAGCACCACAGGAAGAGGAAAATCAGTGGGTCAAATCCTCATCTGCCTCTGACAGATCAGATTTATGATTTATGATTTATGCCCATCTGTAGTGGTCACAATGGGAATTCAGGGGTCATTTTTGAGAAGGCTCCACCTTGCTTTGACACCATCCCATCCATTTATACACTGCTTATGTCCTTTATTGACAGGTGACAATCCACTGCTAAGGTGACACACACATTCTTTTCCAGCACTGGAAGATATTCCAAAGATGTAACAAAGACAGCAGATCCCTTGGGCACACACACTTCCTCCCACAGGGTGGGGGAAAAGTGGCCTTCCCTCTTTTCCTCCCTGGCATTTATCACCTGCTCCCATCCTGTGCAATGCAGATTTTGCTCACCTGTTGTAAAGCTGCTGAGAGCTGAAGGTGTAAAGCAAGTACAGGGTGTTTCCAGTGAGAAAGGCCAGGATCCAGAAGACAACCAGCACTGATCTCTTCTCCTGAACAAGGAAAAGAAGCAGAGTTATTTCTGCTCAAAATCCCAAGATGAGCTGAGCTTCCAACTGCTGAAAAATCCAACCCAGGGCATGCAAATATGTAACAAAGTGTTCAGTAATTAGTTTATTTACACAGGACTAAGAAGCAGTCTGTGAGGTAAACTCAAGCAGAAATGCCCCTCACTCAGGTAACCTTTCCAATGGAAATTAATTGAAATAAGCTGGTGAAAACCACAGCCTTACTTGCAGAATGCATCTTCAAAGATGGGATCTTTCTTGGGACACCTAAAATCTCCTGATATTTAAAATGCAGTATGACAAGCAGATTTTAAAAAGTCCACTCCACATATTGTCCTAAATTCTGAGCTGTCACCTGGCTGGAGTGACAATTCATCCAAGGGGTGTTTTATAAACAGACCCAAAGTCACTCAATGGAAGGCTCAGCTAAATCAAATACAGCCCACCACTACATGCAGCACATGAGGGTGTTATCCTAAAGCATAGAGGTTCTGGAACATTCATTTTTGATTGAAGAAATAATTAAAGGTCAAAAGAAATGGAAATTTTGCATTTCAACATATATGGAGTGTTACAGACAAGCTGGATGGCAGAAGATGCTGCCCTGGCTCTTGGCCCTTGGTAACTTTGGGGAGTAAATTTTATTCCTGAGAGGAAAACACCCATCATTTTTCTTGTGAGCTGATTTATGGAGAAAGGAGGTCTCTGTAGCTGTCCAACAGCCAGGACTGTTGGGCTGAGATTTAAAGCAGGCAGATTAAGGGGCACACTGCTGGAACACCAGAGGTGCAGAGTGCAAGGCAACAGCAATCTGTTACTGGGCTGTGCCATTTATCTGTGCATTCAGTGCTGGGTTACACTCATTCCACTGCTGCTGCTGGATACAAGCATGCACTTGTGCTACCCATGTAATTTTAACAAAAAAGCAATTCTAGCCTTGTGCTGTTGAACTGCTCTCCTGACACACAAGATCAGAAGACCTGAAAAGATCTGCTGGTCTCTTTATATTCTAAGCATATTATGCACAGAGCACTATAAAGCAAGCAAGACATCTATGAAATATTTCAGCTGAACATCTCAAAACATTATCTAAATGCTAATAAGCTAAATCTCATCATTTACAAATCAAAGAGGCTCCAGCATCTCTGCTGGGCATGATGGGAAACCAAGGTGCAGAGAAATGCTGGAATAGGCACTGCCAGCCAGAGGCAGTGGGAGATGTAGATTACAACACCCCTGACCTGTCCTCTATTTGTTTTATTATGCCACACTTCCACAAAAAAGCAGGATAGAGACTTTGGGAGAGCATCAGTGGGGAGAGGCAGGAAGAAGACAGATCTGTACATACAGAAATGCATTCAGCCCTACACTGCAATTGAAGGTTCAACACAGATGCTGCTTTGTGCATGGAAAGTGATGTTTGCTGGGAACAGAAGAAGGAAAAATGCTGAACTCACCTTCAGAGCCACCTGCTCTCGGAGAGTGGAGTTGGCATAGGCAAAGGTGCTGGCCATGCCAATGCACACAGCAATTCCTGCAGGGAAATAGAAATACTTTCTGTCAGACAGTAACTGCTGATGCTGTTTGACTTGATTTCACTACCAGTACCCAGCAAGACAAGAGTCTCATCCCTCTGAACCCTTCTGTGCTACACGGAAATTTTTGCTACCACCAATGTAAGCTCTCCCCATCTCTCCAAGAGAGAGCTCAGAGGGAGAAACCTTGGTAACATCCTCAGCATTGGTAACATCCTCAGCATTGGTAACATCCTCAAAGCCTCACAGGAATGTCAAGCAGAAATCAGGAAAAGGAACAGTACTGGTCAGGACAGGAAACAGATGGATCTGACCCAGATGAAAACAGCTTGGACTGAACACAGGGTGAATCCATCACATGCATTGTCCCATGTGATATCCCATTTGAGTATGTTCCCTTCATGCTAGACTCCATCTGGACACTGTCACATGGATAAATATATCACACATCAGAGCCTGATAAAGCTTCCCAACCACTCTCTAATCACAGTCCAAAAAGTTAAAAAAATAAATTTAAACCACAGCAAAGAAACATGCTGTAAAAAGGCAAACTCAAGGAGTGGCCATGTAAAACAGCTCCTGGAATATGGAAAACAGTTTATAGAACCGTCAGACCTCAGAGCCTGATAAAGTTTCCCAATCACTCTCTAACCACATTTCAAAAAGGATGGATGCATCAAACATCAGAGCCCGATAAAGCCTCCCAACCACTCTAACCACAGCTCAAAAAGCTTTGATGGACGCTCACCAAGCTTGTGCTGGAAACAAACTTTAGCCAGGAGGATGAGGATGAAGGGAAGCCCCTTCTGCAGCCAACCAAGCACGGCTTTGAGCTCCGAAAGCGCCGGGGCCGGAGTTCCAGCCTGCTCGTCCGCGCCCTCCTCGGCGTGCCCGTGGCGCTCCCCCGCCATGTGCAGCAGCGACGAGCCGCGGTGGTGCCCGTGGTGGAAGTGATGGGATGGGGCTCGGTGATGATGATGGAACGCGGCCCCCTCGGCCCGCCCGGAGCCCTCGTCCCTCGGGGATGGCATCTGGATGAACACCTCTCCTCCTCCGGCCGCCGAGCCCAGCACCAGCCCCGCGGGGAAGGGCGAGGCGGGGATGGAGCCCGCGGGGAGCCCGGCCAGCCCCGGGAAGAGCGGGGCGGCGGCGGAGCCCTCAGCCTTGAGGCTCTCGAACACGCCGCCCTCATCCACGGCGCCCTCCGAGCTGACGGCCTGGCCCCGGCTCCTGCGGGGGACACGGACAGCGGTGAGGGACGGGGCTGGACTGAGCGATAACTGAGAAAAGGTTCGTGTTAGTCACAAACAAATTGGGGTTTGTATAAACCACAACACTGAGCTCTGAAGTGAAGCATGGACACGTGATAAAGGAAATGATATGATTAAATCACTCTGTTTTAAATCACCTTGTTATATTATATTATTGTGATAATTGATAAAAGATTCGTGTTAATCACAAAAGCATTGGGGTTTGTATAAACCAGAATACTAAGCTCTGAAGTGAAGCACGGACACGTGATAAAGGAAACTATATGATTAAATCATTCTGGTTTAAATCACCTTGTTATTATATTATGTTGTATTATGTCACATTATAATATGTTACGTTTTCCAAATAAGTTGTATCGGCTCCCAGCTTGCAAAATCGGACTTCCCAATAGCCCTTCCTGCCTTTGTCTGATCAATGCTGCCTATCCCAAAAACCAGACTCCCAGAACTTCTCTGGTGGTTATCTACAAGGACCCGATGGCTACCTGTGACTGACTATCCCCAAAGGCTTTGTGAATTGGGATAAGGATGTTTATTCGACCACCACTCCTTACCTGGCAAAATTAGGACAGCAAAAAAACCAAAAATTATGGATTACAACGAGGAGCCACAGTATAAGAAGAGGCTGTGGGCCAGAGTTTGATGGAATGTGGAGTGGGCAGTGACCCCTCATGTTCCCCAGCACTGCTTGATCCATCTATATCAAACAAAGCCATGTACATTTTGCTGAATATTGAGAGTTCGTTTCTCATTTATAACACAAATGTTATAAGTACATATTATATATACAATGTGTAGATATAATATATAAATATTATATATTTTATATATATTATATAGAGGGGAATCTCAGGTATCAGGTGTTTGGGAAGTCTGTACCTCTCAAGTACCTCAGCCCAAGGGGAAAGAGAGAGGGAAATGTGGCCGGGAAATTGGGATAAAAAGGAGCCTTTGTCCTCCAAAATTTGGAGAGATCCCAGGGGAATGGTCCATGACCTCTCCCTTTATTCAAATAAAGCAAAAAGGACTCCTCTGTCTCCTTTCTGGATATAAACCTCTGGTGTTTGTGGATTAATTTTCCTAACAAGATGGAAGTGGTTCAATAACAACGGGTACACAAAACTTGGGGGTGTTTTAGTCCAGCCCTGTCTGCAGTGATTTCCCTTCAGAGTTCCTCACACACTGTCAGTGTTATAAATACATATTATGGTATTGGCTTTTCCCAAATATTAGGGGGGATACCATATGTGTGGTGTTGAAATGGTTTCTAAGATACAGTTTTCTTTAGGAGTAACACAGGCTGATAAAGTGTCTGCAGTAAGGGAACTGCCTTGGTTGGGTAACACCCAGTGAAGACACTGCTACTCATACAGCAGCTACCAGCACCCACTGTCTGTAAAAATTAGAGACCACAGCCCAAATTGAGTCTGATATGAAAAAGAAATTAAAACCACAGCCAAAAAAAATGCATGCTCTGAAAAGGCAGACTCAAGGAGTGGCCATGTAAAGTTCCTGGAATATGGAAAACAGTTTATAGAAAAGTTTGAAAATGCAACAGGCTGATGGATTTAAGGGGTGTCTCCAAAACACCAGGGGTGCTCTTGGCTGAATGCCAAGCACCCAGCCTTTATAACCTTTTGCTTTATTGTTTGTCTCTTACTGTCTTTTATTAAGCTTTTTAAAATCTACCAGGAAAGTGAACCTTGTTTTTCACAGTCAGAACACGAAGGTCTCCAAATGCTTTTCCCTCTATTTGCTGTCAGGAAATCACAGCCTGCAGAACTAGAGGCCAGTAACCAGACATCTCAGATAAAATCAGAGAACCTCTCCAGACCTGACCAAAATGCATCAGTTCCTTCATCATGGAACAAAGATTCCAAATACCCTGTTTGCCTTTGGAAAAAAACTAAAGAAATAATACATCCAATACCAAATCCAGTATCTTCTATAATGATTTGAGTATTTAAAGAAAAACATACAAAACCTCATGGAACCTGACACAGCACCACCAAGTCGAGACATATTATAAATAAACAGATTAACCAAGCTAACTCAAAGCAATGACCTACCCCCAAAATCCTCTGTCTTTATTTTGGGACAATCACTACCTGCCCACTGATGAATTGCACCAGAAGAGACAGAATTACCAGAGGGAGAGAAGTGTTGAGAGCTGCTTGTGTGTCCCTGACCTGACACGAAAGTGAAGGATGTGCTCATAGGTCCAGATAAATTCTTTTGATATTTTTGGTGAATTGGGCATGGACATACCCAAATGACTGGGCACTGGACAGAACTGATTCTGGCACTGATTCCTTCCTAAGCATGTTGGAATACAGCCAGATTCCAAAAAAAGTCTAAATACCTTTATCCTAACAGCAAAAGACAACAGGGGGTTTTTTCTTTCCTAGAAGTCAATACAAGGAAAGTTTAGGTGAGAGGTGACAAGGAGAATGATGACCAGGCAGTAAATGCCTGATAGACAGCAAACACTCCTCTAACCTGCAAAAGGAGAGTAAACAATAAATAAACCTCAGCAAGAGGCAAAGTCCACAAATAAGGCACCTTACAGAGCTTTGGTCTCTCCTGATTCGAATCCTGGGAGATCTCTAATTGTAGGAATAGCATTTACAAATTGAGATAGCACACCCAGGGCCCTCAACCCTCTCTCCCCCAAGGGTTCCAAAGGCTCCCCAGGCACACACAGGGCACAGAGCTCTGCCTTTCACCTCCCTCTGGGGACACCTCCAAACCTCTCTCCAAACTAAGCAAACTCCTAATAAGGCTTTTTATAGCTGCACCCATTCCCACTGTATCTGCACAGGCTCCTGCCAGGAATCAAGCCAGCAAGGCACTGCACACCTCCTTGTGGTCCACAATATTCATCAGCCAGGTCTTTATATCCACACCTAACATTACAATCCAGGGATGGATACACAGCTGGGAATGTAATAAACAGCCTGGGAGGAACCCAGTGCTACAAATAAAGACACAACTATTGTTTGGAATAATATTACCAGGGTACAGGAGTGTGCTTGCAGCAGGAAGGAATTAATCTGTGACATATTTATAAACAAACAAGGTTTGTTTGTTGAAATTGTGAGGCTGCTGAAGTTAACAGAAGTGAAGACCAGTGGCAACAGCATTTCCTTCTACAGTTAGAAAAACTTCAGCCTCTGTTCCTGACTATGAATTTATTTACCCTGTTAAAAATCAGCAGCAGCATGCAGAAAAAAACTGAAGATGGCTTTCTTTCCCCCTGAAATGAAGAATGGTACCATGCTAGCAATGGCCATGACATAAGGCTTCAACTCTAATTGCAAAACCACTGTAGAAAATAAAATATTTACTAATGATCTTTCACTTATAATCTCAGCTCAAACAGAGCAATTAAATTCGTTAGTTCCATCTTTGTCTTGGAGTAATTAGATTAGTTTCTTCTCTAGGAACAAAAATTTTAAAAAGTCATACTCTAACTCTGGGAAAGCACCAGGGAATATTTAGTACTAGAACAACAACAGTGGCAAGGCTCCCTTGCTGATGTTATAATTACAGAAACAAATTAGAGGTATTCTATTTCTAAATACTCACATACATGACCATAGATACAGACTCTGGGAAGATGCAAAGAGTCACCCAAACTCAACACTCAGGCAGAGTAGCTGGGAGCTTCAGACCTTTTAAAACAGCTTTTCAAAGCTTTTAAAAGCTTCAGATTTTTTAAACAGCTCAATAAGAGAATAATAACAATAAGAGAATAGTAAGAGATTAATAAGAGAATAACAAGAGAATAATAAGAGAAGTGTTCACACAGGCCAGTCCTTGCACACTGACAGTGCTCGGGGTCCCCACAGGAGTGGGCCATGAATCCAATCCCTCCTCCAGAGCTCCACACATCCTGCCCATGCTCAGCCAGCTGTCTGCCAGCTGTGCCATGCTGGACCATCCTGGAACACTGTGGTTGGCAGCAATCAGTAACTGACAGGAAGGACAAAAGTAAACTTGTCTCTAGAATCCCCAGACTGGAGCAGAAAGCCTGGCCACACCACACACACAGGAATTTGACATCTTTCTCAGTTCTGAGCTTTCATCTCCTAAAACACCCCCTACTCTTAAATCAGAACTCTCCTCTAGGGAGAGGAACGTGGAGGAAAGAAGGGAAGGATTTACCTTTCAGGAGGCACGGTGTCAGTGTTGCTGCTGTGCCGCCTCTGCATTTTCCTCAAAACCCTAAAACACAACACGCTCAACATGAACCCAGTGGCTCAGCAAATCCCAGCGTGGCTACTGGCACAGGCCTGGGGACACAGGGCTGTGGGACCTGCTCAGCTGGGGACATGGCTGGCAGGAATCATTGCTTCTGTGACAGAGCACCTCCAGCTCTCACTTGAAGAGACAAGTTTGAATGGCAAAAGGGGGCACTCAGGTGTCCAGGCTGGGCAGGAATCAGTCAGGTCCCCTTCTGCAGAAAGAGGCAGTCACCAGGATGTCACCAAAGCTGAGGGATGGCATGTCCTGGCAAGGAACCCGGGGACATCCAAGAGGTGCTCTCGATGTGATGTGTGACTCAACAGCCTCTTGGGAAATGAGATCCCATCTTCCTTTTCTGGAGGAACTTGCTTTGCAAAGCAAAACTGAGAGGGAGGAAGAAAAAGAAAATGTGTAAACAATCTTAATGAAAGAAATATGATTAGCTCATGATAATATTCTCTTAAATAAGCAACTCATTCATTTTAATCTACAGAAATGCCATTTGCAAAGTCTGGACAACAGCCCCAGAGTACAATAGCTACTTAATAAAATGGAAAGACTAAGATCTAAATACTCTTGAATATAAAAAGTTATAACATATTCATAACACATGATAATATATACATAAATGTGTAGCCCATTAAAGGCACAATGGCCCTGGGAAGGTTTGCCAGGTGTCTCAAAGCACAGTACCTGAAGAGCAGCAGGATAACTGAGGTGAAAGGTGCCACTCTGGGAGAGATGGAAGCTCAAGGGCGTGCAGACATTCACGGATGGAGCACTTCAGACAGTGCAGACTTCAAACTCTGATTCACAGGCCCTTCAAGGCAGTGGCAGCCAGCACCTGGCCCCAGGGCTCACAGAGACCCACCTGGAGGAAGCACACACACACAGAGAGGAATTTCAGCACAGCACAAAGAGTTTGACCTCTCCATCTCGCAGGGAAAGGCAGAGAGGTGCAGGAACCCCTGTCCACATGCATGACCCAACAAGGCTGTTTTCCTCTGGGACTGGCACCTCAGCCCTGCTTCCCACACAGGCACTCCTGGGAGTGCTCCCAGAGCTGTACTCTGCCCCCACGGTGTCCATACACACACATACGTGTGTGTCTGATATAAATACAGACAGAAATGTGCTTATATATATATATGTGCACACGTATCATAGAATGTCTCACACACATATAGCATAATATACATTTTATATGTACATCTATGCATACACATATGTACCTATGTATGTGTACACACATATATACACTTACATATACTGTGATGTATAGGTAGAGGTATAGATCTGTTAATGTATTCCTACATACCCATCTATTAACACAAATATATATGTCTAGGTATATATACATATATACACACATATCTATTAATATGGTTCTATACATATACATTCATATATACTTATATGTATATATGGAGATATATATATGTATCTATACATACATATATGCATATACATACATACACACATAAAGATATACATACATGTATATACATATATATACATAGACATATTTATTAATATGGTTTTATTGATATAAATACATATATACATCCATATATATATATATGGATACACACAAATACATGGTATAGCTATATAAATATACATACATATACATATTTAAACAGACATATCTACTACTATGGTTCTATAGATATAAATACATTTATACATCTATATATGCATACATAGCGTACATATATAGACATCATAGTACACATATATAGATATACACACATGTATATACATATATGTAGACTTATCTATTAATACAGTTCTACACAAATATAAACATCTGTATATATAGATTTATACATAGTATATATAGATATACATATATATACATACAGGTATATATGTATATATACAGACATATCTTAAAACGGTTCTGTACCTATACATACACATATACATCTATATATACACATATACACATAGTACACATATATAGATATACATATATAAGTAGAGGTATACATACATATATATCTATATATACAGACATATCTATTAATATGGTTCTACAGACATAAATACATATATATATAGTATACATATATAGATATACATACATATACATATATATATACACACATACATACACACGTATATATAGATATATTAAAAACTACCATTCTATACGTACACACATATATATATGTACACAAACACATAGTCATAAGCCAGGCCTTTTCTTCCTATTTATTAGGTGGGGAAAGAAGATTCCCGCTGGATATCGGGGGCGCAGTGCCCAGCCCAGCCCCGCGGTGCCCCCGTACCCAGCGGCTCGGCCTGGTCACGGTGTCGGTGTCGGTGTCGGTGTCGGTGTCGGTGTCGGTGTCGGTGTCGGTGTCGGTGTCGGTGTCGGTGCCGGTGCCGGTTCCCGGTGCCGCCCCGCCCCGCGCACGCCCGGCCGCGGTTTCCGCCGGCCCCGCGCCGCGGGCGGAAGCGCTCGGCCGCGCCGGGGCCGCTCGCTCGGAGCTCGGCTCTGCCCGCTCGGGGCTCGGGCCTGGGCTCGGCTCTGCTCGCTCGGGGTTCGTCTCTACTCGCTCGGGGTTCGTCTCTGCTCGCTCGGGGCTCGGCTCTGCTCGCTCGGGGCTCGGCTCTGCTCACTCGGGGCTCGGGGCCGGACTCGGCTCTGCTCGCTCGGGGTTCGGCTCTGCCCGCTCGGAGCTCGGCTCTGCTCGCTCGGGGCTCGGGGCCGGGCTCGGGACCGCTCGCTCGGGCCCGCCGGTGATGCCGGCCCCGGGCTGAGCCCCCGGCCCGGCCATGCTGCCCTGCGGGGCCGTGCTCTGGCGGAGGCTGCTCAGGAAGCGATGGGTCCTCGGCGTCGTCTTCGGGCTCTCGCTCGTTTATTTCATCACCAGCACCTTCAAGCAGGTCAGTGCCGGCCCCGAGGCGCCACGGGTGGGTTAAAACATCCCTTATGCCACGGTACTTTTGTTCTCCAGATGCTGTCACCGAACTGCTGCCGTAAGAGGGACGTTATGAATATTTAATAGATGCGAGAGTTTAAAATAGGAATGCCTGATTGTGTGTTTGACAGCAATAGTGGTTTGAACCAAAACTGGGAAAAGAAAGTCTCCGGTGGGTTTGGTATTCGTTGTTGTATCTCTTGGGAGTGGTGATTCCACTGGAAAAGTCCTCATGAAAGAGAAACACGTTCAGCTGCGGTTATTTAATATAATACATACTGCTCTTGTGGTATATATATATATATATAGTGAGTTCAGCTGTGTTAGCTGATCCATAGTGAACTTGAATATCCTCACTTTACTGGACTGTGTATCTTCCTGTTATGTACAATATGAACTAAGACACTACAAGTAGTAAATTGTTTGTACCATTGTTGCTGGAGTTTCCTGTGCCGTGGAGTTTACAAGTACTAGACATTAATCCTGGGAAAGGCACGTGGGTTGAAGTGGCAGAAGGAACTTGTACGTTTGGTTGCATTTCTGTTTTTCCTTGCAGGAAGAGAGGATGGTGAGAGACCGGAATCTCCTCCAAGTGCAGGAGCATGAGCAGCCCATCATGTGGAAGGTGAAGTTCAGCTCAGGGAACAGCAGCCAGCTGAGTAACCAGTGCAGGAACTCTGTGCAGGGGAAGCTCCTCATTACAGATGAACTGGGTATAGTTGATATTTAGTTGAATTTATTCTGTGTATGGGAGTGCTGAACGCTGCCTTGCCTGTCTGACCGCTGATGGCACTTTCATGTAACAACTGCTCTTTATTAAGGTATTTTTTACTCAGCCCTTGGCCTGTTCTCCTCTGGCTGGCTGAATTTCACTGTGGCTGCAGACACTGCTGCTTTGGCCCTGTGCTGTATGAGTGTGACTGTGGCCACCTTAAAGTCAAAGGATTGCAGTTACGTTTGCACAGACCCCAGCTGTTCAGTCCTGCTCGATTTGTGTGGTTGCTTGCAGAGCTCTTTTGTGTCTCCCTGCAGTGTGCTCCTGCTATCAGGGGTGTTAGGGAGAACAACTGAGCCAACCTTGGCCTTGTGTGCAGGCAGCTCAAGGCTGGTGTAATTAGTGCTCAATCACAGTTATCAAGCTCGTCTGACCCTGGTGAACCCGAGGTTATTAACTTGTTTGAAGTGGTAGAGGTTAAAGACACTTTCTGCCCTGCATTGGGCTTGTTGCTTAGACCCTGGGTCTTTCTTGGCCACAAATCAAGAAAGGTGGGTGTAGAAAACCCACCAGATCTTTTGTGATTTGCATCAATGTTAAATTTGGCACTGCCTGACTTAGGCTTAGTGCCAGTTCATAAGATCTCTGAAATGACAGATCTCTCACAGTCTTAACACTGTGGTAGTGCTGTCTCCATAAGGATATACAACATATTTCTGTATTTTAAGGATTCCACTCAGCAATGAATATTACACTATCCTGCATGGCTAAATCTGAATCAATTCATACTGAACTGTAACAGAATTATCCAGACACAGACCCATTGAAAAAATATGTGTCATGGTTTTTTTTCCAATATAATCAATGCCAATCCCATTCCCCCTTTCACAACAAGGAACTATGCCCAAAAAACCTCAGAACTTAAATAACCTGCATTTGAATACCCATAGTGTATATACAGCACATATTAGAGTAGGATATAATAGTTGTTCAGGCTGATTGAAATGCTGCTCTCCATTTCAAAGAATGGATACATAGGACAGAAGGGAATCATAATCTACCAAATTGTAATAGTGGTGGGTGTTTTTGTACTCTTTAATTAGTGGTTTGTTTTAGGGTTTTTTTGTTTTTACTTAGAGTTAGGATTAAAAGATACACGAAGGAAAAGGATTTATTTGTGTTTGGGGTTGGATGTTCATTAAATCTTATTTAAAAGTATAGGACGTTCAGCAACACTTCTAGCTACCAGCTGGAAGTGAGTAAAATTGAGTGAGATTAAGTTATAAGGTCTTTTAAAGTTAAACCGTTTAATAGAGAATTAAACCTACATTATTCATACTTTCAACTTAATAACTGAATTACTATGATCCTTAGTGTGACACTGACTAACCAGCAACTACTATTTGAAACCATGAAGAAGGAAGATGAAAGAGACACTACTCAAAATCCTTTCTTTTGTCCCATACTTATTACTATATTATAAAAACCTTAAATTTAAAGTCTTCACTACGTGAAAGCACACACTTCTGTTTAACTAGACTAGTTAAACATCAACAAATAAATGATCCAACATCAAATGATAAACAAACCCGTTCTTAAGGCATGTGATGCTTACTGCAGATTGTCACAGATCATCCAGAAGGGTGTGCCTCGCTAATTGTTACTCCTGTTGCTGTTTTGCAGGTTACATCTGTGAGAGGAAGGACCTGCAGGTGAATGGTTGCTGCAATGGGAACGTGCCCAGCACGAAGCTGTACAGCTGTGAGAGCTGCCTGCCCAATGGCTGCTGCAGCATCTATGAGTACTGTGTGTCCTGCTGCCTGCAGCCCAGCAAGGTGAGAGCCTTCCTCCTGCTTTCCAGAGCTGCTCAGCTTCCCCTGTGCCTCAAAGTGAGGAGCTTTTCCCTTAGAGGGACAGTTCCCTTTCTTGGAAGGATGAGGAAAGCCTCCAAGGAGCATATGGCAAGCTATAAATAAAGCTTTAACAAAATTCATCCTTACCACCTTTAGGAGCCTTGCAGTGTTTGACCTTCAGAGGAATTGCATTTGCTGAAGGGAAAAGATTGCAGAAGAGTTACTCCAGCCAGTATTGGTTTTGTAATTGGCACTTCCCTGAGCTTCTCTTAGGTTCTTGTCCTGCCACTGAGGCATTAGCCTTTCAGTGCTTGCTAGAAATCCTCAGTGGAGTTGCTTACTATTCCTCTTAATACCTGAGCTTTGCAGGTTAGGGTGGGCTTTGACTACTCCTTGCTGAAGCAGAGTGTTTCTGTTTTTTGCCTTCTCTTTGCTTACCACTTCAGCAACATCTCCTGGAGCGCTTCTTGAACCGGGCAGCGATTGCTTTCCAAAACCTCTTCATGGCAGTGGAAGATCACTTTGAGCTGTGTCTGGCCAAATGTAGGACTTCATCACAGGTGAGGCACAAGCACGTGTCCAGGGCCCAAAAAAAGTGCCCTTGGAAAATGGGCTCAATGCTGTGAATGGCTGGTGTGTCGTGTTTGTATTTTCATAAAAGTGAAAGCCAGTCTGAAGGCAAAGCACATATTTAGAGCAGAATGAGTTGCACATTCTCTTTAGAAAAGAGGAGCTTAACTAAACAGAGACTGAGTTCAATGACCAGTGAGGATCTCAGATGAATTCTGGGGGAGAGCTCATTAGGATGAAAACAGTGAGAGCTGTTTCAGTAGCCTCAGAATGCTCTTTGTTTTATTTTATGGTACAGTTGGAGACTAACCATGTGCTGACAATCACCTGCAGTAACTCAAAAACTATGTGTAATTTCTTTGCTTATTAAGGACAAAGGTGAACTTCTGTTACCCATATGATTTTATTTGAAGTTTTGGTCTAAGCAAGCAGTGGCCCTTTTAGAAAGTGCTGTTGGCCATGTCCTGCAGCTTCAGTATTTCATGTAGCCATAGGGATGGACTGCAAACAGAGGAAAGAGTCCCAAATGTCTCCAGAGTTACTGGGAATTTTTACCCATAAAATCTGAACTCTACCTTTTATCAAGAAAAATGCACACATCTTAAATAGCAACTTTATTGGGCTTTGGTTGCTTAGAACACTTGATGATACTGCCTAAACATATCTATTTTTTTTATTTTTATGGAATCTGTTTCCACCTGCTTGGGTACTTTCTTGAAAAGGAGTTTCTGGTTTGACATTGCAGTGCTGTAATACATCAACTGGCTCTTGTATGTTGGCAGTGCAGAGTTCTTTGACTCCAAAGACACTGTGATGTGTAGAATTTGGGATTTTTTTTTTTTATCTGTGCATAAATGCAGTGGGTTTTGTCTCTCAGTGAAGGGATGCCTTTTTCACTGTGTGTATATTGTTAGAGCTTCTCCTCCTTTCCTGACAGAGTGTGCAGCATGAGAACACCTACAGAGACCCAATTGCCAAATACTGCTATGGAGAGTACCCCCCAGAGCTCCTGCCTGTTTGAGAGCTGCAGATCTGAGCAGCAGAAGGAAGGAACTGGAGACTCAAATCCAAAAGAACAAGACAGCAGCTGTTGCTTTGCCAAAGCCTCAGTGTAAAAAGCTCGTCTTGTATGTGGAGGCAAACCCAGAGGTGAACAGAGGAAGTAAGGAAATTTAAGTTCTTCAGGACTGAATCTTGCTTTCTTCAATTTATTCTGCACCTGCTTTTGGAGTGCTGGTACTGTGCTGCCGTGCCAGTGCATTCTTTGAATATTTCCTCTAAATTTCAGGAATCATGGAGTCAATCTAGGCTATAGAACATCAAGGGAAAAGTATCCAATGTGGCTTTGCAGCTGTAAATGGAGGTGCAGTTGTGTCTGCAGTCCAGACTTTGCAGAGTGACAGTAGTAACTGGAGTTACTGCTGCTTTCAGAGAGTAAAGCATGCCTGCTGTGCTTCTCTCTCTGGAACCCTTCTTGACATGCATGGTGTACACTACATATGTAATTATGAATTATTCATCCATTTTCTCTGGGTCACTGGCTGAAAATGTGGATGCTTTGCATAGCTAGTTGCGGATGCCTTTCAGTCCCTGCTTTGCTGTGTCAGCTAGAAAGGATATTCTAGACCCTCACTAAACTTGGTAGGGGTTTTTTTTCCTCCTTAGTCTAAAGGAATTGTATTGGGATTTGTCATTATAGTACTTATGTTCCTCTTAGTGAGTTTAAACCATTGAGAACTCCAATGGAGTTGTTCTTCTGCCAAAGTCCCACAAGAGAAGAGAAGGGATGTGTCTAGGATGGGATGTTTATTGTCTGTGAACACTTTCCTTGTTACTCTGCAGCAGTTTCCTCAAAGAGGAGTCCAGTTTTGTGAGCAGCTCTCTGCTGTCCATTTGCTGACAGGGAGCAGGGAAGATTTGTTTGCTTGAACTTGTTCAGGCCTTGATATTTTAAATGTACTCCACTCCTGGTTGTGCAGGAGGCAAAAGGGTGGAGTTGATGTCTCCACACCACCTTTCCCAGACCTGCCTGTGCCTTCCCACACTGCTCCAGTGGAGGAGGCAGGATGGGACTGACCCTGTTCGAGCTCCTTGGCATTTCTGGCAGATCCTGACATGTTTTACGTCTGCATCTCAGGAAGCAAACAGCACAGCTTCCTTTTAGCCCTTGGAGCCCCCTTACACCAAATTCAAGCTGATCTTCACCTTTTACAAACAGGACTTAGTTACATGAAGACAAGAATTCATTGTCCCATGCTTGCTTTTCACGATCCAGTGCCCAGCTCCTGCCACTCTACCTCAGCCAATGGGGGAAGGAAGAGGGCAAAATGCGGCCGGGAGTTCATAGAATAAAAGGAGGCTGCGTCTTCCGAAATCTCGATAGAGACCTACAGCTGTATGGCGTAGTGAACTCTCTCCCTTTATTCGAATAAAGTTGCCAGACTCCCCTCTCTCCTTTGCGGACACTGGCTTTTCATAGCGCGGTTTTTCGCGAGCGGTACAGGCTCCCCAGCGGTGCCCTGACGCGTACTGAGGTAAACCGGAAGTGACGCACCTGATTTTGCTTACCATCGAGCCAATGGTAGCGCCGGCTGCTCCTCACGTGACTTCAGCGCCGGCTGCTGGGTCCTAACGGCCGCCGCAGCGCGCGCGCCGAGGTGAGCATGCGCAGTGCGGCCGCCCCGGCGTTTTCCAGCATCCTGAGGTGATTTTGTGGGAAAATCCCTCATCCTTCTGTGTGAGAGCTTCCCCGCAAAGTCCCCGCAAAGTCTGCCCGCGGGGAGCGCCTGTCCATGGCCCCTCGGGAGCTGTGCGGGGGCACAGGGCGGTGCTGTGGGTTGGGTGAGGGCTGCGCCCTGGCCAGGGCCACAGCCCCCCCTGGGCCACAGCCGCCCCTGCCCGCCCTCCTGGCCCAGGTACACACGACACGAGCCGCGGGGTGAAAGTTAGCCTTTATTACTGGGTGAGCCAAACTCTGCGGAAGCCGCAGCCAAGTGGAGGCCGCCTCGTGCCAGGTGCTGGAAGGGCCCAGAGTAGCCAGGCCCTCCATCCTCCGGCTGCAGCAAGAGGCCCTGGGCGCTCTGCGGCCCTGCCGGGCTGTCTAATGCCCCATGGAGGACGCCTGGGGACAAAGAGGAGGTTGCTGCACTTCCCAGCACGAGGCAGCACTGCTCAAGCATGCAAAGATGGATTTTTCCCATCCCTCCCAGGGCTGCTGAGAGCACATCAGGGTGGCCAAAGAAAGCGCAGAAAGCTTCAGTCTCCCATTTTAGAGCCATTTGAAGGCAGTTGCCAGGGAGCAGTAGTAAGTGCCGTTGTCATCCTGGCGGGCAGATGCGATGGTGAGGATGCAGGCATTGCTGGCCAGGTCTTTGGTGGCCGAGAAGCGGTCAGGAGTCTTGGCAGGCTTGTGCTTGTCTCGCTCAGAGTTGTAGTAGAGCAGATACCTGAGGGAGTGCCCTGGGCGCTGCTGGTACCAGGAGATGCCGAACTGGCTGATGTTGTACTGGGGGCTCAGGGTGCAGGACAGCTGAGCACTCTGCCCGGGCAGCACGAACACAAACTCAGGCTGGGTCAGCACGGGCTGAGCCCTGCAAGCTGCACACACCAAAGGTGCCGTTAGTGATGGAGCCATGTCCCCCATCACCCTTAGCCCCAAAATGTCCCTCAGCTCCCTTGAAGTAACACCATTACCCAACCGCCCTGCTGCTCATCGCATCACACAGCTCAGAGAAATACACCAACTCAAACCAACCCCTCCTGGACAGCCCAGGCCTGCCCACCACCCTGCAGTGCCCCCAGGCAGAGCAGCACCCTTACCTGTGCCCAGCATCCCCACCAGCAGCAGGACCATGAAGCCCAGGGCCATGGCAGGAGGCAGAGGGAGTGAGGCTGTTTCAGAGAGGCTCTGGGGTGCTGCACAAACCCTGGGTGCTGTGCCTCAGCACTGGCAGGGTGTATGTAAATGACACAGGGGGCTCAGGGACTCAGCTCCCCAGGGCTACTCGCTCTGCTGCAGCTGGGCTTCAGAGACAGGCTGAGAGCCACCCACCTTCACCCCAGCCCCTTTCCTGCAGCTGCACCAATGCACCCACAGCCCACCCCACACCACCCCATGCCCTGGGCACGGGGGTGGCATCGCTGACCAGCTCTCTCTGCTGATGGGAGGAGCAGAGAGGTTTCCCTGGGGTCTTACATTTAGGCCCTCTGCTGCCAGGCACACAGGAGGCCAGGAGCATGAGCCACACCCTGCCAACGCTGGGGGCCACGAGGAAGAACAGAAGATGGGAGGCAGCTGTCCTATCACAGAAGCAACATCAGGAAAGTTGCAGCTCCATCACTGTGACAGGAATGACTTGGCAGGGTCTCAGCAGGGACTGGGAGCTGCTAATGTTGCTGCCTCTTCACGAGGAGCACCTCAGGAGCAGCAGCCGTGGTGGGTGGCTGCTGAGGCCACCAGGCAGGAGCTGTGTCCCCAGGGAGCGGGGCAGAGGTGGCTGCAGCACAGCTGGTGCCTCGTGCGGAAGGACAGCAGCCGTTACGGCCACCAGCTCAGCGGGCGTGACGCCACTCCTGCCTGTGACACCTGTCACGGGGCCCAGGGACACTGCGTCACACGGCCACCAGCCAGGCTGGCCTCAGCAGGCTCTTCTCCAGGCTCAGCCCTGCCAGTGCCACCTCATCACCATCCAGGGACAGCCACTCTCTGCCCTCTGCAGCACCCACAGACGCTCCAAACCGAAGACGTTTGCAAGTTTGTCCCTGCAGATAGCAGCAGTTTGTGTTTCATGCAGCCAGGCCCCTGAGCTCTTGCAGGTACAAGCACACTGCAGGTACAGCTCCAGCTGTTGCCCACCAGCACTCCCCAAATTCTGCAAAGTGGTGGCAGCATGTCACAAGTCTGGCTGCACATATCCCAGGGGAGGAGTGTCACACACACACACACCTTGGCCCAAGCTCTGACCAGGTCAGGTCCATGGATTAGACTGACTGTGAAATGAAACCTGGCAAGACAGAGGGAAATCAACTTCTCATGCAAAGAGGGGCATTCCAGAGAAAGGGAATTTGTCCTCAGAGCAGTGTGCACTAGATAATGCAGCACATCAGTGTTGTTACTGGTTCCCACCATTCCAGCCCTCCCCATCTGCTGAGTAGCCAGCCCAGGGACATTACTTCATCCATGTTTTCCACAGGAAACGGGGATGATGCTACAGGGCCTTGACTGCAGGAACACTTGCACAGCACCATTTGGGCACCAAGTAGAAGATACAGCTGGCACAGGACCATGTACACCATGGAGCTGCAAACCCCCAGAGCAGGAGCAGCACAGGCAGGGTCCTCAGGGAGATTTTTCCAGTGGCATCCAGTCGTGTCACAGAGGAGACTAGGCCGTCCTTGCAGCAGTGCTGGGCTCAGTTAAGAGCAGATGTGGCACCACCACAGCCCACATGAGCTGCAGGACAAATGGAGGGGAACAGGAAACACCACGAGACTACAAAAAGTCTGAAATTCAGAGCATCTGGGGCCACATGGAGCAGGCAGCCTTCCCAACAGACTCTTGTTTAGCTCAGCCCTTGCTCACCCTCCCCTGTCTCCCCCCGCAGGAGGCTCGAGAATCTGCAGGGGCCATTCACTGTTGCTGGGCGATCTGGCTACTGAAACCACAACAGCGTCAGTGCGAGACGAGCCCGAGTGTCCTGGGCTCTCCAGCAGCTCCCAGCAGGAAGGGACCCGGCCCCACAGCCCTGCCCGGGGCACAGCAGCACCATGTTCGCCATAGTGAGATTCGGAGGTAGGTGGGGAAAGCCTCAGCCCTGCGGCCAGCCGGGCACCTGGGCCACCCCCACAAGGGGCAGGGAGCAATGCCCAGTGCTTAGGGAACAGGCAGGAGAGCTCTGCCAGGGCACAGCAGCATCCTGCACCTCACCTGCTTTAAAAAAGGGAGATCTATTACCCCAGCACTCCAAATTATGAAGGAAAGCCATTCCAGCAGAGCTGAGTTAATCACAGGGAGGTGAGGATGAGTTCCCAGCCTGGCAGTTCTGGGAAATCACTGGAGGGGGCCCTACTTATCTAGACACAATCAGAAGCACCATGGGGCACAAGTGCCAGCTGCTAGCAGAGCTCCTCTATTCTGGGCTGTGTGGAAAGAGCTCCCGGACTCAAATCCTGGCTCTCAGTTTCAGAGAGCAGTATGTGTGGGAAGGACTGAGCAGCCCCTATCCTGACCTCACCCAGCTGGCTGAAAGCCTTGGCCTGACCCCAGACACTCGTGGCTGAAGCCATCAGACACACACAGTCCTAAGCCTTTGCTCCCTCTGCTATTTGAATTGGATCTCCAGCTCTGACTACTGACGTGTGTCAGCCCTGGGGGATTTCTCAATTGTCACAAACTCGGTCAGAGTTCATGGTCAAAATATCCTCGGGTGACTCAGCCACCATCTCCTGTTCTTTCCCCTTGTGACTGGGACCAGCTTGTAGAAGGGGACTGGCAAAGGACCAGGGCTCACTGCTTTTTCCTACTCAAGCCTGATGAAACAAAGTTGGAGGACAGACACTTCATCAATCAGAACCATTTTCCCCAAATCAAAGTGCTCATCCTCTCCCCTTGACCTGGGCCACTCTCAGCACTCCCCAGCAGCCATGGCTGCAATGCAGCCGCTCAAAGCCCTTCTGATGCCCCGTGGGGATCCTGCCTTTGCTGCCCACAGTGGGCATCTCTCAGCCACCTGCTGTGCCCCCTGCCATGCCCATGTGGTCCCTCAGTTTGGGGTGACCCTGCTCCTATCTCAGGTCTCATTCCCTGTCTGCAGCCAACTGCCAGGTGACGGTGAACCTGCTCTGCTGTGTCCAGACCCTCACAGGTCACCTGAAGCTGAAGTGTCAGTGCAGGCCTGAAGGTACGAGTGCGCTGGGCTGTGGTCACCAAGGGACTGCCACTCACCCATAGAGGGTAACAAATGGGCCACATGGGAGTCACAGAACACCCAAAACACAGGGAAAGGGATGGCAAACCTCCCACTTCCCAGATCTCAACAGATTCTGTTCAAAGTGTAACTTGCCAAGGAAAAATACCTCTAAACATCACAGGCTCATGTTGGCCACACAGGGGCAACCCTGGGCTTCCTTCACCACATCTCTCCCTCCAGACTGCATCGATCTTGTGGATGAAAAGGGCACCCTGATGAACCTGAGCAAAGTGGAAGATCCTGCATCTGATTATGCCAGTAAATACCTGCAGGGAAGGCAGCACTACATCCTCATCAGAGTTGTCCGTAAGCTCCTTGTCCAGACAGCACAGCTCAGCCTCTGGGCCAGGAGGGGTCTGCTCTGGGGGGAGGTTTGGAGAGGGCACTGTTCAGCAGTCACTTGGATACAGCACAGAAAGCTCCAAGGAGGCAGAAGCCAGCTCGGATGAAGAGCTGGAGCTGCCTTTTTGCTTGTCCAAGGGCTGCTCCAGGGGAGAAGGAACTTTTCCTGGGCAGAACCACCTGCTGCAGTTACAAGCCTTCAGTTCATAGCCAGGAGAGAGACTAATCCATTTCTCCTATTCTGCTGGCAGGAGAAGAAAACTCTGAAGCCACCCTCTATGAATCCTTGCTAGAGGACCTGGAGAAACACTACCCTGACCTACCAGGTAAGAGCCAGGCACCCACCTCACCTCCACAGAGGAGTCAGGGGTGCAGGCATGACTCCTGTTCCCACCTCAGGACTCTCCTCTGATCCCCCTGTGCGCCTTCAGGGCTCTTATGGCTGTGGGCAGCAAGTGCATTCGGGTACCAAGGGAAGGGACAAGCAGGGCTGCTGTGCAGGACCCTCTCAGTTAAGGGTGACACCTCACACCAGGCAGAGCCCTACCCAGCTTGTCCCCTTGGCAAAGAGAACAAGGTTTGTTCCATCTCCTTGGAACAAACAGGGAGGGAAGGACATCAGGAAAAACTGGGAAACCCTCAAGTGTCTCTCCGAGGCTGTAGTCTCACAAATTGGCAGTGCCTTGGTCAACACATAATGGGCAAGTGACCAACACAGCAGGAAAGCACAACTCTGTAAGGGCTTGGTCACTCCACAGATCAGCTGCAGCAGCTTTCAGGAAAGACCGAGAGGACAGACCAGAAGAAGAAGGACTCCTTGGAGATGGCTCAACCTCACAACAGCACCCAAGCCAGGAACCAGACCACCTTACAGAGAAAGAGGAGCTTGGAGTTCAAGAACACCCTGAAATGAGGAACACACCTCCAACCAGGGCCAAACACCTGCCCAGGTACTTATTCCCAACACAGAAGAGTCCCCTCTTCCTGGGATCCCCTTCCCAGAGCTGCACCATGACAAACCAGGCACACCAAGCATTCTCCTGCTTCAAGGACTCTCACGTTCCCATGGCATGGCCTGCACTTCCCAAGGACAAGAAGCTGCACCTCCTTTCCACCCACCTGCACTGTACCACTGGATGGGGCTGCTTCCCACTGCACCACCCTGGCGTGGCCCTGCAGGGACTGCCCACTGTAATCACCAGGAAAAGCTGCTCTAGACACAGCCAGTCCCCACAGCTGCAGAAGCAGCACTTTGCCAAGATGGCTCAAAGGTAGAACACACCTGCTGCAGGTGCTGCTGCTGCTGGTTCTCCTCAACAGCTTTTCCACCCAGAACAACGCACCAACAGACTAATATACTCATTTCTTAAAGGGAGTTAAACAACTTTGGAGTGATTCCTCCCTGCTCACAGGACAGCTCAGCACATGGAGCACTTGGGCTTTTAATCTCTGGCATTTACTTTTTCCCTTGGCTGTCTCTCAGGAGAGCACAAAACACCCCGATAAAGCCAGGCACAGCTCAGGACATCTCTACCAAGAATTTAAGACTGTGACATTTAGAAGGGGCAGAACTTTGAACACCAGCCTCCACTATCTGCTAACAGCATCTGCTGCCAGCACTTACCATCTAGACTTGGATTTCCTCACAGATCCTAGCAAGGGGCTGAGAACTTGTCCTTTAACAATCAGAGATAAAAGGTGAAAAGACTCATTCTGCCATGAAAAATGCATCAGTTAAGCACCTGAAAGTGTCCCGGTTTCACAGCTCTGCCACTAAAACTCCAGCTGAAACCTCAGAATTCCCTCTTATGCCAACACGAGGAACAAGGTGCCCTTGTCCTGCTGGAGGCCAGTCCATGGGCAGCAATCACGAGGCTGTGCTGCCAAGGTGAATGGAAGAGGAAAGCAGCTCCAAAACTTCACCTGATGCCAGTGACCTCGAGAACATTGCATAATCTGCTAAAACTGTAAAGTCCCACAGCCAGACAGATCACAATCCCTTAGCTCTGAGGTCAGGACAGGTATTCAGGAAAAGGATATCTATAGAAGAGTAATTTGTTACTGAAAATACTGTGAGACACGTGTTGGCTTACCTCTGTGCAGCCTCTCCTCTGCCTGGAGGGCAGCCAGTGTCTGGATCTCCTTCTGCCAAGTCATGCAGGCACAGTCCTTGCTAGGCTGCACCCCCTGCTTGCAGGAAATACACACTTGTGCCTTGTCCTTTGTCTGATAGTGTTAACGTTTTGGTAGCTTAATTTTAGCTTGAGAGTTAAATAAATAACATGCACAAGTGATAGGTCCAAATAAATTCTTTTATTTCTCTGTAATAAATACAGCACTATCTGCATACTGAAGACCCTTGGGTCCAATAATTCCTTTCTTTCCCTACTAGTTCACAGGTGAATTACCACTAGAATACTCCTGTCTGGTCAGTCTGCTCCTTCCAGCTCACTCCCTATCTGTCCTTCCACTCCCTGTGGATAGCAGGGCTCTACACCACGATCCTCTTCCCTACGAGGGGGAAAATTCTTCACAGGAGAGAAGTAACACCTACAGGGAAGAAACAGAAGTTCAGCATTAGGTACATGTTCCAGCAGCTACAGTTTATAAAGCTCTCTCCCCCAAGGTTACCAGATCATGACCTAACTACTAACAACAACTTGTATCAAATACAGCAGGAATTAAAGAATGAACCAGGGAGAGCAGTAGGCTTCCCATGGCAACAAGAATGGACCCCCTAAGAAGGTACCTACAGCCTCCCAACCCTCACAGGGACACAGTCAGAATAATTTCTCCTTCCCTTTCCAGCTGCCTTCTACTCTTCAGGACACGGGAAAGACACAACTGCTTCCTACTTAAAGTCCTAAAGAACACTATACCCTCAAAAGATCGCTCCTGCAACTTTCAAACCCTGCGAGGTGCTGTGCTGGCAGCAGTTCGGTCCCGCAGGGTCAGGGCACACTCACCATTGCTGTACTTGCACTGCTTCAGAGCCTCGTTGAAGCCCTCACACAGGGTCAGGTCTCTCTGGTTGGTGGCGCATTCCAAGAACTGCTTCATCTCATAGTGGCAGGGTCCGTACGGCGACTGCTGCATCACGGGCCGGGGCTCCTGCGGCCACGGGCCCGGTCAGGACGGCGCGGGGGCAGCGGCGCCTCCTTCAGCGCGCTCCCGGCCCCTTGAGCTGCCCATCCGTCCGTCTGTCCGTCCCTTCCTCCCTCCCCACACAGCCCCAGCCCCGCAGCCCCGCACCCCCGCCCAAGGGCGCCCCAAGGGCACAGCCCAGCTCCGCTCGCACCTGGGCGGGCGCCGCCGCCTTGGCCGGCTCGGAGGAGCCGCCGCTGAAGGCGCCGGTGATGGCACTGCCCACGACATGTCCCACGGCGGAACCCACGGCCACGCCGGCCGCCGTGCTCGCCATCTGCGCCATCAGCCCGGGCTGCGCCGGCTGCGCCGCGGGTGCCGGGGCCGCCGGGGCCGGGCTGCGGAGAGAAGGGAGTCATGAGGGGGCGGCACAGGGAGGGCGGCGTGCCCGGTGTGCCCGCCATGCCGTTCCCAGCCCCAGTACCTGGCGGGCGCCGGTGCCGCGGCGGGCCGGGACACGCTCCTGCTGCCGCGCGCCATCGCTGTCTGCCCGCCCCGCCCCGCGCCCCGCCTTAAGCCGGCCCGCGCCCCACGTGATGCAGTGCGCACGCGCACACGGGCGGCCGGAGCCGGGCCCCGCCCCGCTGAGGGAGGAGCGGCTCTCTCGGGGCGCATGCGCAGAAAGCGCGGGGTTGTCTTTGCACCGCCCGCTCAGCCCCGGCAGAGGGCGCGCGAGGCCCGCGCGGCCCCGGGAGCGGGGATCGATCACGGCATGGATCAGAGCATCGATCACCGAGACACCGGAACAAACACCGAGACTCCGGAACAAACACCGAGCCCAGGCGCTCACCCCGCAGTGCCAAGGCCACCAGTGACCTGTGTCCCCAGCTGCCTCTCCACACGGTTTCTGAGCACCCCCGGACCGTGACCCCAGCGCTGCCCTGGGTAGCTCGTCCCGAGGCTGGAAAACCTTTCAGTGAAGAAATTTGTCCTTAATGTCCAATGTAAACATTCCCTGGCACAGCTTGGGGCCGTTTCCTCTGGTGCTGCCCCTTGCTACCTGCGAGAACAGAAGGATCTCCCCGGGCTCCTTGGTCCGCTCCGGGAGCTCCCGGGACAGGCGCTGCGGATGGGGACAGAGCCGGGAGGTGGTGGGGATGACCAGGGAGCAGGATGCAGGGAGATGTTGGGATGGGGACAAAGCCCAGCACCAGGGAGGACGGTGCAGCTGCTCTGCAATGCTCGGAGCGTGCTCCTGCCAGGTGTGGGGCAGGCCTGGAGAGCGTGAAGGGGCTTGTTGGAATGGGCAATGAACCCATTCGGCCTCTGTTGCATGAGAGACGGGGTGGAGGAAGGTGGATAATGAGGGAAGATGAGCACTCAGTAATTGGGGCAGGGAAAGGAGGCTGCCAGGGAAAGGAGGGAAGGGAGGAATGATGTGGTCTAAGCCATTGACCAGCGCAACAGTTTTTGCAGCAGCCCTCTGGATACAAACCAGGAGATCAAGGAACACTTGGCAAGGCGTGGACATTGTTGGGCGGTAGGAATCCGTGAAAAGATGATGATGAGCCCTCAAATCATGAAGAGACAGGCTGGACGACGCCAGTTTTACCTCCAAACCAATTTCCTGACAATCATCTCCCCTGGCACCCCATTAGTCTCCAGGACCTCTGTGGGTCTATGTCTCCTCATTGTCTCCCTGGAATGGACCTTGTTACCACCTCCATCTCTGGATGTTCCTTATGTCTAACAGAGAGAAAGAAATTTCCAAAATTGAGAAGGATCCAGAAGATGTCCAGGAAAAAAAAAAATCTCAGCTATGTCATGTCTGTAGGGCTGCGTTTGTACATTCAGCAAGTTATGAAAAGCAGCTCTTTGGGCTGGTTCATTGACTGGCAGGAATTAGAGAGCTAAGTCACTGCAGGGCTGGCAATTAGCTGCTCTGGAAGTGTTTTTGTAGGGTCAAATTTCCAGCACGAGGGGAAGAGTGTGTAAAGCAATCCGCCCCTCGGCGCAGGAGCCGGGCGGGCAGGGGGAGCTGCAGCTCCTGCCCTCCCGAGGAAAGAAAAGGATTGTTCCTTAAAAAACCACCGCTGTGAGGGGCAACACCCCCAAATCCTTCCTCCAGCAGTGCCGGGGAGCTCCCCGGGAGCTGTGCAGTGCTGCTTTCAGCTGGAACAGCAGCATTTCACATCCAGGGTTTCCCTGCCTGTCTTTTCGCACTGCCAGAGAGGCGGCTGAGCAGCTGGAAAAGCGGAGGAATGTGACTGGAAAGCCCCGGCCTCAGCAGCACCTGCACTTTTTCCCTTTCCCAGGTGTGTGGTTCCCTTCCTTGAAGGGGAAAAGTGTGGCCCCACGAGGAGCCATGAGAGCAAACAGATCTCAAGACAGGAGAGAAAAAGGGCAGGAGGGGGACGAGGGTGACCTCAGGGATCTCTGCCAGCTCAGCTGGGCTCTCTGCTCTCAGCAAGAGCCACCAGGGCGTGGGGCTGGGGCTGCCACGCCGCCCGCTCCTTTCCCTGCTTGGTCGCTCCTGGCCATAGGAAGGGGCTCGGCTTGTGCTGGAGAGAGGAGAGGACGGACTGGCAGGGGGCACAGGGAATGCCAGAGCTCCAGCAGGAAGAAATCAGGATTCATTAGTTCCACTACGAGCAGAACGACTTGCTGAAGGAGCCCGGGCTTCAAGCTGAGCGCGTCCCTCTGGGCTGCGTCTGGGGGACCCTTTGATTTGGTTAATTAGACACAAAGTTTTTCTGTGCAGTGGGAGGCCGGGTATGTGCTGAGGAGCGCAGCTACCCTGGTTTTACTAATGAGATAATTAATTGTGGCTGTCTGCGAGGCTGAGTGTATACACAACTCCACCCGCGCACACACCGCCCACCCCGAGCCCTCTGCTCCCATCTGGAGAGGCCTCGCACCGCAGGTGGAATCACGGAATTACGGTGTCAGCTCTCCCTGCAGAGCCCTGCCCAGGAGCCATCCTCCCACCGGCCGCTTCTGCAGCGGGACCTCATTTACATCTAAATATCCTTGCAACAATTTCCACTGTTTGACTGGCCAAACTTCCTAATTCCGCTATTTTTCACCCTATATTTGATCTTTGATTCAATGAAAGAGCTTCATTTTGCCTCTCTCTTTTCCCCTGCTCCAGATCTCTCCTTACACAGTTCAAGTGTTAGGGCTTGCCTACACTTGAAGGTTGACTCTGGTTTTAGGGACATATAAATCTGAAAGACAGGAACTAATTCTTGAATTCTTTTGGAAGTGCTTACTCATAATCAGTAATTTCTCAATAACTTGGTGTCCTGGCTGGCCAGTTCATCCTCCTGTTGGCAGCCAGGAGCAGGTAAGGCAAGGTTTGTAAAAGGCAGGTCTGTGTTTTTTCAACTGCTTTCTCTCCATTGCTCTAAAATGAACTAACAACCTCCCCCTCCAGAGTCTGCCTCCCTTAAATCCTCACGCTGTCACAGCTGAAACGTGGCTACAAAGAGCTCTAGGAATTCCCCAAGCGTTTGGCTCTGCAGGGGTTGTTTCACAGGTAAGGAATGCAGCACCGGGCGCTGTGTCTCCTGCCTGTCTGCCCCTGCAGCGGGCACAGCGGGGCTGCCTCGCCCGGGCTGCACTGCTGGCTTCGCTCAGGGCACAGGGACACCCCCGAATGTCCCGTTCCTGCAGCAGCCACAGCCCGGTCCGTGCCCCCAGCGGGATCATCCCCAGCCGGGGGTGCTGCCGGAGCCTCCCGAGCTGCAGGTTGGCGCTTGGAGAGCCGTAATTAGTGCGTGCAGGGGCAGATCTGGGCACTGCAGTGCGAGTACCCCAACCGGAGTGATTTAGCTTAGCAGCAAATTGCACGGCGTGATTGCTCGGGGATCTGGGCAAACTATTCAAAGCAGAAGAAAGCGTCTGATGAATTCGCCAATATTTTTGTTTGTGGACAATCCCCCAAAAAGACAGAAGCAAACCCTCCAGTTCTTACCAGTGTGTTTGCTACTCAAAATTGCTCCATGAATCATTTGTGACTGAGTGCAGTCAGTGAGTTTCTCATGTCCTCCTTTTATTTTGTTCTTTGAGCTCTAGCTATTCCTAATTTGCTTGTGCCAAGTGGCTGATTTCAGTCCCCAAGTTCACACAGAGCACTCAGGTCTGTAGCAAGAGCTACCTTTTTATCCTGTACAGCTTTTAGTAAGTAGAATTGCAGCCAACAAACAATAATTAAAAAAAAAAAAAAAAAAAAAAAAAAAAAAAAAAAAAGTTGCTGCCACTAAACAGAATTCACAGCTTTTTCATGAGGAAAAGACACATTTCCCACAGGCTTGTCTCACCACTGCTCCCCAAGGGATAACAGAACAGCAGTGTCACAGGCAGGTGATGTTCCACGGTGGCACACAGCCCTGTCTCCCTCCCCACACAGACATCTCCCTGTCTGCACCCTTTAGCCAAAACACAATGCCTGAAACAAAGTGGCTGTGCTGCAGGAGTGGGAGATGAGCAAGGGGAGGAAGAAAAAGCCCCGGTGTCTGAGTGGAGGAGCTGCAGACGGCCGGAGTGACTACGAGGGAAGGGAGGCAGCGCCGCTCCAGATTTCAAGTCCCGTGCTCCAGGATCTACATGCCATTTCTTGGATGTGGTTTGCCCCGAGGGCGATCTCAACAGCTGTGAAGTTTCAACAGATGAACAATGTAGTTTTCAATAAATTTCACCAGGCAAAGGAGAGGATTTTAACTCGTTCATGCTAGCCCACTTTTGGTCTGAAGGCTCTTCTGGACCCGAATCCATTCCAGTCAGGAATGTTTCCTGACTGAGCTCCAGGCACACCTGAGCTCCACTGAGAGGTTTTCCCCCTCAGGAGAAGCTTCTCTCAGCCATGCCCGTGGGTCCTGGGGGGTGCAGGAACACCCCTGCCTTTACCTGTGCCTTTACTTGAGCCCACTCTGCTGGAGGGAGGTACCAAACGTGGATGCGCTCAGCTCCTGGTGGGGAAAAGAGAACAAATAGACAATTTTCCAAATCTCCTCGTGACAACTGCATCTTGGAAGTTTCATTTCCTTTCTACTCACACATCCAGAAGTGAGGCTTTGGAGTGGAGTTGTGTTCTCATCGCAGCTGAAGGCTGATGCCATAATTGTAACTGAAATTCTTGTCAGAGAAGTCAAGAAATTACCTCTTCAAAACATATCAGGTGTATCCTCAGATCAACAGGACAATTACTGTGAATTCACCTGCTGTACACAGGACAAGACAGCAAAGTCTATTGTGCATGTCTGGGGGAGCTGAGCAATGTGACCTTTGCTCTCTCTCCTGTGGCTGGGATCTCTCAGGAGGTTTCAGGGAGTCTGAAGCAGCGAGCTCACACCCCTTGCAGGAGATAACAGTGCTGGGTGAGCCCTGGATGATCTCACACCTGTACAGGCTCCTTGTTTCACCTGTCCATGCTTTACTGTCTGTGTCCAGGCTGGCAGGCTCAGTGCTGAGCATTTCCTCCTCACCCAAATGTCTGCCCAGAGGCCATTCCCTCCTGCTCCCTGGCCGGTCGGGTTCTCCCCTCTCTCTGCAGACACACAGACAGACAGACAGACAGACAGAGAGCAAACATCTCCAGGAGCTTCCCTGGTGGTTCCCCACACAGCTCCGGGGGCACTGATGGAGTTTCACTGTAGTGAAACAACACAAGGGCAGCTACAGGCTGGAGGATGGGTCTGTGTGCCAGGCAGGGGTGCCCAAGGCCTTAAGGGTCTCTTATCACCCACCCATGAGCAGCTACTGCTCTGAGCTGGATCACTGCAGTGACTGCCTCCCCAGCTCTGCCCTTTCCCAAGTGAGGACAGCTCATATGGCACCCAGAGAGATCCTGGGAGCTGCTGCAGCCTCTACACAACAGTGCACACACACTGTGATCTGGGGTCCAGCTCTCCAAAATGTTTCATGAGTTTTAGTCACCACATTGCTCTCCCTGTCCTATTGAGGCTCCCCAGCCATCATCTTCCAGCAGAAATCTCTCAGACAGAAACCAAATATCAGATCCCATCTTTTCCTTCCTGTAAAAGAAGACAGGTATCTCATTTTCACATGGGAAGTCAATAAAGCAGATGCATAGGCTGCCTGGTTGTGCACTCTGATTTCTCATGATTTCTGCTGAAACCCCATCCTGCCGGGATGTGGGGAGCCCTCTCTCCTTCCTGCTGTTGCTGGCCTTGGCTTGCCAAGCTGGCCTGCACACCCCAGGGACAGACACCTCACCACGGGGTGAACACACCCCAAGGGACGATGTGGAGGGGCAGGAGGGTGCCAGCAGCAGCGGGGCTGTGCCCACAGGAGCTGGGGGAGCGGGACCTGCTCCAGGGAAGGGAGCTCAGCAGCGTTTGCTGGGGGTTTTGGCTGCTCTGAGCAGAAACGTGCGTGAAGAAAAGCCTCGACCCACACCCTGAATTCCACAGCTCGACTCCAGCGACAGGGAGAGGGAGAGAGGACAGGACGGGACATTTCCAGCAGCCCTGCGACTTGTTCATAAAAGCCTCATCTCACCAGCCCTGCCTGCCTCCTCCCCCATCGCCTCCACAGCTCACGCTGGGTTTTATTAACGCAGATCCCCTCAGGCTAGAGGGAATCACATCCCAGGAGACATTCCAGTCTCAGATCAGCTTCAGAGGGGATCAGAGGGAGCCAAGGGTGGGGGGCGTTTCACCAGGACGTTCCATTGGCAGGTTGGGAGCGCTGCAAGACGGCACTAGCAGCGTCCTTATCACACACCGAGCAGCCGCAGGGCAGCCGAGCCCTGCTCCGTGTCCCAGCCTCGTCCAGGCCGCCGGCTGGGAGCTCTTCCCTGGGCTGTGCTGGGTGCAGGGAGTGTGGGCCCGCGGCTCAGCTGAGCACACCTTTGGGGACACCGCAGCCACCGGGGCTGTGACACGGGGTCAGCAGCCGTGCCCGGGCAGTGCCAGGGCTCAGTCGCCGGCTCCTCGCCACCATCGCGCCCTGCACCAGTCCGGACCAGCAGCCCTGGCCAGGAATGGGAGCTGGCTCCCCGGCGTCTGGCTCCCCAGGTGAATTGTGGTGTGCCCTGAGCCCACGCCAGGAAAATGCCAGCAGATGAAACTGCACGTCAGGCCAAGAGACACGAAGATGGATGTGTTTTCCTCGCCTGCCTTGTCTCGCAGGCAGCGCTTCCCAGCGGAGCCCGGCTGTGTTTGTGTGCGCTCGGCTCCTGGCACGGGGGCAGGAGATGATTTGACAACAAACACTGCGGGAGCTCCCCGAGCTGCAGCCGGGCCCTGCCCTGCCGGGACCGCGGCACGGAGCCGCTCCCCGGGGCCGAACCCCAGCGCTGGGTGCAGGGCTGGGGCTGGGGCTGGGGCTGGGTACCGGGGATGGATGATCCCGGGGCTGGGTCCCTGGGCTGGATCCAGGGCTGGCTACCGGGGATGGATGATCTCGGGCCTGGGTCTCTTGGCTGGGTCCAGGGCTGGGTCCTGGAGCTGGGTCCAGGGCTAGGTCCAGGGCTGGATGATCCCAGGGCTGGGTCTCTGTGCTGCTGCAGCTGCCCTGGGGCTGCAGCAGGAGAGGGGGGAGGAAGAGGACGCTGCAGGAGCCCGCAGCTGCTCGGGCACTGCAGTGTGAGCTGCACGGGGGACAGGCTGTGCTGTCTCAGTGCCCCCCCGGGACCCCTTCCCTGAGAAATGCAGCGCAAGGTGAGGGGCAGCACGGTCCTGCCCCATGTCCCTCGTTCCGAGGGGACAGCAGTGCCTGCCCAGCAGCCCTGCAGGCGGTCCTGGCCCTGCCCAGGGGCTCTGCCCCTTGGATTCATAACCACAGGCACTGCATCCAGCAGATCCCAAACTCATCTGACTCTGCACCGCTGGGTTCAACCCAGATTTAAGGGCAAAAGAAAGGGGAGTTTTAAGGGCAAAAGAAAATAGATGTAAAGTAAGTAGTAGGGAACCAAGCAAGACTTTCTGGAAATTCATAGTGAGACTGACCTAGTTAAGCTGAAGTCTGAAAAACTTTGGTGTTTTCAAGGTTCACTGTTTGGACGCAGGACAGCCTGCAGTTCCAGCATTTTCATTTAAAAGATTTTTTAAAAACCTAAAAGAGATTTGAAGCAAAACACTTTGCTGGCAAGTATATATTTTTATGTATTGCTTTATTTTCTATATTATTTTACTTTTCCACTTGTGAGTCCAGGCCAAAAGGCCAAGTTTCCACTCCACAACCTCTTCTTGCCCACTCCCCGTGCCCATGTCTTGGGCTGCCAGCAGAGGAGAACTGGGTAATTCACAAAGTACTGCTGATCAATCATGTTTACATGGGCAGGTCACTGCACGTGACCCCCAGCCCTGTTTGCACCCACCACCTGCACAAACGCCCACTGTGGAGAAAAACAAGGTGCAAGGGCCACAGAAAAGGGGAATCCCAAAAGCCAGAGGTGAGAACAGAGATTTGCCTGCTCCAGTGATGCTGGAGACATCAATCCATGAAGTTATCTCCTACAGAGACAGGAGGAAAGACATCAGAGAAATCAAAGGGGTTTTTCTGTCCTGGGGATTTGGCTCCTGGACCCTCTTCCAGCTGCTCAGGGAAATGCCCAGGAGCTGTAAAGCTCTGTGCTGACTTTGCAGGGGACCTCAAGCCAGGTCCCCAGGCACACAGAATACAACTGTGAAAGTCACACCAGGGAGGTGGCAGGAAACAAAGGACTTTGGACAGACAGGCTTAATCCATTTAAATTCAGTTTCTCTCTCACTTCCCTCCCCTTTCCCCTTGGCTCTCATCAGACAGCTCTTCCCCCACCTCCTCTCAGTCCCAAGTGCCTTACAGCAGTTTCACACCCAAGTGGCCCATGGGCTGAGAGAGTAATTCCACCTCTTTGCTGCTCACAAAGAATCAAGCCTGCTGTTTTCTTCCTCTTGCCCGGCCTCTTTTCCCCTGACACCTGCTGGGCTGTAGAGAGGGGTTATCCCCAGCTGGTGGCTCCTGTTGGGACTCACATTACGATGCTGCTTTGCCTGCCCAGGTGTTCACAAGGCCCTCCTTGTTGGGAAGCCTTAGGGGAGTGGGAGAAGAGCTAATGCTTGTGGTCAGAAGGACTCGGAAAGCTCTGCCACTTGCTAGAACTGGAAAGCCCTGAACAGATGCTGAACAAGAAGAGCTCCATGTGGAGATGCTAAATCAGCACCATCAGTGACCATTGGCACCTCTCAGCCATGAAAATTTCCACTGAGCTCCTGCAGCCGTCCTGAGAAGCCCAGGTTTGGCTCCAGCCTGGCAGGAGCTGCAGGAAAGCAAGCAGACAGTGAGAGGTCAGACTGAGAGGTGTCAGACTCTCTGTCAGTGCTCTGGGGCTGGGTGGGAGCCCTGTGCTGGCCTGGCAGCAGCCTCTGTGCATCCACTGGGCTGCAGACAGGCAGGGGTGAGGGCTGCACAGGCAGGACAGGCAGTGCTGAGATAGCTCCCAGCTCAGGAACACAACAAAAAGGAATTCTGCAGGCTTCACACAGGGCCCCCTCTGCAGAAGGTGAGCACGAGAGCCCCCAGGACACCCAATGGGCCATTTTCCTACAGCTAAACATCTTCTTGCTTGGCTGGGAAATGTCTGTGATCCCAAACACACCACGCACTTTCTTTTGTGCTAAGTTCCATGGCAGGAGCCAGCAGTTCTTACACACAGTTCTATCTCTGCATGGACCAAGTTTCCCAGAACACCCCCTTTAAAAGTCTCCATTAAGAAGAGCCAAAGCTGCCAGTTGCTGCCTTACAGGCTGCTCCCATGCCTCTCCCCATTTCCCCAGGGCTCCACTGCCATGGGCTGGGAAGCACTGAGCTCCCAAAGACACCAGCATTAAAAGAAAAGACACTAAAGAAAAGAGAGACAAAGGCAGGAAGGCTTTTTTTCACTGGGACCCAGCTGTCTGGCTCAGAGAAAGGCAAGAAATGAGGGTCTGCTCTGCATTCCTGGGGCACAGCCAGAATAACAGCACAAGGGTAAATTCCACAGTGCAAAGTGTTTTTCCCTACTCCCCTGTCCCCTCTTACAAGTAAGGCCTTGGGGTTACACTGAGCATGGTGCTCCAGTGCAGGGACATCTTGCTAACAGCCTGCAAGTTAAACACTGCAGCACCTTCCAAAGGCAGCCAAGACCAGGCTCTTTCTTCTCACATCTGCTTACCGTGCCCAGTATTTACACCGTCAGTATGGTTCCCATAAAACTAAACATGAACAACTGATCACAGACAAATAAAGCAGTAATAGAGTCTGGGATGTCAGGAAGCCTTACCCACTCCCTGCACACCAGCCCAGGCAGCTGGAGATCAAAGTTTTCTTATTTGCAATACATTTCTTGAAACAATTTTCAGCTAAACTTGGTCTGCTGAGAGGATGCTGACACAATCCAGGGCTTCTCCCATAGAAACAGGAACCAAGAAACCAGATCTGTGCCTTGCTGCCTCCATCTCCAGGCGGCTGAGCAGATGGAGAAGGCTTTGGTATCTCCAAGATGGGGAGTTGCTCCCTCCTTTCCCGTCCCTCGGCATTCCTGCTAGGGAAAGCCTTCTTGCAAAGGGTTTGAGTGGAAAAGTGAGCAAAGCAGAGCCCTGCACAGGCAGAGCAGGGGTGCAAACACATTTAAACCCGGCTGTGAGCTACTCCCCGTGGGGACTGGAGTGGTCTCGACGGGCACCGAGAGGATTGGGTTTAGTCCTTGGTACCCTCGGGCAGGAGAGGTGGAAGACACCTCTAAAGGGACGCGTTTAAAGGCACCCCAAGGCAGCACCCGGCTGCTCGGAGGCCGGGGCCGGTGCCGGGCAGGCTGGGAGGGGGATCCCGCCCCGCTCCGCCCCCGGGGGGTGTCGGGGCGGGGCGAAGCGGCCGGGACGGGCGGGACCCCCCTCCCGCGATGCCGCCGGGCCGTGTCCCCCCGGCCCGAGCAGCCGCGGCTCGGGGAGAACAAAAGGCAGGAGCGGGAGGAGGCGCGAGGAGGAGGGCAGGCGGCCACGGTGGGGGGATAAAAGGCTCGGAGGGGACCCCCCCTCCTCCTGTGCCCCATGTCCGAGCCCTCTCCGCCGCCCGGCATGGCCCGCCCGCCGCTGCCCGCCGCCGCCGCCTTGCTGGCCGCGGCTCTGCTGCACTGCGCGCCCGCCGCGCCCGCCCGCCGCCACAAACCGGTGAGTCGGGACCGCCCCGAGCCTCCCTCCGTGTCCCCCGTCGCTCTCCGGTGCTGTCCCGAGGGCTGAATGTCCCCGGCAGATCCTCCTGAACGGGACGAGCCGCTTCCCCCCGGCGCTCCATCCATCCATCCATGCATCCATCCCCGCTCGGGATGCCGGCACGGGCAGCGCTGCCGGAGTCACCGGCCCCGGGACGGCTGCTCCTGCCCCGGGGCGCCTCCCGCTCTCCGGGCTCCTTCTGGCTTGTTGGGGAGTTTTCACAGCCGCGGTCCCGAGGGAAAGCGGGGACCGGGACAAGGAGAGTTTAGGAGAGGACGCGGCATCCCCCGTGCCCCGCAGGCAGCAGAGCACTCGCTGCTGCTCCAGCACCCCCTGCACGCTGTGCTGGCAGTTCCGAGGAGCGCTCGGGGAGACGAGACTGAAGGGATCAATCAAAGGCGCGGGCAGGAGAGCAGCAGCAGGGCTCTTTTCTTCCTGCACATGCCTGCCCGATCCCAGCACCTGGGACGGAGCTGCGAGCAGCAGGGACTGCGGCTGCCAGAGAAGACCAGCGGCGTGCGAGGGATTTGGGGGACGGGGAAAGACAGAGAGCTCCTTGTGCTGGGAATGTGTGCGTGCGTAATTGGGTTATTATAGACATGCGCCTCGCTGGTGTGCCATAAAATAATAACAGAGCAAATGCCCAGTAGCAGCCCTAGGGGATTAGTTCAGGTTCTGTCGATGGTTTTATTATCTGCTCTGTCATCTGAGTACTTTCTAACTTGGCTGCTAAATCTGCTGTGGGCTGGGACTTGGCACAGAGCAGCCTTGGCCCCCGGAGTGCTGGCGTTCCTCTAAATGAAATGTCACCGTGCTTGGCTCGGCTCTGCCTCTGAGGAAGGTGAGGCCAAGCTCTCGGTGGTGGCTCTCTGCTCTCCAGGAATGGCGCTGCTCTGCGGGCTTCGGTCCCATCGGGGAGCAGCGGTGGTGGGCTGGGAGGGCAGAGCTCCACCCGCATAAAGCTGGGGACTGCTGGCTCCTGTGGGACACGGGCTGGGCTGGCAGGTGCCTCCTGCTCTGCCCTGTGCAAGCAGGGAAGCTGCTGCTCCTGGAGGAGCCTGCACAGCCCCTGCTCCTGGCCTTGCTGCCGGCAAGGACCGTGTGGGATCCTGGGGCAAGGGAGAGCCAGCCTGGGTTTCACACTGAGCCTGAGCCCAGCCTGCTGCCATGCCACCTTCATCTCCTGCTGCTGAGACACTGCAGAGGTTGCTGGGGCTCAGCTGACTCGGCCACTACCCCTAGAAGTGGGAAATACCAAATTACCGAAGAGCACAGAGTTAGTGCAGGGGTCCAGGGCTGCTCAGCTCCTGCCAAAATCAAATCCACTACCAGAAGGTGCCCCCAGCTTGCAGTCTGCCAACAGAGAGGTGATTTCTTCCTCATGCCAGGCTAATACTCTGCCCTGGGAGTGCCAATCCCAATGTTGGCTAGAGTAACTGCAGGTGATACTCCTGTAAGTAGGTTTTGTTCAGGAATACCTTGTGCTTGTGTGTTTGACCATGTGGGGCTCAGAGTTTCAGATTGATGTGTTTGACTGAGTCTTTGCAGAGATGGTGGCTGCATTGGTTGGGCTGGAAATGGACAAATGATTTCCCAGCTTTTCAAACAGCAGTTCTGTCATCTCAAATAGCTGCTCTTTTGGGTTCCTCATCTGGTGTCAAGGCTTCTGAAGGTTATTCTGCTGCCTCTGAGGTGAAGGCAGTTTTACACGGTATAAGTTGGCAGCAGAGCACCCTGCTCCTCTCCCTGCTGGGGCACAAGTGAATGCAGGACAGCTGAGGTGGCACTGCCGGGCTGGCAGAGCCCGTGCCCTCGGCCACTCTCTGCCCTCTCTCACAGAGAGCTGTGCCACTCCATCGCGTGTTCCCTGCTCTGACTGACTGCTCCGAGCCTGCTGCACAAAGGGATGCTCCCCTAATGTCTGACAGCAGCTCATTTCCTGTCTGGGCACCTTTTGCTGTCAGGTGATGAATGAGAAAGAGCCAAGGGGCTGAGCCGGGAAAAGAGATCCACACTGCAGGAGACAGAGCACAGGAGTTCCTGGAGCTGTGCTGCTCTGTGGGACAGCCCAGGAGCAGGAGTGTGCTGCACCCCGGCTCTTTGTGCTCCAATAGCGAGTCACAGCAGCAGCAGCTGAGAGGGGACGGAATCCAGGGCTGAGATTCATTTTAAAGCCGGGCTACAGGGCAAGTTGCAGAAGGACTTGGGTTCTTTGAGACAAGCCCTGTAGAGCTCCTTCACTTTTATATTAATGCCTAAAGAAAGAAAGAGAAAACTGAGAGCAGAATAAAGGCTGTGTCTGGTGTCCACTGTAAAAGTGGAGAACAAAAGATCTGCAGTCCTCGGGGCTGTGCACGCGCAGACACTGAATTCCTGCCTTGCTTTCGGCTCCCCTGGGAAATCAAAGTCCGTGCATTTGCTGGGAAGCTCTGTCGCCGTGCAGAAGTGGTGGGCACCCTCCCAGCTCCCAACATAACCCATCGGGGTCCTGCCGTTCCCTCTGAACTCAGCAGGTCCCCTCTGGAAGCAGGCACTGCCTTCCCCACAGCCCCTGCCCGCCTCGCTCCGGGCTCAGGCAGCTCCCGCAGGAAGGGTTTGATTTGCACTCTTGGGTTTGGCTATTTCAATCCTGCACTCAGTGGTGGGGTAATTTTAGGCATGTTTATCTTCTGCTCTGGGAGAGACTCAAGACACATGTAAGTAGTTATTCTGCAGCGGGTTTGTTGTGTTTGTGCTTCCACGGCAGCACACACGCACACCCTGCAGTGTGGCGGGGCTTGGGGTGCAGCTGGAGCAGGGAGGGACAGCACAGAAACAGTCTGGGGAGGATCCCCCTCTCCACGTTATGCTGCACTTGCTTCCCCCAATCTTACCCTGCCCTGGCACCATAACTTGTGGGGCTCTGCTGGAGAAGGGATGCACTGTGTAGGAGTTGTTTGAAAAGGATTTTTGGTGGAAAGCTGTCTTGTAGGGATGCTGATCCTACTTCTTCCTACTAAGTAGCTCTTTCCTGCTAATCCCATATATACAGACAGGTAAATGAAGGGTTTGTGGGTGTTCTTGCATATCACTAAAGTGAATGGAAGCACAGCTGAGTCTGCACATAGCTGCCCAGCAAAATGAAAAGCAGAGCACTTCAGGAGTTCACTAAGAGCCACAGACATGTTTTTAGATGTTCACTGAGATCCTGATGCAGATAGAGGAGTCCCAGCAAGGACAGGCAGGTGGCCAGACTTCCTCCTCTTGGTGGATTTGGGCAGGAGAGAGGCACTGGTAGCTTATGGCTCCCCTTAGCTTGGATGTAACTGCACAATGAACAAAACATCTCAACCCCCTCCTCCCCTGCCAGTAGTGTGCCACATCCTAGAGCAGTTTCTTCATTTCAAGGGGATTTCTAGGTCATCAGATTAAGGGCTCTTGAAACCTTTTGCTATGTCAGCATCCTGGGGCTTGTTTGCTCTGCAAGAACTCCTGTTTCTGGCAAACTGTTGCTTGGGTGACACCAGCAGCTTGGTTGTGGTGTTGTTGATGGAATAGTCTCACAAACTGTCACATAATTAAAATGTCTGATAATAAAAATAGTCCCACAGTGTTTATTCATTTGCTTTCTCTTGTTACACCAAAGCCTGGTTCTTTTCATTCTGTATGTGGGCATAAACATTTGCAGTCCATAATGTTTCATGTTCCACGTTGCTTAGGAAAAATAAACATTTTCCTTTTTTCATTGCCAACAACAACTACCACCAAGTAATCCGGAAACAAACTGTCAGGCCCCGGGAGGTAGTGCTGGATGGTGCCATGGGGTGTGGGAAGAGAGTGGAGAGGAAAATCCAAGAGTGTGTGCATGGCCAGGCACTGCAGCAGCTCCTGTTTGGCCTCAGCCTTTGTGCTCTCCCTGGCTGTGCCTGCAGTGGGACCAGGCTGCAGCCCCCATGGAGGAGCCAGTCCTCCAGGAGGATTTTGTGTGAGCAGAGGATTCATACAGGGGTTGGGAGGCTCTGCCTTGTCCTAGGGTCAATAAATCTGATGGCTTTGCCTGGGCATTGTTTCCACTAAGAGGAGCACATTTAGCTCAGGTTAGACCAGACCACAATCGAGTTTCTGCCATGAAATTTCACCTGCAGCATCAGCACCTTCAGAGCCCAGAGTGGTCCTGAACACAACCTGACTAGAGTGAAGCTGGTTCCAGTTTTACCATTAACCATCAGCTGTAGCTGCACTTTCAAATCCAACCCCTGCAAATCCATGCTGGGCTGAGAGGCAGGCTGGACAAAAAGCTGTCTGTGCATCAGGAGAGCAATGCTGATCTCAGGCAGGAACGTTGCTGTTCAGGGGGTGCAGAGCCCATGGGGGACATAGCCACCCCACAGAGGACAAAAAGGGGGTGACAGTACTGTCTGGCATGAGAACTGCAGGAGAAAGCATCTCTGCTGTCCTTCCCCACCGAAATAAGAGCAGGAGTACTCTGAGGTGCAGGCTCATCAGTAGGAGGAGGATAATGCTGCCAGCCAGAGAGGCAGCAAACACTGAGGAACAAAGGGGGAAAGCAGAGTCAGAAGCAATGGAAAAGCAGGAGCAGAAGGGACAGGGAAATGGAGACAAAGTCCATGAGCTCATTCCCCAACTTAAGAGGAAACAGCCCCAGTGACAGGAGAAGCATCCAAGACTGATGGAATTCAGGCTCTAACTTGTCCAGTCGCTCCTGCCTGACAGGGAGAGGGGGCTCCTTTCATGTCCAGGCCACAGAATCAGGTAATTAGGTACACAGTAGAGGACACAAGTTTAAGTTCAGGGCAGGCAGAGGAGGATGGACCCAGGCACGGAGAGCCGTGGGTTTGTCAGCACCAGGCCCCAGCCTCGCTGTGCTCATCCGGACACGGTGCTGCTGTAGCTGGGCTGCTCCAGCTGCTGCTCCTCCCGGCAGCTCTGCAGGGTGACTGCTGCCCAACACAATGAGGTTAAAGATGCTCCTGGCTCCTTGGGATGGCTGGAACACTTCCTGGGAAGATTGGCTGGTGTTCATCTGGCTCCGGCAGCCCCAGAGGTGATGGCTGTTGTATCACAGCACTTGAAGGCTGATAAAGCTGTGAGGAACTGAGTGGGCAGCCTGTACCTCCGCTGTGGTTTCTGCTGTCCCGTGGGATCTGCCCATTCCCTCCTGCCCCGCCTCAGCCTTTCAGTCACAAGGCTGCAGGAAGAGGCATTTTCTTTGTGAGGAGTTGTAGCCAGCCTGCAGCACAGCCCTCTTTGCATACAGCTTTGCTCCTCTGCTGTCCTCACTGCCCTCAGCCCTTGGTTTCAGGCCTGGAATCCTCTCTGTGCTTGTGATCACCCTCTATTGCAGAGCCCTGGCCTCTTCCTTGACTACAAACCAGCTGTTCCCATGCCCAGCTGAACCCAGCCCAGCTGTGGGTTATGCAGGGGGGGCAGTGCAAGTGGCTGCACACACTCAGCCAGAGCCTCAGATCTGTTTTGCACTCTGCTGGGACAAACCCTGTCCTGGATTGCAGGGATTTTCCTTTGCTTTTGTGTTCAGGAATCAGGAATCAGCTTCCCCTCTGCTGGTGGGATGGGACAAGTGGGGATGCCCTGATAGGTACCCAGCAGGCAGTGCCCTCCTCGCCCTCCTCTCACAGGTCTGTAGCAGCTTCAGCAGCAGCAGGGCCCTAAGCGAACCCTGAGCAATGCAGGGGTGTGGTACCACAGCTCAGGGAGCAAAGCAGGATCTCTCCAGGAGAGGCTGGGCTCAGCACTGGCTGGGAAGGATGCAACCTTAAGCGAGCAGACACAATATCTAATCCCTGGGAAGTGCCTGCAGCAAGGTGTGTCCAGCTAAGGAGACCAAGGTCTCCAGCCTGGGTGTCCCCTGAGCATTGTTTGGCAAGTGGTTTGAGCCTGTCACATTTCCCCTCGCCAGCTGAGCCTGCAGTGGCATTTTCCAGCCCTTTCCTGCCATGGTCCTAATGTCGGTGCAGTGACGACAGGGAGAGAGTCACTGTTTGTCCAGGGGCACAGGCAGGGCAGCAGGGCAGGTCTGGCCTCCTGCCCCACCCAGAGCCACTCACAGACCCTTCCAGGACCGAGTCTGCAAAGGGCAGGAGGAGCAGGGAGGGTCCTGGTATTGCAAAGAAGGCTTTAGAAAGCTGGGATTCAGAACAGTGGCCTTGAGCTAACCGAAGAGGGGAGAGAAAAGCTGCCTCTGGTCTGCCTCTGAGCATGGGATTGCTCGAGGCAAGAAGGAAACAGGCAGCTTCTCCTCTCTCTGTTCCTGGTCAGAGGAGAGTGATAATCTCCAGTTTATGCCAGTGGCCCCAGCCTGTAAGGCAACTGGCCTGCCCAGGAGGGCAATGTGCAGAGCATCATCAAGACAAAAACCCAGGGCTGAGGCATCTGGGTCAGCCTCAGCCCACTCACCTACCCCAGCAACTCCAGAGAGTTTCCCAGTGCTCCTACTCCTGCACTTCCTGGCCTTGGAAAAGCAGATGCATTGATCACCCCGAGTCCTCACTGTCAGGACCTGGCAGTGGGTGCTCCTGAGTGCCCCAGGAACCTGAGCAGGCTCCAGGCTGGGCTTTGGTGACACAGCTGCCATTATGTGCTGCGGTGTCATCGGGGCTGAGAGCAAGGTGTTGGCCAGAACATGAACTTGGTCAGCTTCTCCTGCCAGGCAGTAGCTGCCAGCCCAGGCAGGGTGCCAGGCGGCTCTCAGAGAGCTCCTCTTTGAAAGACAGGTACCTGCAGCCTGGCAGGGCTCCAGTGCTCAGACTGCTCTGGGACTGCTCCTCCTCCCCCTAAAGCGCTGAATGGATGCTCGGTGCCACTGCTGCTGGCTTGGACAGGTTTTGCTGTCCAGGATGTGAAAAGGCTTTCTGTCTTTGCATGTGCTGCTGGAGCAGTTCCTGTGGTGTGTGAAAGTGCACTGGGACACCAGGATTGTATCAATGGTTCTGAGGCAAAGGCTGGCAGGTGCCAAGGGTGTCTGTCTGTCCAGCCGGCAGGCTAGAGCAGTGACACACACACAAAAAGCCTGAAGTGATGTGTGGACACCCAAACTGCACCTTGTGTGACCTCCCTGGCTCCCCTGTCCATCTGTGCCTCGCTCAGAGCACGGGGCCACGCAGGGCCAGAGCTCAGTGGCGGAATTAATGCCAAGGCCTTCACACTTCATTCCAGCCCGCATGAATGGGCTCATTGTGGGGAGCAGAGTGGTGGCAGCATGCAGATTACACGGCATCATGGCAGCTCTGGCACTGTGCCATCCCGACCTCCATGTCCCTGCCAGGGCAGCCAGGAAAGCTGGCCTGGAAGAAGGCAGCTCTTTGCAGGGGAAGAAAGGAGCCTGCCTAAAGCCCAGGTGTTCCCTGTGGAGCCCTGTGGGACTGAGCCTGCCTGTCCAGGTACAGATGCACCACTGCTGCATCTCAGCTCTCACACTGCTCAAACACCTTTGTGCATTTCCTACACAAAATCAGGCAAAAAATATCTGTATTTGGCCCTCTTCAGCACAGTGAGGTGGACCAAGCACCTCTCACCCCACATGCCTCACAGCAGGTTGGAGGTGACACCTGGGTCGTGTTTCATGGTGGCAATATAGTCCTGCTGTCACATGGGAAAAGGGTGGAAATCAGCTAATTAGCATTAATTAATGTTGCCAAGAGAAACCTTGTTTTTCCAACGAAGTGTGGGAGAGCTCAGGAGATGTTATGCCAAGCAGAATCACAGGTACAGTGAGGCAAGGGGATATGGTGCAGCCCTTCCCTCAGGCAGTGATGGGGCTGCAGGGACAGTGCTGCTCTCTCGCCGTGGGCTGGGCTGTCACCCCCATGTCCCTGTGTCCTGCTCTGCCATGCTGAGACCTGCCCACGGTACCGGGGCAGCAAGAGGGCACCACGGAAGTGACAACAGGGAGCACAAGTGCTTGCCGGGCTAAAGACTTCCTCCCATTAATGTCACCTCTACCAGGGCCAGGAGGGAATAAAGGATGTAGGGCAAAGGGGGAGAATTTATTCCCTAGTGATTTGTTTTATACTTGAAGGGTCTGGTTCTCATCCACAGCCTGCAAAAGTATTTCCTGCCGGCCAGCCGCCAAGGAAATGTGGACCAAAAATAGCTGAGTGCTTAGTGGGTGCCATGGCATGACACAGTGCCTCCCAGGTGTGAGCCAGCCTCAGGGCAGCAGGGCCCGGGCAGCACGGAGTGTTTGTGGGGAGCAGCTGGTGCCCTGCAGTGGGGAAGGAGCCCTGGGCAGAAGTGGAGCTCACTGCTGGGGGCAGCTGCCCACCACCCTGCAACAAGAAGCGTCTTCACGGACACCGACGTGGTGGTTTTGCTTTTGCCTTTCAGGACGTGTCTCGAAAGCATCAGCCCTGGAAGGATCAGGCTCCTTGGCTGTCTGCCCTGGTGAACGCTGTGGGCACTGCCAAGGGGGTGTCCGGGGCTGCAGGGGCTGGCTGGAACCCCCCTCGCTGCGGCGTGCCCGACCTGCCACCGCTGCCCGACGGCCAGAGCGGGCGGAACCGCCAGAAACGCTTCGTCCTCTCCGGGGGGCGCTGGGACAAGACCAACCTCACGTACAAGTAAGGCAGGCCTGCAGTGGCCAGGCGGGTTTGCTGCCTGGAGCTGGGATGTGACCCTGAGAGCTGCAGGAGCCGTGTGCTGAACCACGGCTCGTCCCCAGCACCTCCACACACATCCCCTCAAGAGCACCCCACAAACACAGGTGCCCTCCACCCCTGTCCACACAGCCCAGCACCCCTGGGCGCACACAGTCACTGCCCCCGGTGTGCTGAGCTGAGCCTGCAGCCCCAGCACTCTGCTCCCCCCACGGCCACCCGCGGGGGGCTCACCTCACCGTTTATTTTTAAAAGATTTTCTTATTCAGCTGTTACTGATGGTCCCATAAACACCACTTCAGTGTAAAGTTTTGCCCAAATCACCCCGCACATTCTCAGTTGTGAATCTACTCTACAGACTGGTGGGAGGGTTGTGCTGCCTCCCCAGCTGCCCTCGGGGGTACGAGTGGAGAAGTGAGCACAGTCATATGGACCTTGACGGCATGTAAATCATCTTTTGCTTAATCCAATACACGAGACAGTTCCTCACACCATCAGGAGGCTGCAGATAACGGAAAGGCTCTTTTTTTTTTCTTTTTGGTCAATAGTGTTAAAGAAAGAAACACAGCAGAGGTTTACATACAGCAACACTGTTGGTGAAAGGGAAAGAAACTTCCCTTTGTGGCAGATCTTTCAGTCTGCTCTCGTTATTGGAGGAAGTGGGAGCAACTGCTGAGTGAACTCAAGTTTCCAGGGGCAAAAGCAGAGATTGAGGAGAAGAAATCGCATCACACCACTCTCAGGAATCTTTGTGGGGGTGGCCTTACAGGGGATAGACCTGGGAAGTGCTGTGGCACTTCAGAACAACGCAGAATCTGCAAAACTCTCCAGGGAACTCACCTCTGGCACACCAGCCAGAGGGTTTCAACACTGATGGGATTTATCTGCTGCTCATGTCGCTTGGTAGAGGGTGCTGGAGCAGTGCATGTACGGATGGGAGATGTTGTGGTGCTGAGAATGGTGAACCTCATGATGCTGATTGTAGAACTGGTGACAGCCCTGTCCGTGGGACAGCAGCTGATGCTCTCCTCATCCAGTGTCTGTTGCCTTCCAGAATTATCAGGTTCCCATGGCAACTTGTAAAAGCTAAAGTGAGAAGGACCATTGAGGAAGCTTTGAAGGTCTGGAGTGATGTGACCCCGCTGACCTTCACGGAGGTGCAGGAGGGACGGGCCGACATCGTCATCGATTTCACAAGGTGAGCAGGGTGGGCAGCACGCCCTCCTCCCTGCCAGAGGAGCAGAGACCTGCCAGCACACAGCTCAGGCACTTCAATGGAGGCTCATATTTCTGCTTTCAGACACTGGGATCATTTTGGTTCTGTCAGTCGTGGGCTGCTTGGTGTGAGTGCAGCTGTTCCACACTGGCTGTGCACAGCACCGTTACTGATCATTCATTAATTTTCCTGGTACATTTACATTTCTCTGCCCACAGGCTGTTTTCCTAAGCGTTTGTTTTGACTTTCCATCTTCAGGTCCTCCATCCTGTCCCTTGACTGAACAATGTAACTGTCTGCCCAAAGACAAATATAGTTTCTTGGTTAAGTGAATCTTGGCTCCTGGCCTGAAATTCCCTTTTGGCAAAATACGCACTGGGGCAAAGACTTCCCTGAGCTGCGTGTTTGCACAGAGCTAATGAGGGCAGTGGAGACTGTCCAAGCAGTGATGTGATTTGCATGCTGTGTATTTGTCTCCCTCAGCTCTCTCAAGTGGCCACATCTCTCATGGGTTTTCTTCATTACTCATCAGTGGCTTGGCTTGAGTGAGGACCTGAGAGTTTGGCTGGGTTTGCTGCCAGCTGCCCCTCTGCAGCCCCCCACCACTCAGGGATATCAACTTAATCTTGGCTTAGGCAGTCACCTCCTTAATTCTTTAGGCTCCACACTCAGCTCTGGGTTGGAAGCTGAAGCGGGGAAGAGGAGAAACATCCCTGAGAAAACATACAAACTCTGCAGGGCTGGTGTGACTGAGATCTGCTTCCTCAGTGCTTGGCGTGATCAAGCTGCTTCCTCAGGGCTCTGATGCAGAATTTGGCTTGTGGCAATTGGAATAGCTCTGAGCAGTTGATCTAGACCAGTGGGATGAATTTAGGACGGGAATGAGAGCTGCTGTCCCCTCTCGGTGGCTCCCACCTTTGGCTGTATGATGCTGGAGCTCCACGGTCCTTTGTCTGAGGTGCCACGTGTGTTCCCTGCAGGTACTGGCATGGAGACAACTTGCCTTTCGATGGGCCTGGAGGGATCCTGGCACACGCCTTCTTCCCCAAAACACACCGGGAGGGAGATGTGCATTTTGACTATGACGAGACCTGGACGATTGGGAACAACCTGGGTACGGTACTGTTTGTTACAAGGGAGCTTTGGGTGCTCCAGGATGCTTGGCAGTGAACTTGGAAATGATTTCCTGTGGTGTGAACAGGGACCCTGTAAAACTGAGAGGCAACAACTATTTTTGTGGTGAGCACTGTCATCTCCCACCACACAGAAGCCTGCTTTTAGCATTCAGGTCTTTTTATCTTTCAGCCACAGCAGAGCTGGTGTCCAGCAGCAGGACCTGGGCTTCCCCATGGACTCCTCCTGTGTGGGGGGAGCAAGAGATGGCTCCTCTGCCCAGCCATGTGCCCTGCCACTTGGGAATTGCACCTGGCCTTGGCAGGAGTCATTAGAAGTGAAACAAGGAAAGGATGAAGGAAAACTGAGGCTCAAGCTCTGTGTGACACCAAAGAACAGTCTCCAAAGAACAGTCTCAGTCCCAGTCCCTGCACTCATTGTTCACCATCTGCCCTCAAACAAGCCCATAAAGGGAAACCACCCGGGCTCCAGCTCTGTCCCCATGGCCTGGGAATGCTCTGACCATAAACAACACCACATCCAGTCAAGACTCTTTTTTAAGTTTTTGCTAATAATAGATCCAAGCTGGTAGCTCTTTGCTTGGGCACTCAGGGTCCGGTGTCACAATATCTCATGAGATACTGCAGCACTGCCCGAGACCAGCTGGAGCAGTGCCCAGAGCAGCAGTTTCTGGAAAACTCACCAAAATTAACCAAGGTCAGCTCCTCCTCCTCCTTCCCAGTTTATCTACACGGACAAAGAAATAATCACAAAGCCCAAGTTAACCCTGGGGATTCCCAAAAATGTTGGCCATGTCAGCGGGGTCCCCCAAAGCCCGTGTCAGTGCCAGCTGTGGGCCAGTTTGACTCTGTGGGGCACAGCACTGCTGTGCCTCCAACCCTGCTCATGTTGACCCAAAACAAGAGTCACAGAGCTCAGGAGCTCTTTGCAGAAGTTTCTGCTCCTGGTGGAGGGGTCAGCTCTGTTGCTTTTCCCCCTCTGTTGGGGTTGCCTGTGTTGTTGAAGAATTTCCTGTGTTCTGCCATAAAACAGTGGTGGGGGCAAACCAGGAACCGAAAGTGGACACCAGTTCCCATCAGAATCCAGCTCCATTCCATAGCATTCCCCCCTCCCCCCATATCATCCATAAATAACTGCTGTAAAAGCTCTTTGGAGCTAATTGCCGTTTAATATGCTGAAAAGAGCTTTAGGATATAAACATGGATAAATCTTTGCCTTAGCTCTCAGTGAGACAAGGAAATCCTTAGCCTCATTTTACTGATGGGAGAGCACAAATGTGCCCTGGGGTCACTCCAGAGCCGTGCAGGAAGCAGGGCCCCACGTGGAGGAGCATCCATGGGGGACACAGGGATGCTGCCCAGCACAGCCTGTGCTGCTGTGCACCTCCCCTGGAGAATCTGACAGCACAGCTGATCTGCCAGCACTGGAAAGCAGCAAGTGAGGAGCCTGCCAAACTAAACACAAGTGTCTGAAAGTTTGTAATAAATCACTGGCATAGAAATCCCACTCTCTCAGCTGACCTAGATGTGTTGATTTAATCAGGTCAGTGCTGTGCAAATTCATCATTTCCAGGTAAAGCTGGCCAGTGGAGGAAGGATGGGGCTCACCTTCCCCTCCACCCTCCCCAAGTGTTCCTCCTCACTGTATTCTGCCTGGTCCTGCTGCTGAGAAGTGACCTGCTTCCCTGCAGCCTGACCTACTCCTCTGGAGCCAGCAGGGAAATCCTGCTTGGAGCATCAAGGCTGGCTGACACATCCCTGCTGTTCTCATCACTTGGGCTGCAGCTTGGAGGATTTCTGGCTGAAGGGAAGTGAATGAATATGCTGGGACTTGTCAACCAACAACCTCCACTCATAGTGAAATTTATCAGCTTTAAAAAGGACCCATTGGAAGCTAAACAAAACCTGCCAAACAATACAAGTTTGTATACTGAAATCCCCTTTTCCCTCTCTCCTTCTGTAGATGCTCCAAGGTCACGTATTCCTAAAACATGGTGTCCCATAAATCTGTTTAAGTCTGGTGAAGAAGTCTCAGGCCTTGACATTAGATAATCTTTTATGGATTTATTTCTGTATGACACCTTCTTGACACAGTCCCCAGACAAGCAATAAATGAGCTCCCTCTGGTGTCTGTGACAGCAGCCTTTGGCAAGTGTTGATCCCAGAGTTCTCTCACCTACACCAGTATCTTCCACAGTGATGAGATCTAACTGGGACTTGCTAAACTTCAGCTCTAGCCAACAACTGCTTCAAGGCTGGGTGGACAAACACCAACCTTAATACTCCACCTCCTACACCTCTGGTCCGGATTTCCTTCTCTGCAAATTTCTCCTTTCCAAAAGTGCATGGAAAACCCTTTCTTCCTGGTAGCTGATTCTGACAACAGAATTGCAAATTACCAACAAGTCCAGGTTAATACCCAAGTGTATGAATTGACTCATGGTGCTTCTGAACCAGTGAACCCGTTCTTTATGCTCTCTGACTCCTTAAAAAAAAACCCTAACAAACATATTTTGGAGCTACACAGGAGATATGTGGGAAAAAACATAGTTGGAGGTAGATTTCTCTTTCTTCATATGTCAGTGTCTGGTAACTGGTAGGAGCAGCCCAGGAGGCCAAAGCATGTGAGTAGACAAAAGTATTTTCCATCCTTTCCCTTCCTAGGCACTGACCTCCTGCAAGTGGCTGCTCATGAGTTTGGCCACGTGCTGGGCCTGCAGCACACAGCTGTCTCCAAGTCCCTGATGTCTCCTTTCTACATCTTCCGCTACCCCCTCAGCCTGAGTGAGGATGACAAGCAAGGGATCCAGTATTTATATGGGAAACGCTCGTGGGATCCTGACCCAACCCCAACCCCCACTCAGCCAGCAGAGCTGCCCCAGCCAGGCCTCGAAACAAACGAGATCACCAACGTGGAGGTGAGTGAATGGCTGCTCTGTGCCCTTCCCTGGCACCAAGGAGGCTGGCAGCAGCCTGGCTTTGTGTCTGCCCCTTCCACCAGCACTGCTGAGCCCACCCCATGGCTGAGCCCACCCCATGGCTGGCACGGGGATGTGCAGGGAGGGATCTCTGGCAGCACATGCCCAACCCAAACCGGGCAGCAGCCTGGCCACAGGGCCCGGGGAGCTCCTGGGTGACGGCTGTGCTTTGGCAGGCTGAGCAGCCCGACGCCTGCCACACGGCTTTCGACGCTGCAGCCACCATCCGAGGGGAGCTGTTCTTCTTCAGGTCCCGCTACGTGTGGCGGCTCCGGGCTGGAAAGCTGCAGGACGGGTACCCAGCCCTGGCCTCTCGCCACTGGCAGGGCATCCCCAGCTCTGTCGATGCCACCTTCGAGGACCCTCTGGGCAACATCTGGTTTTTCCAAGGTAAGAGCTGGACCGGGATCAGATGGCTCAGAAATGCATCTCAGTTACTTAGGGGTAGTCGGGACTCAGCAGGTTCCTGGGGAATAAATCTCCTGGAAATCCAGCAATAAGCAATCCTTGTTATTTGTTTCCTTAACTATTAAAACTTTTTATCAGTATTGAGGACAAAAGAGAGGACAAGGGTTCACTTTTGTTTTAAACACAGCCACAATATCCCATTCTCCTTCCCTGGAACACAAACACTTGTAATGAGGAGAAAGAAGGAAACGTTTACTCCATCTCTCCAGCTGTCATGGGAAGCACTGTTCCAGAAACTTCCCTGGTTGTGCCTGTGTCCCCAGGGCCCTGCTCAGGGGCTGGACAGCATTTTCTCTGCTCCTCAGAGACCTGGATGACCCCATGACTTTATGAGCCTACAGGCAACCTGGGTGCAGAGTCAGGCAACCTCCAGCAACCAGAAAGATTAAAACCAAAACCACCTCCTGGCCATCTCTGGGGTTCAAGGCCAGCAACAAACCCCATTTCAGCTCCAGTTTTCTTTAATGCTCTCCCCAAGTGTAGGTTCGATAGGAGGGATGCAGAATGACATGGGAACACATTGTGGGTGTGCACACCCTGTCTGCACTCCATGAGACCAAATATCAAAATCACACCATGGCTCTGCAGGCAGAGCTCCTGCATAAACATTTCTGAGCACCAGACCTGCACACAAGGACTTACAGTGCTAAAATTGGCAGGCTCCTACGGTGAGCCAAAATGAGATAAGGGGAAGGTATTACATGCCGTGGGCTAATTACAGAGATTCCCGTTTTAATCTAATCTGGAACTGTGCTTTCAGTCTCTATATCAACTTGGCAAATTTTTCCTGGTTTCTGCAGCTTGCTCCTTTCCAGCCACATGCCCCCTTTGTGCCTGTGCATGCCCACATGTTTCCCACGTGCTGAGGTTGCAGGGCAGAGGCTGCTCCCTCCAGCCAAGTCCTTTATAACTTCAACAGATAGAGAAAAATGCTGCTGAAATGGACCTTCCTGTCCCACACCACCACCCAGGCTGAACTGAGGTGGGATGTCAATGCATTGACAGCATTTTGGACACACAACAGTGGCAGTGTCCATTACACTTGGTGGTGTTTTTGCCTCTCAGGCACAGCTTCCCGTGGGAGCTCTGCCAAGGCACCAGCTCCAGTTGCACATTTCACTGCCAAATTATCAGAGTTTTTGACCCCTTTGTCCCCCTTTTTCTGTCTCCTCAATAGATTCTCAATACTGGATTTATGACGGTGAGAGACGGGTGTCTGGTCCCACGCCAATCGTGGAGCTGGGCCTCCCTGCATCCCCTGTGCAGGCAGCTCTGGTGTGGGGGGCTGAGAAGAACAAGATTTACATTTTCAGTGGAGGCAACTACTGGCGCTTCAGCCCCCACAGGCGCCAGGTGGACAACATTTACCCCCGGGCTATGGCTGACTGGCGCGGCGTCCCGCCGGAGATCGACGCGGCTTTTCAGGATGACTTTGGTCAGTGCAGCACCAGCACGGCCTGCTCTGGCTGACACCACTGCCCAGCTGGAAGAGCTGGGCAGATTTAGACAGGTGGTGGTAGTGGAGATTTCCCAGCCATAATACATTTCATACAGTGTAAAGGGACAGTTCCCTCCAGTGGGTAGAGAATTGAGAAGTTTCATTCTCATTAATTGCAGCAACTGATATATAAGTATGATAGAGAGAAGTCAAATATCTGAGCAAGGAATGGTCACAGAGTCCTGCCCATCTCTTACTGCTCCTGCCAAAGGAAGTGATGAGAAGATAACAGAAATACTGCCCATGCTTCAGCCCCGGGAGCTGAACAAAAAACAGGCTGCTTTTGGTACTGACCAGTCCTCTCAGTGTGCCCCATGCTGAAAACAGTACAGCAGTGCCACAGAAACAGTGGGGACAGCCAGGGTGCTTGGGGTGACAGGTGTGGTGAGTGCCTCCCTCTTCTCTAAGGATGAAGTGAAACAACTCCCCACTGCTTCCAGAATTTAAATTCCAGGGCAGCTTGCCCACAGGAACAGATGCTCTGAGTAGGTCTTCACAAGTTGCCTGTCCCTGACATCCTCTGCCCTCACAGGGCTGGGTGACTACAAGCACACAGCATATTTAAACCCACCAGCAAAATAAAATAAAATAAAATAAAATCCATCCTGTTTGCTGTCCAGAAAGTAAAACTAGATTTCTTATTGAAACCAAAACAGTGTGAAAGAAAAGGCCTAGGTTCAGGTAAAACCTCCTGTCTCTTCAGTTCTCTTTCAGTACTGCATGTGTTGCAGAGTGACAGCTGAACAAAATGCTGGGAAAGAGCTCTGAGCCACTTGAATGCTTTCTCTTCTAAACCTTCTTCTCTCACCCACAGGTTTTGCCTATTTCCTGAGAGGCCGAGATTATTGGAAGTTTGACCCAGTCCAGGTGAAAGTGCTGGAGGGCTACCCACGCCAGATCAGCCAGGACTTCTTCAGCTGCACACCCTCCTCCAACTCCTTCAGATGAGGGGGTGCCTGTGTCCTGCACGCTCCCCTGTCATCCCCCTTTACCTCCAGCAGCCACGCAGAGAGCTCTCTCTGCCATTCCTGGCTTCCTTCCAGGCTCAGCATCTGACACACCAGGTGTCTGTCACAAGTGACAAAGTTTGCTCCTCTCCAGTTCCAGCAGCCCCAGCTTCAGTTGCTATCAATGTAAAAGCAGCTGCCGTGTTCTTTACAGGCAAGGGCAGCCACTCTCGTCTAGCAATAGCATCCCAAAGGCCATCAGGCCAGCCTGGAATGGGATCGTGCTCTCATAATTAATCTGAACTCTATCCTGTAGAACTGATGCAATGGCATTTCCTATGTTTACATAACTCACTACGGCAGCCCTTTGCTGCTGCAGACGCTGGCCGAGGAGGAATGATCCCGCAGCCCGGGGCTTTGAAGGACACCGACGCTACCTGCAGAGAAGGAGAACTGCGACGTGCGGGGCAGCCGTGGTGACTGCCAGGGCCCTGCCGCAGCCCCATCCCGGCCTCCTGTTGTATCCCTAGTGCGCGTTAGGATTTTGTACCGATCTCTTATAGACAAGGGGCCCCTTCCCTCCCTCCCTCCCTGGTGCCGGGTGCCAGTGCTGGACACTGCCCCGCGCCCATCCCGCCGAGGTTCCCATCCCGGGATGCTCAGATGCACTGATGGCTCTCGTTCCGCCGCTCCCGGCCCGGGCTGGCACCGCACACCCGCCGTGCCTGCTCAGCCTTCCGCCAAACACCCCCGGGCTGCGAACAATCCCTTCCCTTCCCGGGTGCGCGGCCGCAGACACGGCTCTGGGGGTGCTGCCACGGCCGGAGCCGCGGGCGCGGAGCACGCCGTGCTCCCTCTGTGTGTATTTGTGTATTTATGTCCCGCCCCGCCACAATAAAATCCGCCTCTTTTCTACGAGCCCGGTGCCGGCCGTGCCTCCTTCGCCCCGCCCGCCGCATGCGCTCCGCGGGCCCGCACTAGGCCGCGCTGCCGCCCTTGTCGCTGCCGCCGCCGCCGGGCCGCGCTCCGCTCCCCGCCCCGCTCCGCTGCCCGCCGCGATGATGATGATGGCACTGAGCAAGACGTTCGGGCAGAAGCCCGTCAAGTTCCAGCTGGAGGAGGACGGCGAGTTCTACATGATCGGATCCGAGGTGCGGCCCGGGCGGGAGCCGGGCCCGGGCCGGGCCGGGGGCTGCGGGAGCCGGGCCGGGGGCTGCGGGGGCTGCGCTCAGGGCGGGCGAGGGGCGGAGGAGAAGCCTGGCGTGGGGGGATCGGCCTTTCCGGCCCCGCGGGTCCCTCTGCCCCCGGTGGGCGCTGCCCGAGGGCCTCAGCCGTGCTGGGGGCACGGGGGGATCAGCGCTCCCATGAGGGCGGCCCAGGGGACCCGCACGGGTACGTGGGCGCCGGATCCTCGCCCGCTCGCAGCCTGGGAATCACCGATCACCGGGAATTTCTGTACACTTGTTGTTGAGGGGTTCGGGTTATTTCACATGCTGCGAGGCAGCGAATCCCACACCTGGGCCTTTGGGCTCAGGAGCAGCACCGAAATCATGGAGTGCAGCTCCTTCTGCCTCGGCAGAGCCTGGTCAGCAAACACCGCGGGCAGGGTTTTAGCAGCCCGGTGTCTGTGCTGACATTGTTCCGTGCTGAGAGGGTGTTGAGCCTCCCTGGAAGAGCCTTATTCGAGCAAGAAACACTGGCCCTTTAGCACCAGGGAAACAGCTGAAAACAGGAAAAAATGCTGTAACCCCCAGCTTGATGCAGAAAAGAGACTATTGGCTGAGTTGAACTGCCAGCTCTATAGGTTGAGCAGGGGCTAAACACCCCTTTGAGTGTTTGAAGGCAAACCGGAACTGCAGTCAGCTGAGCTGTGAGATTGCCATACCAGGTAGATGGAGAAGGAAAAGGGTTGTCATTTTTGTCCACTATTAATTTCTGTCTGTTGATGAGCACTGTAGAGTGAAAAATACAGCTAAAAACTGAGATCAAAAAAGAGTCTTCTCATATAAGGAATAAAAACCTTGTTGTGTGGCAGTCTGCCTCCTGTCAGTCTAAAAATTTGATTTCAGAGTCTAGAAATAGTTGCATTGTTCAGCAAGGCCTGCTGTAGCCTTCAGTACAGGTGAGCCTTCTTATGCCAGGAAGAACAGAACTGCTTTACTGATGGTAAGTAAATCTGAAAGAGGACTATTAGCAGCAATCACATTTTTGATGTTTAAAGGGTTTAAAACAAAATACAAGTCTCTGGGCGTTTGCTGTAGTCAAATAATGTCTAGATGATGAGGAGGTTCAAAGTAAAAATTACGTGTCAGAGAGCTGGGTATCTGGTTTAGTTTAATTCCAGCTGAGTGTTGCACATTGATACGGAAACTGAAGTAAAGAAGGGGTAGATTGTTCAAAAATACGTGCAAATGAATGGGGTGTTTTCCTATTAAATTTCTTATTATCAGTGGATGGGAGGTTTTTTGGATCTAGTGAAATAAGGTAGCCCCAGTGAAATAAGTGCTGCTAAAAAATTTGTTTTCTGTATTGCCAGAAAAATCGCGGTGCTATTTGATGCCAAACACAGCACAAAAACCCAACAGAAACACCCTCTTAAGGGGTCCTCCTTGTCATTAAAAAGAGCTGAAATTCTTCCAGCTTCTGCTAAAACCCTCCTGAATGGAATAGCACATCTCCACTTCTGTTCTTGCAGGTGGGAAACTACCTGCGCATGTTCCGGGGTTCCCTGTACAAGAGGTACCCCTCGCTCTGGAGGCGCCTGGCCACGGTGGAAGAAAGGAAGAAGATTGTGGCCTCTTCACACGGTGAGAAGATGGGTAAACATTCCCAGTAATGTCTATGGAACGTTTTGCCTTGAAAAACTGTTCCTGGAGATTCAGAAGTTTGTGCACCTCGAGGGCTGTATGAATCACTTCAGATTGCCCTAATGATGGAGCACCCTGCAACAGTGGCACTGGTGGCTCCTGGCTCAGCCTGGCAACAAATATCACCTGATCAAAAACGTTCTGAAATGGAAACATCCATCATGGAGTTCCTGGGGTTGGCTACATTCATCACAAAGCAAAAGCCACATCTCCAAATCAATACAATATTTCTGAAGAGATTTTTTGTAGACTAAGAGGGGCGTCTTTGTGTCTTTGGTCAAATAGGCAGAAGTGTTGCAAGGATGCCCCATTGAAGATGTGCATCTTTGCTTAACTTTGCTTCTTGCAGGGACTGGATGCTTGTGCCTGCCAGAATTTGTGATGTGTTGCTACTGATGTGACTGCTACAGGGAGAATATTGGTATTGTTTTTGTTGAGGGACTAATAGCAAGCAGTTAAATTTCTTAGCAATATGACTTCTTGTATGTTCTGTAGACTAAAGCATAATAAAAATAATGGTTTACTCTGGGCTTATGTCTCTTTCCTCCAAGTATCCTGCTGACGTCTTGCTTTTTTTTTCCCCCAACAGAAAATCAGCGGTCTCACAGTCCCCGAAGATGTAAGTCTCATCTGTGTGTTATTCTTAGCTGTGCTAGAGGAAGAATGTCCACTGTGACCTTTGGTGCTATTACAATAATATTAATGTCTAATCCTCTTCCTCTGATCTCTCCCTGTGGTCGCCCTAATTGTGCCTCCCTATCCCATGGCTAACTCTTCTTTCTCAGAACCTTAGCAGGACTCTCCAATGCAGATGGTCTCTGTCATTCAGCAAGAGCTGTCCTGAGGTCTCTCCCCCTTTCCCAAGTCCTAACAGCTTTTCTATCGATCTTGCATCTCTGTTTCCGGCCCTTAAGTTCACTGGGGGTTGATTGTTCGCTGGGCCTTGTAGATATCTACAAGAAGATGAAGCCCAAAGGACACTTGTATCTCTGTGTTAGTCCCTCCTGCAGTGACAGAGAGCCTTTGTCACTATGTAGCCTATTAATGCTACAGTGCTATGTAGCTCTTTTCTGTGTTAATTATTGCATCTTTCCTGGTAATAGATCATGGCTATACAACATTAGCCACTAGCGTGACGCTGCTGAAGGCCTCTGAAGTGGAAGAGATCTTGGATGGAAATGATGAGAAGTACAAGGCAGTGTCTATCAGCACAGAACCTCCTACCTACCTCAGGTAACCAGCGAGGGCCGAGCTCAGAGGGGAGCTGCTTGGGCAGGAGGCACGAGGAATTGCATAGGCCCAGCTGTTGTGCAGGGGTTGTTTGCCAGTCTGCATTAAGTATTTGCAGTGCTGGGCAAATGGGGATCTCCAGAGTGTAAGGATTGGGTTACTGCTCATATAAAACAGGAAGGAAAATCTAAGTGTTTGATGATACAACTTCTTTTGCAATTACTGCATTCCATCTGTAACAGATGTTTTACAGAACGCTCTCTGCACATACTGCCTTCTGGAGACCTTGCATTTCTCAGCAGTCCTTTTGTAAAGTATAGACAGAAAATCCAAATATGAATCTAGTATTTATAAAGGTGCACCTGGATTCATATCTGATGGATATTTGTGAGCTGGGGAATGGCCTTCTGGGAGGCTGCTGTGGAACATGAGTTCCTGGTGGAACAGTAATGTTGATGGTTCCAGAATAAAATAGCAGGAACTCGTAATAGCACTTAAAATTTTAAATTACACCATTTCTTAAGTAGCAGCAGTGGTGCTGAGGGCCTGCAGGCTAACATCCAGTCTCCTTCAGAGAACAGAAAGCAAAGAGGAACAACCAGTGGGTGCCCACCCTGCCCAACAGCTCCCATCACCTGGATGCAGTGCCGTGCTCAACAACCATCAACAGGAACCGCATGGGCAGGGACAAGAAGAGAACATTCCCTCTGTGGTAAGACAGCTTCCTGCTTCTGGAAAGTGGGAATAGTTACCAAAATGACATGCTGCCAGGGTAGTACTGATGAGTTCATGTAATGTTGTGATTCATCCCCAGCTGACAAAAGACCTACAGCACATTAACTTGGAGATTCTTAGTTAAATTGTGTGTCTTGAGGCTCTGCGTTCCAGTAGCCATCCATGGCTTGGAGCAGACTTTCCTTTTGTCAGGAAAATAGTTCATTCTTTTCCTGATGAGCTCCTTCTACTTCCTGCTGATTTGCTGAGCAGTTGTCATTTGTGAAGCCTGCAGACCCTTTTTGTGAAGGACAGGCTGCTTCTCACTGACATATAACAGTAACTTTGATCTAGTTTATTTAGTGGAAAATGCTGCTGAAGCTCACGACTAACACTTTTTCCATTATAAAAGTTAAGGCAACCAAGATAAATCTGATCCTAGAAAACTTCCTAGTTTTATTTGCAGGAATGTGTTATGATAGATGTAGTAAAAGGTGATAAACTGGTATTAGTCACCACAGCCTTGTAAGCTTGCACTGAGGAGTCTGTCTATAGACAGATCAGGGAGTTGGAGTGTGGGGATTGCTTCCAAGAAATGTTGCCTTCCCTCTATGGATGCCAGATGTGTCATGTGCTTGGTGCATATACATGTGTTGTTTCTCTCAATTTTAGCTTTGATGACCATGACCCAGCAGTGATCCATGAGAATGCATCCCAGCCAGAGGTTCTGGTTCCAATCAGGCTTGATATGGAAATCGATGGGCAGAAACTCCGAGATGCATTTACGTGGAACATGAATGGTATGTAGCAAGGAGAGTTTCCTGAAGCTGGAGAGATAAAGTTGTGTCCATCTCCAAATGTCCTTGCCCCATACAGAAAAAGCTTTAAAGCTCTCCCACTTTGGACTGTATTCAGTGCTTGCATCTTTTAGCAAATGCTCTGTCACTTCCATGGGTTGCAGTCATTCCTGGACACATATAGTCAGATTTTCCTGAGCCAGTTCATCAGCTCAGTGGTCTGAGAGTACTCTGGTAGCTGAGGTTAATGGCTGTGGCTTCTGTGGCCACACTGTCTGGATACCATGGAGCAGGTAAAGAAGGCTGGAAATCCCTGTATCAGTGTGTCAGATACTTACAGACCTGGTACAGAACACCCTTTTAAAAGCAAAATGCATTTGGGATTCCCTCTGTAGCCTCACCCTGTGGGATTTTGTGTGTTCTGTAAGTAGCAGACATTAATTTCTAAGGAAGTTTACAATGTTTGTTCTTGTTCTGTAACAGAAAAGCTGATGACCCCAGAAATGTTCTCCGAGATTCTTTGTGATGATCTGGATTTGAATCCTCTGACCTTTGTCCCTGCTATTGCATCTGCCATCCGACAGCAGATCGAGTCCTACCCCACTGACAGCATCCTGGAAGATCAGTCAGACCAACGAGTTATTATTAAGGTAACACAGCAGGGCAGCAGAACGAGAGCTGAACCATTTGGGTTTCTCTGATTATGTTATTGGGGGACTAAGAGTACAAAAGCTTCCCTCAGAGCAAAGGAGCTCTTAATTCCAGTCCTGCAAACAGATTCCTCTTTGTCCTTTGTATTGAGAACAGAACCAAGGTGATAGATGATTAAACATCCATGTGCCCAGCCTCTGAGATGATGAAATAGTTCAGTTGAAGCATTGCCATCTTTTGGAAGAGCTGTACCTTGGTGAGCAATGCTGAGTTGTCTCTGTGCTACTGAAATTGAGGATTCAGTGAAGGAACTCTGCAGATGAACCAGGAGTTACTGCTCTGTTCTCCTCAGCCTCTGCCTCGACAGTTCAATTACCTTTGGCAAAGCTTTGTGAAAATGGAATCAAATAACTTATTTCTCCTCTTATCTCCAGCTGAACATCCATGTAGGAAACATCTCCCTCGTAGACCAGTTTGAGTGGGACATGTCAGAGAAGGAGAACTCACCAGAGAAGTTTGCCTTGAAGCTGTGCTCAGAGCTTGGCCTGGGCGGGGAGTTTGTCACTACTATTGCATACAGCATCCGGGGACAGCTGAGCTGGCACCAGAAGACCTATGCCTTCAGGTACTGCCACCTCCCTGTCTGCCTCTGGGCTGTGCTTGTACTTCATGCCCATTTGCCTCAAAGGATCTTAAAACAACTGACCTGATGCAGAAGGTTTTGTTTGAAATTAGTCCTTACAGCTTGCACCCACTGTCCATCTTAACAAGTTTTTTGTGCTTGTGGTTAAATATATTTTCCTGTTGGGTCTAATACATTTTAGGACCAAATATTGATGAAATGTCAGCTTCTGCTGACAGAATTAACTAACAGGGATAGTCTCTCTTCTAATGTAAGGTCATGATGAGCCCCAGATACATTTGTTGTTTTGTTGCCTTTGCCTAACTTGGGCCATCCACTGTTTCAAGCTTTGGTTTTTTGAACTTGGACTGATGAAAACTGTACCTCTCTACCCAGGCTGATGTTAGAGGTGGGTTGATCATAGGCCCTTCTCACAGCTGGAATGCAGCATTGTCTCAGGTTTGATTAGTCAGCTTTGTAATTTGTCTCCTAAATGGCTTCCAGTTGTGCTGTGCAGCGTTCTGTGGTGAGTTCCTGCACTGATGTTATCCACAGCACAGTGCTGAGTCTGCAGCTCTAACAGTCCTTTAATGTACACTCTGATGTTTTGTGACCTCGGGTCATGGTGGCAGTCAAGGAAGTTTAAAGAGTTCAGCAAATGCTGTGTTTGCAGAGGAGGGAATGGTTCTGTTGACCCCAGTTTTGTAGGGGTCGATTCAAGGAAGCAGCACAGGGAAATGTGCCTGGCCCTGTCCTACCTCAGGCAGGGCAGGCAGTAGTTGGAGTGGGAGTAAAGAGGAGCTGGAGACTGTGGGGAAGCTGGCTGCTGCCATGAGCTCTGCTCCTTCTCCCTGCTCCATCCAAAGGTTTCCTGTCTGGTCACCCTTCTGTGAGAAATAAACACTGATCTGCTCTGGCCTAGTTGCTTTTGACTGGTCTCACTCTGCTTCCTCTGGGTATAGTTTTTATCCTGCCAGTCTTTACAGCAACTGCCTGGTTCTAAAGTGATCCCCAGAGTGATCATATTAGAAAATGGAAAGGGATCCTCTAGCACATGTGAATTAAATTATTAGATTGTGTGTCCATCCTGCTGATGTCCCTTGGAAGGTGGGAGGTGGCTTCTACCTTTCCCTCTACAACTTCGGGCTGATACTTGCAGTTTTGGCTTGGACTACATCCAGCAACAACAACAACAACAAAGCAGTGGGTGGGCATTCCTGAGAAGTGATGGGAACTTGCAGGGTGGTAGATGAGAACCTGATACATGTTGTGCTGCAGCACTGTCTGTATTGTGGCCTGCAGTGAAGTGTCTGTCCTTCCTTCCTGTGCTTCTCTATGTATTGCAGATATCCAACAAAGTGATCCATGTGTGTGTTGACTCTGGGGAGTGGGATTCATTTCTCCCTTTGCTTCTGCTCAGTAGCTGGAATTTGCAGCAAGTAAAGTTTAGTCAGCACTGCCCAGGCTGATGTTAATGCCAGCTTCACACTGTTCTCTCTAAAAACACATTGGGCCATGGTACTGAAGGTTGCTTTTTTTTAGGGGTAGTTCAAACAGGCAAATTTCAGGCCTTCTTTAGACTGTGGTATTATTGCAAGAGGGAGAACAAAAACTAAAAAAACCCCAACAGAACAAAGTACATAGACATGAGCTGTTCAGAGAGAAAACACCTAATTGAAACCTCGTTTTTTTGTCATAGTACAAACATGTCCTCCTCTTCCCTTTTTTCTTCTAGCAAAGGAGTATTTTTGAAACCTTACAGTGATTAATGATATTTGGGTTCTGTGGTTGGTTAGTTCCTGAATTTCCAAACCACAGGAGTGGTGGTTGCTCCAACATCATTCCATTGATGTAAGGAAAAAGGGTCTGCTTTAGATGTATCAAAAGAACCTTAATATCTCAAGGGATTGGGGGTTTGAGAAGTCATGTGCCTCTTAATCATCTGAGGGAGAGGTGAAACTGTCTTTTAGTTGATGAAAGCCAGGGCACTTCTTTTCAGCTGGGCTGCTCTGTGCAAAACAAGGAAAGCCTGAAGTGCAGTGGCAGGGCAGGACTGGAGGCAGACAGGGAACTGCTGCCTGTGGGATTTTCGGGGGCAGGGTGTGCTGTGATGTTCCCTCCTGCATGCTGAGTGTTTCTGGTGGCAGCACCAGTTCTGCCTTTGGGACCTGAGTGATGGCTCAGGTTCTCCCACTCACCAAACCCTTGTGCCTGAGGAGTCACCTTTCCACAAGATGACATCTCCCTGCTGTGTTGGTGTGCCCCTGACACTCCTGCCAGAGGCCAGGAGCCTGAGCACTTTCCTCCTCATCAGGAAAAAACAGTGGAGGAGGAGCTGTCTTACTGTAGAGGCTGGGAGATGAGGAAGGATTTTTCAGTTTCTCTCTGATTCTTTGCTACAGAAATGTGGTATCTGAGTTGCCTTGCAGTTAGGTTATGCATGAGTCCAGCTTTCCATCCCCCATTTAATGCTCAGTGTTAAGTGTAGCGAGGTAGAGATCATGCTATCACTAACAAAACCCCAGTTAATATCTAATTTTGCCTGGAATGTGTGGCATTCTAGGACTAAGATGAAATTCCTGGGTTTGAGTGTTGTTTAGTGGATGTCAGCAGTGCTGGAAGTAGATTTGATTAAAGCTTCCTCCCTGGATCGGATACCAAAGGCTCTGGATTAATTCTTCATGGTAGCATTACTCTGAAGCCTTGTTAATTTAGATTATTAGCTTTGATGCAGATGTTGTGTGTTCCCATGATGATTAGAATTTGAGTTCTTTCCTGAGGGAATGAGAGGCTGCCTGTGAGTGCTGAAATCCTGTGTTGGGGTGCATGTCCCTGGGGAGGGGGCCGGATGTGTGTGCACACCTGTCCCAGGGCTCCTCTCACACACACTTCTGCAGCTCAGCCTGAGCCACTTTTGAGAATTCAAAGCAAACATTTACATTCCGAGGCTCCTCTATATTTATGCTGGGCTTCCGGCTCCACTGTCAATATTTGGGAAGCTACTCTTGGTCAATTCCTGTTGACTTTTACTGAAAAGCAGCTAGTGAAGCAGTAAATATTTCATGCATGTGATAATACAGCTGGTCAGGGCAGAGGAATCTCTGAGGAACAGATCTTGTGATTTGGGGCACAGCCTGCTGTTTGATTGCTTGTTAGCCACGGCTTCTGGTTGCAACAGCAGGTCCTAAAAGACTGCTCTTTCCAGTGTGTGGCTCCCAAGAAAGGCAGACTTTTGCCAGGGAAGAGCTGTCAGGGGTGTGCTAGGCAAACTACAGCTAGGAAGTCAGAGCTGCAGAGCAGCAAGGCTGGACAGGGAGCCCTGGGAACAGTCCCAGCTCCAGGCTGTGCTGGGAGAAGCATCCCAGGACTAATGGACTGGGATGAGCTGTGCCTGTTGGGGTTCAGCCCTGCCAGCCAGAGATGTAACAGCTTGTGTGTGAAAGAATTACAGGTGCAGCACAAATCCCTCTCCAGTGGTGGCTGCAGATGGGTGTAGCTGCTTTCCCAGAAAGTTCAGGTTCCACAAGGGTGTACCCAGGAGCCTGTGGGGAACTTCAGGGAACCAGGCTGTACTGAGCGGAGAGCAGAGGGAATGCTGAAGCCTGAAACATTGTAAATGATGCTCTGTTGTCCCTGTGCTTGTCCCCGGGCGGGTGACCCAGGGGAGTGCTCTGGGCCCACTGATGGTGTTGCTTTGTTGCCCTGCCCTGCAGCGAGAATCCTTTGCCGACTGTGGAGATCGCAATTCGCAACACGGGGGACGCTGACCAGTGGTGCCCTCTCCTGGAAACCCTCACAGACGCTGAGATGGAGAAGAAGATCAGAGACCAGGACAGAAACACACGGTACTGTCACTACTTTGGACAGTTCTCTTGGCCTGTCCCTTGGCAGAATTTCCAGGCTTTGATGTTTACCTTTCCCTGCTCAGAGCCAGCTGGCAGGATGTCAGCTTTGCTCACAACTTTAGCTTCAGGGTATTCAACTGTTAGCACCTTCCTCTGCAAACATCAAAATGTCTACTTTACCATCTCCTGCTTGCAGCAAAGCTTCCTTTTTTTTAACCCATTTTTTTATTTTCCTCTTTGCTTGTCCAGAGGACTGTTTGTATAGGAAGGCATGAATCAAACATATTGGGAGTTTCGTGCACTGTCATGCTCCCTAGAATCCTGCCACAAAGCTGCTTTTTATGTAGTGTAAAGTTCAATTTGATGTAGCAATGGGCAAACTCCCAGCTCCAGCCTGACTGATGCCAGCCTGTTTGCCAGCATGGGGAGCACTGTGTGCTTCCAGGAGATCTGCCCACCAGAGACCTGCTAAGTGATGTTTGACAAGCAGTTGAGAGCGTGCACCCACTTGATGAAATTTTTCCTGGCAGATATAAATGAATGGCTAGTATCTCTCCAAAAGTTACACTGTAGCAATGGAAACAGTAAATATACTGGCTCAGCTCTTTCCCAGGATGTTTTTTTAACTGCTGATTAACAGTAGCACAGTCATTTTGTATATCAGCTATGGCTGACTGAAGAGTTTACAGTAGCAGTTGGTTCAACCCAAGTTAAAGAGCAAAAGTACCTTAACAGCTCTTAGTGAAAATAGTGTCTCTGCCTTATCACTGAGTTCTGTCCAGGAATAAACCTGTCTACAGAGCTGACAAAGCTGTGGCAGCCTCCCCAGAAGCAGTTTTGGTAAAACCTGCCATGTCTGTACCATGCACTTACTGTGCCTCTCTCTCTCCTGCAGGCGCATGAGACGTCTGGCCAATACTGCTCCAGCCTGGTAACCTTCCTGTTGTGACACTGGTGCTCTTCCTACAGACTTTATCCCTATTCCTCTCCCCAGATGGATCTAGAATTGGCAGGGGTCTTTCTGTCTCTGAAGGGGACATACATTCCACTTGCCACAAGTTCCCAGTACTGCTGATGTCAGTCCCACCCCCTCCAGCCCAATGCCACGTTCCAGGAATGCTGTGGGAGCAGCGTGACCTAGCTGAGACCTGTGGCAGGTGTTGGAGCCCTTGTATGCCTGTGTGTGGACAGTGTAAAGATTCTTTTGTATAGGTGCAATGTGCACTATTAGGACAACTTTTTAAATAAAAGGAATGCATACAATGTAGGTTGAGTTCAGTAAGTTTGAATGAAAAGTGAATCTCAGCATGTTTTGTGCTGTTCTGGTAACTGAGCATACCAGGGCCTAATATTAATGCTTTTGGGTATAGTGCTGAACATTCACATGCATTCTGTTTTCCTGGGTGCTTTTTAAACAGCCCAAAACCTTTTGGTGCAGGGGAAGGTGAGAAGGAGACTTAGAACTAGGAGCAGCAAACAATTCTCTAAGGCTTAGTCTGTTACTAGACTTGGCACAGTCTGTAATGAACTCGGGGAGGTGTTCAGCTGGTTTACTCAACAGGGTAGAACAGTTTAACTGAAATCACAAACTTTTCTGTCAGATGTCAGCCTGGTGTGTGGTGAACCCTGTTTTTCTGTGAAGACTGCATCTGGAAAACAGCACAGTCTCTGCATTGGTACAGCAGGTAAAGCCTCTAGTCACTGAGACTGAAAGTTCTCTGCAGGCAGTGCCTTTGCTGTGGTCACTGTCAGCACAACACTGCCAGCACAGAGCACTCAAAGCAAAGTGGGTGTCATGAGTGCCCTTAGCACTGCAACCTGAAAAACAACCTGTCTTTCTAAAACCAGAATCCACTGAAGTGAGATTTAAGGAAAAATCCAAGCTTGCTTACAAACGAATTAGAATCTGTCTTGCTGTTGAGGTACTCCATCTCTGTGATAAGAGTTCCTACCATTTACTGCCAAAACTGATGAGTGTTGCAAGCAAGGCAGAATTTGCTGGCAGCCTGACAGTTATGTTAAGGCTTTATGATAAAGCCATAAGTTTTATGATCTTTGCTGATCCACCCACCCTGCTAGCACAGTCAAAAAACACCTTCTGGCCTTAATTTATCATGATTAGACTTGAGTAATAACAGAGACAGTTCTGATTCCTGGGTGGGAGGAAAATTTTTCCAGATGTTAGTCTGCAGAAACTGAAAACTTGCAATTTAGTAATAATATTATTCAGTCTTATCCTAGGCTCCTGTGCTAGAGTGGTACTCCATGCATTCCTTCATATTAGAGAGGTTGAAAGGTTATATGAGCAAGTAAGACAAAACTGGGATTGCTGCTGCATCTTAGCCTCCTATGTAAAACACGTTTTGGCTCATGGACATAAAAACTCCAAGCCTTCTTGAGAACACTTCAGCCTTCCTTTGTTATGTGACTTCTGCCAGCAGTCTCTTCAGGGAATTCAAGTAAAATATGTGTGAAACTGCTATAGCCTTAAATTAGCATCTGTGGTGCAGTTTTTTTAATTGCTGTGAAGTTTGTGATTTGTAATCCTCAAGTTCACAGTGAGGTACAGGCACACAAGGACTGCAGCACCTCTCTGCTTCTCAAGGCCAGAGAGGCTGTACAAATTGTCCTTGAAGCAGCCAGGGACAAAGCAGGACTGTGGAGGGACCAAGCCCAGAAAGATGGGAACTTCAGCCAGCTTTCTTTAGCATTAGCACTATGGGGAACAGCCAGGAGCAGCTTTCTTGCTCTCCAATCTCAATTCCTTGGGTTAATCTGGTACCCTAAAAGCACAGCCCAACTTTTACATTTACAAAGCCCCATTTCAGGCAATTTAAAAGAGAAAATCTGCAGACTTTAAAGACAAACTCCTTCTAGGGAGACTGAAACCCCAGCTCTGTTAGCATTAGCTAACACGAGCAAAGCACCCAGCAACTGACACTGCTTAGCCCTTACAGCACTGTATCTTCTAGAACAAATGACCACCTGTACAGGCCTCTCATCCTCTCTGTAGAGGGAAGCAAAAGTGCAGCAAAGGAGCTTGTTACAATCAGGTCTGATTTTTGATAAAGTGTTATATTGGAAGAGCACAGGGGAGGGTGGGGGTGGGTTGTGTGTGTGCTTCATCAGATGCTGGTTACCCACATTTCATAGTTTGGTGGGGGTTTGCAAGTTTGAGCAGTCAGCACTGGTAGGAGTGAGCTGTTGTAGATACAAGGTGTGTTTGAGGCCAGGTACAAGCACAGTGTGTACTGTACGTGCAAGAATGATCAGATCTATTTCATACAGGTGCCAGGGTAGGGACGAGCTTGTTTAGTTTTCCCCTGAAACTCAGCTGTGTAAGTTTCAGAACTGAAAAATTCAACAAGAGTGGGATTACATTCAGGTGTAGACAGCCTTTATTACCAGTGTCAAGTGCTGCTGCCAGCCACTGCCTGGATCAAGTGTCCAGCTCAGTCCCTTTGTCCTTTCCCAGACACCCCTTTATCCAATTAGACATCCCCCACACTCCTCATACTCTGCAGCCCTGCTGAGAAGAGGGAAAGGACATCTTCCAGCTAGCCTGAACTCTGCCTTGCCCACCAGAAAAGAAAATCCCAAGCCTGGAAGTTTTGAGCAAATTTCTGATGAATTTCTACCTCTGCCCCTGGCAGAAATGGACACACAACTGAAAAATAAAGACTTTAATGTAAAGACTCTTTGGAAACAACCACCAGAAAAGGAGTGGGGGATATAAAGGAAAGAAAGAGGCTGAGCTGCATTCTACCATGGTACAGAACTACTTCATTGAAAGCCCACAAAGAGGTCCCACAACAGTGAGGGCCAGGTGCATTAGTCTTAAGAGTGACCTGGCACACAGCAAGTCATTTACAGGAGAAGGACGAATTGGTTTAACACCCCATTTGGTGCTTATTCCACACCAGGTAACTGAGGAGCCATCACAGCTTCAGCCCCTGTGCCTAGAACACCTCTGTAAGCATCCAGCAGTTCCTGTGTGCAAAGCTCTGTGGATCCACTTTGTACAAGGGGAAGATGGGTTACCCACACAAACAGCGACACACTACACATCAGAATGGCAACTGGTGTTATTCCAGTAGGATCTCTGGGCCACAGCAAAAGTCCAGCCAGAAGAGAGGACTCTGGCTACATGAAGAAGTCCCCCATGTTACTGTGGGTGCTGCTGCTCGTTCTGGTCTTGGTCTCTAGGCTGGTGTTCTGGACGATCCTCAGGGAGAGGGTTGTAATTGGGATCCTCTTCAGGTGTGTCAAAAACCATCTTCCTGGCAAGGGACACGCCCATCCCACCAGGCATGCAGGTTAGCAAACTCAGCTGAGGATGACAAGCCCCCAGCCCTCCTAGGAACACCCTGGCCCTCTGTGGGGCTTGGCTGGCAGCCACAGCCACCATTGACCATCACCAACCACTCTTTTACTCAGCCCTGTTGACACACAGTGATGACAGTAGCTCCTTTCTTCATCACTAAGTCAGATTTGACTGCCAGTGCACAAAGCAGAACATACTCTGCTTTCTTGAACTACAGAAATACATCAGAAAATATCCTGCCTCCATCTAGCATTTCCACAAGCAGTAAGCAGACTCTTCTACTAGCAAAGCTGCAGGTAGCAGCAGCTGCTGTGTGGGTCCTGTACACATTTATATAATTTGCAAATAATGCAGCAAGGGCATGACCTGTGGAGCTGAGGTGCTGTCAGCAGGCAGTTCCCTCTTTTGGTCACAGTTGGCTATGGAAGTGATCAGGTTGAGAAAGCCCACAGTAAAGCCCAGAAAGAATCAACTTTACTTACAGAAAGCTAGGGGTTAACAGCAACTTCTTTCCTCCAGGCTGATTGGGGAAAACATCTTCCAAGAAATAATAGATATGACCCACTGCAATCCCTGGGGAGAGAGATGCCACCAAGGTCAGGCACAGCGGTGACTCCTTTGCCAGCTGAACCAGAAGTGCTGGGCAAAACTCTTAAGAAGGCCTCAGCTGTGTGCCCACATCCAGCTCCCTGCAGAGCCAGGGATGCTGCAGTTTGCTGTGACCAGCACCCAGGCAGCCCATTAGCCTGAGGGCAGCATCACACACCCAGACCAGACACAGCAGTGTCACAGCTCACCACACCCAAACACAGACACACCAAAAAGCAGGTCACAAACAAAAGCCCAGGCCCGAGCCCAGCCCCCCAGAAATCCAGCCGGCTCACTTTAGGAAACTCAACATTTTGGGTCAGGTGGAACCAAGGAAAGGTGCCAGTGTCCCAGTAGCACCTATGAGAAAGTGCTGTGGCTGCAAGGTGCCCTTGTTCCTATCACCCACCAGCTTTGACTTACCCAGCAAATCAATGATGATGGAGTTGCCTAGGAGCAGAGAGAATCCCATCAGGACCCAGGGCAGGAAGGGGGCTTGGAAGTTAAGAAGCCCAAAGAAGTTCATGCGGATGTAAGGGTTCCTGCGACTCCACACATACACCAGCATGATGGTGAAAGCCTGGCCCAGGAAAAACAGGCTGGCAAAGAGTCCAAACAGCTGGGAGCTACCGAGTCAAGGAAAAACACACACACACTGTGCACCTCCTCCAGGCAGCACAGGGTGCTTTGGGACAGGAAAGCCAAACCAGAGGCAGCTGATCACAGCCTTCCAACACACTGCCCATGTCACCAAGCCTTTCCTGGCTGAGATATACTGACCACCACTGTCCCCACACACATCTCCCTCCATGCCACCCCAGAACACGACACTCTAGAGTGCACATGGTTTGCTCATTCCTTAAGCTGATGTCTACAACCATCAGAGACCAGAGAGCTCTACAGTCACCTTTGAAAAATGAACATCAAAATGACCTTCAAAGAAGGGCTTTCAATCTTACAGCACTTGAGACAGTGGCATATCTTAACAACTAGCTCACATCCAGTATCTTCCTTCTACAGAAGTTCAGCAGTGAGATGGCTCTTGGAATTCACAGTCTTCTTCAGAGCACAGGGAGACAGAGAAAGGCAAACATTTCTCCTGCCCTTGTTGTAGTTGGACTCCAAATCCACCTCTGGCCAAGCACGTGGCTGCTGCAGCCACCTGGATTCTAATGGGTCACACAGCTTCATGCAGAGCTCCCTGGGGACAGCAGTGCTCTGAGCCATCTGCATAAGACAGCAGAAGATATTCAGAGAAGGTCTATGCTTGGGAGGGAAATAAATTTCCCCATCATATTACTGTATTGTGAAAACAACTTCAGCTGTGTGATGGCACCTGCAGCTGCTGACAGGCTGCAGGCTCTGGGCTCACACTGCCTGATGTGCTGGCAATGGACTATGTGGGAACCCACTCCTTGTCCTCGTGGCTCCACGTTCTTGCCTTTGTCCTGAGCCAGCCTCACGCAGTCACAGCCAGGCTGCACTCACCAGAGCTCAGTCAGTGGCCCTGTCACAGCTGGACAGGTTCTTGCAGCAGAACACGTGGCCTCCTTTCAGGCTGAGCTTCCCAGGCACTCTGCCACGTGTCCTCTTCAGGCATGAGGCAGCCCAGCCCCTTGCCAGGGGCATCAGCACAATCACAGGCAGCTTTTCTCTCCTCTAAACACACTGGACGAAGCACAGGCCAAGCCAAGGGTGGGAAAGACAAGGAGCACAAGCTGTGCCATACAGCCAGAAGCTGCCCCTGCAGCACATGGCTCAGCGTGAGCCTGGCAGGCCTGGGGCACAAAGAGGTTCCTAAAGCAGCTGTGCTGCTCAGCACACAGGCACCTGCTCCACAGCACTACCAGAGGTAGCAGACAAGCCCTGCACTACCCACAGCATCTCAGGACACAGCCATGAGCCTCAACCAACTCAAAAGGATACTGTCATGAGAAACCCTCCAAAGAGGAACATGAAGACAAAGTCAGCCGTCCTTCCACGGAAGGAGCCTTCTTCGAGCATGCGGCAGTACCTGTACCTGAGAGCAGGAGAGAACGGAGGGGTTGCAGTATAGGAAATTAACAGCTGGTCACTCTGTTCCCCACAGCAGGACTTCCCGGGAAACAACATCCCAGGAGGATCAGCCAGGTGTGCAAGCCCAGAGCAGAACAGTGCAAACTTCACCAGTGACCCCATGAAAAGAAAGAGGCACCTGCTGTGCTTCAGCCAGAGCTCACCCCAGGAATGGGCACTGCTCTCCAGCAAGAGCCACAGCAGCAGCAGTGCCAGCTTCTCTTTTGGCAGGGTCTGCCCTCAGCAAGCACAGATGGAGGGGCAGGAGGGGCTCAGCTACAATTGAAAAGAACCCACAGCCCTAGAGTGCTGCCAAGACAAGCCATGCTAGGGAGGATGATGGATGGGGGGAGTTGCATCTAAGTCAAAATGGGAGCAGAGAACTTCACTAAGACCAAAGGATACAGAAATATCATGTTGAAAAAGAAACTGAATCCCAGGGGCCCAAAAAAGAGGAAGTTGGTGATCAGCCTCCATATCTGAAAGAGAAGAGAGAGGAGAGAGAAAAGGAGGTGGACAGAGGTGTCTCCTCATCATATGTAGAGCAGCCCATCCCACCGTCCTCAGGGAACGCTCAGTCATGCACCTGTCCCTTCAGAACCACCCCAGCTGCTCCACCCTCCAGTGGGACCTCCTCACATGATACTCTGATACATCAGAGCATCTCACCTTTCCAGGTACGGAAAAGATTTCTCTACTCTTCTGGAGAAGACAAACAGCCACAATTCAGCACCCAGAGCCAAACCAATTACTTTTCACGCCTCTCTACAACAAAGCCCTCTCCAACCAGCCCGACAGCAGCTGCCACACACGGTGTAACAGAGAAGGCAGAGATGGGTTTTGAGTCAAGGGAAAAAGGAGAGCCAAGATGGTGTGTGGCAGTGAAGGCTGCAAGGAGCTCTCTGCACGCAGGTGCCAAGAAGGGACGCCGGGTGCTGAGCTGCCCGCAGCACTCAGGGCAGGCTGGGGCAGAGGGAAAGGAGCCCTTGGGATGACACAGCACGGCCCGGCCACCCCGGGGAGCGGGACACCCCGGGCCCGGCTGCCACACACACCCCTCCCCGCAACAGCGGCCCCAATCCCCGAGCAAGGCCTCACCTGGAATTTCCTGAAGATGAGGTCGGGGTTGAAGTACAGCTGGAAGGGGGTGATGAACTCCAGCTGCTGTGGGAGACAGGCAGAGCAGCTGCCATCACCCGCTGCCCTCGGCCAGCCCCGGCTCCCGGCTCCCGCCCCGCAGCCCCCCGGGGCCCGGCCCCCCGCCCCGGCCCCCGCTCACCACGGCGGCGGTGGTGAGCACGCAGGCGGTGGTGTAGGCGCGGGTCACGGCCGGCATGCCCAGGTACTCCTGCGCGAAGCCCTGGTACGCCATGGCCGCGCCGCTCCGCCCGCCCGACGCGGCGCCTTTAACGCCCCCCTCCGCGCCGCCGCACGCCCCGCCCCCGCGGGCAGCGCCCGGCCAATCCCCGCGCGACAGGCGGCGCGCGCTGGCCAATGGGAGCGCGCCTCATGGCCCCGATTCGCGGCCTCAGCCAATCCGAAACGAGAGCGGCGGGGGCGGGGCACGAGGGACGGGGGCGGGAACCGGCGGGGCGGGACGGCGGAACAGCGGGGATGGGTGGGACAGCGACCGGGACCGGGACAGGGACAGACAGGGACAGGGACAGGGACAGGGACAGCGACAGAGGCAGGGAGAGCGACAGGGACAGCGACAGAGGCAGGGAGAGCGACAGGGACAGCGACAGCGACAGGGAGTGACAGGGACAGGACAGCGATAGGGATAGCGACAGCGATGGGGACAGGGACAGACAAGGATAGGGACAGTGACAGGCACAACGACAGAGAGGGACAGGGGACAATGACAGGGACAGGGGACAATGACAGGGACAGTGACAGGGACAGGGATAGGGACAGGCACAGGGAGAGCGACGGCGACAGGGACAGCGACAGCGATAGAGACAGTGACAGCGACAATGACAGCGACAGGGACAGCGACAATGACAGGGACAGCGACAATGACAGTGACCTGCCCGGCCGGGAAGCCTCCTCCCGGCTCCTGCCCGGCCGAGGGAGCCGCGGTGCTCTGAGCCGCGGCCCCGCAGTGTCCCCCGAGAGCCGGAGCTGGCAGCGCGCTGTCCCCCGCTGGGCCGGGCCGGGAGAACCGGGCGGTGCCGCCGCCTCAGCCGGGTCTCGTATTCACTAAGGCACAAAGCGCTTGGGGATTTCAGTAATTCCTGCTGGAACTCTCCTGCCTCCTGGATCGCAGCGGGCTGTCCGGGTCTCTGGAAGGAACCGAGCAAAGTGCGGTGGCAGCAGGAGCGGCCGGAGCGGCCCCAGCCCCGGGCAGGGAGCAGTGTCGCTGCTGCCCGCCTGTCCCGCACACTCCGCTCCTGAGCGACAGCTGGCACCGTCTCCACTCACAGGAGAGGATCCTCCTCTCTCCTGCTCACCGTGCTTCCCAGACCTGTCTGCCCTGCTCAGCCGCCGGCTCTAATGTTACTCAGACGAGGAATGGGGCTGGTGGTGGGTTTGTGCTGGAGAGGGTTAAGCTGTCATCACAGCCTTAATGAGCCCTGAGATTTCCCTTTAAACCCCCGGTTAATGGGAAACGAAATTACCGAGGGGGAAGGGAGTCTTTGTGTCCTCCACCACCTCCACCCTGACTGGCCTTTGATGAAATACAAAACCCAGACGGAAGATGATGAGACATGAAGGTAAAGCAACATAAAGGGGGAGAGAGGGGAGAAGACAAGAGACCAGTGGGGTCTGTCAGAGCAGAGAATGGGCTCCTGAGTGCCCTGGGTGCTGAGAGCACCTCTGGTGTGGCTGGGGGAGAAGGAGGAGCTGAGTTAGGGATGCTGGGAAAGAGTTGAGCCAGGAACTTGGAGCCCAAACTGTCAATAGGCCTGGCTGTGTGGACACAGACTCCAGGTGGAGCTGGGATGGTTGTGGGAGCTCTGGCAGTTGAGAAGAGATGAAATTGCAGGGAAATTCATGGGGCCAGGAGCTCTGCAAAGGACTGCTCTTATTCATGTGGCTGTTCCAGCTGCAGCTCAGCCCTCCAGCATGCCACAGAGCTCCCAACCCAGCAGAATGGGGAACTGAGTGGAAGAACTGAGAGTCAGTAAGTGAATAATAAGTGAAATAAATTAATAAGTGTCCTGTTACTTTGGATGGAGAATTAGAGGCTTCCTATCTGCTCTTGCTGCCTGAAGCTGAATTCAGGCACCCTTATTTCTGTCCCTTCCTTAATTGAACCAAGGCTGGGAGATGAATATTGGGAGCCTCTCTGCTGGAAACAGGCCCTCACTAGCTCCACAGAGATGAGAGTCCAAATAATTGATCCCACTTACTCTCTGTGAAAGACTGTATGCAAATTAGACATTGCATAAAATCTTAAAAAAAAAAAGTAACAATGAGTTTGTCAATTATTTTCTCTTCCCTTCTTTCCTAACCAAAACTGGAGAACTCCACTTGTCCAGGCTTCTGCTTAAGGCCTCTTTTCCAAGGTTTGTGGGGGAAGGGGGAGAAGTGATGAAATGCATCAGGAAGCTCACCAGCTCCCACTGGGAGAGGCCAAACAAATCTGAGTGTCACCCTGAGTTCTCAGGCTGCTTTCTGCCCCTGCTCTCACTCCCTCTGGAGCTCAGCCAAGCTGACTTCATGAACTCCAGTACACCCAGGGCAGCTTTACTCTTTATTACAATCCATGTCACATTTTATGGGTTTTTGGAATTATGGCCTTCCACAAGTTCCCATCAGCCCACCACATATTTGGGTTCATACACACACACCTTCATAGTGATGCTGACATGTGGCCTTTCAGAAAATCATGAAATCTAACTAAAAGCCTGAAAAAAACCAAAGCCAAACTCTGTCTCAGTTGCAAGAAGGTAAGAGGGACTGCCAGGAAAACGCTGCCCAGGAGTTTTTTCACTGATTTCCCCCTGCCTCAAAGGAGATGTAGCACAGTGATGTGCCATTGCTTCCTGCCCTCTGCTGGGCTCTCCTTTCTTTTGGGATCAGTTCAATTGCTGTCAATGTGCAGCGTTGGCTTCAAAACTCAAGATGTCAGAAACTCAAAGTTTCCATACAAATATGTTTGATGCCCAGACTTCAGTCCATTTTGGACAGGCTTTGACAAAGGTCTCTGTCTGCATGCCCTTGGAGCAGCCAGAGGACCGAACTAGAAGGACTCCTAACCTTTGCACAAGTCCTTCAAAGGAAGAATTGAAACATGATGGTACCTCTTTGATAGTGATAGTAGTAACCTGCAGCATAAACTCAACAGCTTCCTGTCTCAGTTTCTGCAAACCAAAACTGCAGAGTTAGAAAACAGAGAAAAACGCTATTAACTCTCCCCATGAGTTACACAGCACATAAACCTCAAGAAGGCACATGAGCAAAGATAAATGGGCTGTTGCAGCAGTCATCTCTTTTGTTTGTAGTAAATTATTGTGTGTAATTCATGTTTCCTGTCCATAAATACCAGAGGAACTTGAAGACACGGAATCCATTCTAATTCAGTAAAGACAAAAACAACTCCTTTTGAGCCCATCTGGAACTTGTTTTTATCATAATTGTTTTAGGCTCAGTAATGAGTTCAAGATCTAACTGCCGTCTCTAATTGTTTCAAGAATAAACAGCTGCTTTGTTTAAAGGCAGCAGCTCCCATTTTGCCCAGCACAGCAGTCCCCGGGGTCGCAGGATGAAAGGAGCTGTGCCGTGTCAGCACAGCCCCTAACGAGCACCGGCGCCCCTGGCAGGGCGCTCACCCTGCCCGCAGCTGATGGGGCAGGAAAACAGCCCCAGGCACGCACTCGTCAGTGTCCAGCTGCTGACATGTGCCCTCTGCTCTTCACCGCCATTGGCATTTTGTTTGTAACTTCATCTGATGATGTTTTGCAACGTGTCCTGCCTGCTGTGACAAGTCGGTGACATGCAGGCATCTCCTCCAGCTGTTGGGTACCCAAGGGAGAGCATTCACTCCTTGGCCACATAACCCCAGCCCCCTGCTTGGGGCAATGCTCCAGCCCCTGCTCACAGTGCCAGATCTTCCCTTCATCTGACAGCAAAGACAGCCCACAGCACTCTGAGGGGCTGCCCCCACCAGGCTTTGGGACCCTAGGGCATCTTGATGCCTTTAGTTTTAAGTTTTCCTGTTCTCCTTGGATGTGCTTTTCTGATGTGCTAGGGTGATGAAGACAAAACAGTCCTATTCTAGTTAAGAACTCAAGGACAGTTTCTCCAAACTTCAGGCCCTAAGCACAAACTACGTGGAAAGGTGGAGGGTGGGTTCATGCAAATGAACCAGAACCTATAAAAGTGTAAGATTTTGTGACCAACCCCTCCTTTCCTTCCATCTTGGAGCCATCCGGGCAGGGGCCACGACTGTGGCACTGATATTGCTGGGGTGTGGCTTTTGTAGGCCTTTCGTAGGCCTCAGAGTAAATACCCATTTTATTCTCCTTAACTCTGTGTGCAGCCTCTGTTCCAGCTCCTCAAGGCATCAGCTCAGGCCAGTTGTGTTCAAGGTGTCACCACGGTGCTCCCCAGGACATGCCATGCCTGACACCCTGGTAGCTTTAGAGCTCTCTACATGCCTGGTGCCCTGGCACTGGGAACAAATGAGCCACCCCAGCCAGGAGGACCTTTCTGGAAGGTTATTTCAGCTCCCAAACTCAGTCCTTGGTGGCATGGACAAGAGGTGCCAAGAGCTCCGTGCACCCTCTGCACACAGATAAGCTGTGTAATCATAACTGCTTGAGGCACTTGAAGTGTTTACTTTTCCATGTATAATAGCCATATATAAATTATTTCTTCTTCATTGAAGGATTTCTTGTTCCAAATCAGCTAACTCTGGAGTATGATGGCTAAAGTCAGGAGAAAGTGAATCATACAGAATTAGATGGATTTTTAAATTTGTTTGTTTGTTAGAAAGAAACTAAAGATAGCACTTAGAGTTCAGCCCTCCAAGGACATGTGGTTTGCACAGGGGTTGCTGTAAATCACAGTTAATGTTATTTTTATTTCCTATGGTTTTTAGTTCGAAAATACAGCTTTTCATCTGGCATATCATGAGCAAGAAGATCTCATTTAAATCTCCTTGAGCAGAGCCTCATCACATATCCAAATAAAGCACCTCTTCCAAAGCAGCTTCTGATCATGAGTTGAAGACATCAAACAAGAAAATTCTGTCTCTTTGCACAGTTATTTTCCTCTGGTGTTTAATAATTCTTGTTAAATTCTTATGCCTTGTGATCTGTCCTCTACACCACAGGCCACCTCCCACAGCTGTCAATAGGGAATATCCTTCAGGAGCCTTTCTTTTGTAACATCCATTTCATAAGCACTGTGGCCAAATCAACAAGAGAACTGAAAAACGATGCTTGTGTCATAAAAAGAGGTTTATGCTCAGCTCACAATAGCAGCACATCAACTGAGCATGCTGTCAGCTCTGGAGACCCCTACCAGGAATCAGAAAAGGTATTTGTACTTTGGTTTTCACCAGAGGCAGGACTATGTGTCCCAGTCCAGCTGCCTCTCAAAAAGCCAGGGCACAGCTCTAATCAAAAGCTCTGTCTGTTAAATAAGAAAGCAGGATAAGTCTGACACTGCTGCACACGTTTTCCTCTCCTCTCATGGGAACATTCAGCAACGTTTGATGCCATTTGGTAGAGTTTAAATGCTCTTCCCTCACACACAAGAAACAGAGGTTTTGTTCAGGCAAGGACTTTGTTCCCTCTGGCCTTGAGGTCACTCAGTTTCAACTGCCTGTGTCAGTGTCTGCTACAGAGATGGAAGGAAAATAAATACTTCAGCCACAGCATGATTTACAGCTCACAATGGACTAAAAAAAGGGTATTTCCATTACTTTTAGGATTTTGGGTTTTCTCAGTTTCCCCAGAGAAGTTCTAGTGCTTATCAGGTGGAGGAAAAGGCAGACTGCTGATCCAACACACAGAACATAGAGCTGTTCTGACATCCAAAAATCCCGGCTAGCAAGGGAAAGCAGCACGTTCCCTTGGCTGTCTCGTGTCCTCAAAGGACTCAGCTCCCATGGATCTCCACTGCTCTGGAAAGTGTCCCAGTGACTCGGTGTGGTAGCAGAAGCTCTGTCAGCATTGGGTCCCTGCCCTGAGAAACCTCTGTGATGAAGCTCATTTCCTGAAGTTTTTATACAGTGTCTTGAACTTACACAAATTGTGGGGTTTTTATAAAGAACATTAGCGAACTGCTGGAACTGAGAATAGTGGTGTCACAGCAGGGCAATCATTTCCTCCAAAGAAAAATCCATTTCAACAACTAAGTTCCACAAACATTGCTTTCACCATGAAATCAGCAAACCTGCTGCGTGTTTCTTGAGAAAGCTGCTTGTTTGCAGATCTTATATTTGTCTTCTGTATTCTGGGTGAGTTCTGCAAGAGTCAGGACAAGCAAGCAGAGATATTTTGTATCTTACAGTGATGGTCCTTACAGGAAAGTGAGAAAGGATTGCAGAAATAGCCAGGCTAGAGCTTGGGAAAGTCAACTCCCAGCCCAAGAACCGCTCCAAAACTCTTCTGCAATTTACAGTGTAGCATTTGTAGGGAGAATTCATCCTGTAGATCCAAGCCTCACAGAGGGAAATGGGGCCCCCTTTCTCCCCTTGAAGTTGGTCCAGATGATTCTGGTGTAAAAACACACTAAAAACATTGAAACCTCTCAGTTCGTGACAGATCAAAGAGCATGTGTTGATGCTCTTGCCTAATGGCAGGATTAGCACTTATTTCTGCAGTCAGATAAATGCAGGCAGAGACTGCCATCACGTTCTCCAAATAACTCCTCTCCATGTGCATGGCATCATATTTCACCCTGATTATGACAGGTTTGAGTTCAGTGAAAGAGTATTTGAAGGAAGAGGGTGGTGGGTCCCCACAGAGCTGCTGGAAACCTGCCGGGTTTGTCCGAAGGCTTCCAGCACCAGGGCTTTGAGTAACTGCAGAGCAGTGGTTACACCCTGTGACAAACCCTGACCCCGGGAATTTCTCATCTACAACTCAGAAACTCTGACAACAAGGAAGAAACATTGGGACAGCTGGGGTTTTTAAGGTGCAGCAAAAAGTCAGAAACACAACCATTGTGAGCATCTCTCAGCACTAAAGCACGAGTAATAGAGATACTGTGTAGACAAAAAAAATCAATCCCTTCACTCCCATCAGGGCAGCTAGAAAAGGTAGAGGACAACTTCCTGGAACTCCCAGCTAGCCAGCTGCATATACATCTGGCCACAGCCATGTCCAGTTTGTGTCCCCTGTGACAGGAACAGCCTGTGTCACCATCCCCAGCTTCCCTCACCTCTGGCACCGGGCACAAGCTCAGAGCAGGCAGCAGGAGGAAAACAGAGCTTTCCTTTTTGAGTGAGTTTCTATTCTTGGTATGTGCTCCCTAAACTGTCCAGCAGTGCCTGTTGGCTGGTACAGTTTCCCGGTTTACAAGTTCTTGTTTGGGAAGCTGCTGGAAGCATCCATCCAGCCCCTGCCACAGGCAGTGCAGTGCTGGCCTGTTGGATCCAGAGCCCAACACAGCAAATTTTGTACTTCTCCTGCCACTTAGTGGCTGCAGCTGATGCAGCACCACATCCCTGGCTACACATTCACCAGAGAATACCTCTGTGATGTGGAACAGATTCATATTTCTGTTCCGGTGCAGTAAAACTTGAATAGGGACAAAGAGGCATTTAAAAACATTTCACTTATTTCAAACTCTCTGAAATCTGTCAGGGCCCTCCCAAATCTCACTCTGCAGGTGCCTCGGTTTGAAAGACAGGTGTTTGCTAAGAAAAGCAGGAGTCTCTTTCTGAAATGGAGAATGTAAACCTCCCTTCTTTTAAATTATTATAATTATATTATAATTTTATATTGTTTTATAATTTTCTTATAATTATAATCTCAGGCAAAGATATGGGGATAGGAATAACAGTTCTTTACTAATATATTTAACAAGACAAACAAAACAACAACAACTATTGAGAGGAATGATGGATTTGTCCTTACAAACAAGCTGTGGGTCTGCTCGTAGACTAAACCAGCAATGAGAGAGAAAAGAAACAATGGAATGGATTCCACTGACTGATGAATGGAAAAAGATATTTGCCTGTAAAACTGTAGGTTTGCTGATAAATGAAATTGGATATTGAAAGATGATAGAAGCAATGGGGGAAAACTCTGAATTCTATAAGAATTAAAAATTAAAAGGGAGGGTTATATATCGGGGGGGATCTTGGGTATCAGGCGTTCCGGGAAGTCTGTACCTCTCAAGTACCTCAGCCCAAGGGGAAAGAGAGAGGGAAATGCGGCCGGGAAATTGTGATAAAAAGGAAGCTGCGTCCTCCAAAATTTGAGACATCCCCATTGGCTTCTCCCTTTACTCGAATAAAGCAGAAAGGACTCCTGTGTCTCCTTTCTGGACATAAACCTCTGGTGTTCGTGGCTTAATTTTCCTGGCACCAGGGAATGAAGAGCGATCAGGAGAGTGACCCGGGGTCACTCCTTCCTTTCCCTTCCCTTCCCGTGCCGCAGTGCTGGGCGGGGCGGGCTCGGCGGCAGCGGGAGGCGATGGCGGCGGCGGCGCAGGTGGGAGCGGGGCGGGGGCCGGAGCGCTCCGCTCGCCGTGCCCCTCACGGAGCTCGGCACGGTGCCCGGACGCGGTAGGCTGGAGCGGGAGGGTGGCCGAGCAGGGGGCTGCGGGGTTCTAGAGCCGAGGAAGGGCAGCTCCCGGCGTTGGGATGGCAGGGGGAGGCTCTGCAGCCGCCGCTCTGCTCCGAGCCAAACCAGAGACAGAAAAAGCAGCGGCCCCCGCCTCTCCTTTAGCTCCCCTGATCTCCCGGTGCTCTCCCTCTTCCCTCCCCTTCCCCGCCTTGCGAGAGAAACTCCAAAAAAGGGATAGGGAGTCTCTCCCCTCCCCCTGTCGCTAGCCATCTTAGCATGTCAATAGGAAAAAATTTCAGACAAGAGGGGAAAAAAAGGGAAAAAATAACCCCCAACAGCAGGACAAAAGGATGTTAAAAAGGTGATTACTTTGAAGGCCAGATATTTTGTGAAGCAGCAGCTTTAATGTTACTGCTGGCAGTGCAGTATGCCTCCATGTCTAGGATTCATACGGATTCACCGTTTCCCACTGCCGGGAAGTGCCTCTCTGTTCTCTAGAAGGAGGCAAGGCTGTCGCTGCTGTCCTCTGTACCTGACAGGACCCAGTGCTGTAAGTGTGGCTGTTTGTGCCAGGCTGTGGAGAGGGAACAGGAGCACAGCCTTCCCAGCAGCAGCTGGATTGCCTGTCTGCCACCAGGACACAGACAGGAGCACAGGGAAAGGATAAGCAGGGATTTGGAAGGCTTGGTCCTCGTTCATTCCTGTCACTGATGGGACCAAGGCAAATAGTCTGGTTTGTCTTTCAGATCCCGGATTGTGTTCCAGGACAAATACAATCAGGGAAAATATTATTGTAGTTCACGTCTGCTTTGATCACACTTAATCAGAGAAGTGATACTGGTAGCTGTGCCAGATGCTCTGAGAAGGAATTGATGTTGTAAATCACACTGGCCTTCAAGAGGGCTTAGACAGATCTGGGTCTTGGAGAATCATTTCCCTGAACTGTTACGGACTTTCAACAAAATGAATTGAACCGTCTTCTAATGAACACTCAACTCAGTTTTGGGAATGTAAATCAGCTGGCAAAACACCTGCCAAATCAAGTGTCTTATTCTAACGTAATGGGTGACTAAATACACATTCCTGTGCTGGAGATTTAAATAATCCTTTAGAGCACCGTGAGGGTAGCAGAGGCTTTGGCAGACAGAGGAAAACCTACGAAAGAGGATGAACAAGCTGCAGAGACTGGTAAAACATCTATTTTACTATTATTATTGACAGATTTTTTAAAAATTAGAATATTTATAAGGCTATGTAAGTACTGTCAGGTATGCATAGAATTATTTTTCCAGTTCATCACAGTCCTTGGGATAAAGCTGACAGACTAATGGCTCTCCTGGCAGCTGCACAGTGGCTGGGAAAACGCTGCAGAAGCCGGGAGTTATGGAAGGCTTGGGAAGGCCACTCTGCAAAAACAGCTCAGCTCTGAGCACAGAGGTGTTTGCTGGCCCCTGAAGGGAGAAACAAAACCTTTGGCTTTAGCTCATGGTCACAGAAGAGCTCTGTGATACCGGATTTGATAGGGGATGTACTCTGTAATGGAAGCAGAAGGAGTGGCATATTCCTAGAAACTGCCAATGAAAAAGAAACATGCTGTTGTAGGGAGAGGAAACTCTCACCTGGAGAAGGAGGATATAGCAGAGATCTCAGGTGCCCAGTCCTTAGCTCAGTTCTCAGTAATAAGACAAGGAGGTGGTGTAGCCATGGAAAGTGCAAGTGAAATGTATCTGCTGTGAGCTGGGACAGGAGAGCTCAGTCTCCTCCTGCTGCAGGCTTGAAATAGTCTGACTTTATTTCTGTCCTGGGAGAACATCCTGTCTCGGGCTGGTATGGAAGTTATTTAGAAGAAAACACTTTGAGGAGAGGGGAAAAAAATCAAGATTATTTGAATTTGTAGTTTTAGAGCTATTGTGGACTAGACCAAAATTTCCTTTTCTTTGGTGGAAGGCTCTATAAGTAGAAACTTATAAAGGTAAAGTTGAAGGAGGTCCTCAGCTTTGGGCTATTTAAGTTCTCAGGGCCACTGGGGTCATATTCATGTAGCAAAACACAGTCTGGCCTGAGGTGCCCTGCACTGGCTGGCAAACAGCCGAGCCTGAGCATGGCTCTTTATGTTACACTAGCACTTTCCTGCTGGGAGGGGTTTTTAAGCAGGGGGCTGGCAAAGGCCATGCTGGCCTTGGGCCACCCAGAACATTGTGCAGGAGATGTCAGGCTAAAGACCAGGAGCCCTCAGCGTGCTCAGAGTGGTCTTGAGATGTGGAACAGAGCTCCCAGTCCCAAATCTCCCTCAGGGCACATCTTGCCTGTCATAGGATTTCAGCTACGGATGGGAAAACCAAAGGCACAAAATAGTGGAAAGGGTTGTCTGTTTTTGCTTGTCAGCCTGCCAGTGAGCTGTCAGCTGCTGAGCTGGGCCAGCCAGGACAGCTTGTTCCACACCCTTCAAAAAGTCAAGAGCCCTGACTTTTATGCTGTGATGCTGCAGGAGGCAGCCCCTTCCCCTGCCTGTGCTCCCAAGGCTCAGCAGCTGTGTCACCTGGTGCTCATGAAGGAGACCTGAACATGGCATAGGAACCTGCTGTCTGCCACGTATTTCACCTGTATTAAAATGCTGAATACACAATTATAGATGGCTAAACATTGTCTGCTCTGTATAACAAATGTAGCACCACGGGAAAGACACTCTAATCTAAAATATCTGTTATTATCATGAAAGGATAGAAATAATAGCACACCAAGGAATCCTGAATGCAATGGGTATACATGGCCGTGGGAGAATCCCCCAGCTCAAGGTCTGAATGTCTGTTGAGTCACTTTATTCTGTGCAAGGAAGCCATCCATCGTCTGCCCCTTTTCTTCAGCTTCAGAACAAGATCCTGATCCTGACAATATGTGCTGCTGGGATTGGAGGCACTTTCCAGTATGGTTACAACCTCTCCATCATCAATGCCCCAGCCACAGTGAGTATTGCTGCTCCTCCTTGGCAGACCCTCCCTTGGTGGCTCTGCTGGGCTGTGAGCAGAGCTGTGCCACTGGAAATCTGCAGGCTGAGGGACAAAAGCAAGGATGTGTGGTTCCCTCTGTATAATTCACGTCTGTAGTACAGGACTTTGTTGTCAAAAGCCACCCTTGAGCAGGACCTAGTGTCACAAGAGTTTATTCAAAAGCTTTGTTTCAACTCCTTTAGCAAAATCTAATTCTAAAGTTTTCCAACCTGCATCCTTTGAAGTTGATTTTTGCCCTTAGATTGAAAGTGAGAACCATGAAATAAATTTTTAAATTATCAAAAATAAGTACATAGAGATATAAACCAACTGCAACTTTTCAACAGCAACAGTTTTACACCCTAAAGTCTTTGCTAAAAACACATCTGAGAACTGGAGGAGATGGGAAGCATAACCACAGGATAAATAGATATATTAATAAAGGAGCCTTTCTCTGTCCTTCACCTGTGTGGTGGCTCTGCAGCTGTGTCCTTCTCTCTCAGTACATCCAGATGTTCATGAACACCACCTGGCTGGAGCGCATGGGTGCTCCCTTGGAGAGCAACGTGATCCTGCTGCTCTGGTCCTTCACAGTCTCTGCCTACCCTCTGGGAGGCCTCACTGGGGCTGTGGTGGCTGGGCCCATGGCCATCAGGCTGGGCAGGTAAGAGGTGCTGGAGTTTAATTTCGGCTTTGCAGCTTCCCTTAGTCCAAGGGGAATTAGGATCCCTACAGCAAAGTACCCATCGTGGTTAAAAATAATGAAAACACGTTTTGTGTCACAGATCAGCCTGCTGTAAAACACTCTGGCTTGGCAGGGAGAAGCTACCTGACAGGACATATTTCATATTTCAAAACTCAACAGGAAACAGGTTTTTCCCCACATTTACCTTCTCATCACATTCCAGCCCAGCTGAGGTGCTACAAGGATTTCAGCTCAACTCCTTATCACAGTACCCACCTACATAATCTCTGTCATTTTTGTGCCCAGTTTTCTGCCGTGCTTTTAAATGGGAAATCCTAATGGATCAGACTAAGGATTTTTCTTCACAATAAACTGTGGGAATGACACTAGAAAAACAGAGGGTGCTTACAAAGAGCAGTGGTTGCATCCCAGCTCCTCATGTCTCACAGGCTGCCTATCCACTTTTTGTTCTGAAATATTTCAGGAAGTATTCATTAAATCTCCACAGTGGGACTTTTTTCTCTATGCTTGAGTCTCTGAAAAGTATCTGTCTTACCTCACGTATCTTTCATATACAACTGTATCCTCAGTTCTCTTCAGAAAAAATTAGTGTTACCAACCTAAACTAATACGAAATTAGATTTTGCCTGCCTGTCTCTTGACCCCAAGATTTTCCTCTATGTGCTATTACTTTAGTTTGCTCCTCTTTTATGATGAAGGAGACCCCATTATGGTTTGAGGTCCCACGATTTACTTTTGCATGGTTATGAAGACCTGAAAGGAAATGGCTTCCTTAATCTATTAAAATTTTTGAGATTTCACCCTGTACTATTTTGGAATAAAATCATATTCCATCATAAATAAGAGAAACAAAGACTGACTGGTAAGGCAGTGAGCAGGGACTAGAGAGAATTTCTGGCAATAATAACAGTAGGGGTCAATAGAGCTCTCTTTTTTCCCAGGAATTTCTCCTGGGATGCATGAAGATTTCCTGACAAAGTTTCACAGCAATCACACTATTACATGAAAAATGCCTTTTTTAACAAATTAGCATTTTCAGACTAAAATGCACATGGCTTGCTGAAGGAATATTCCCCTCCATTCGAATGGAAACTGCTGTGAGCACAAGAGCCCTGAAGCTGGGGGAGAAGCTGGTGGTGGCCTGAGGGCAGCACTGCAGGGACAGGTGTGGCCCAGGGACACCTGCAGGGCTTGGGTCAGCCAGGGTGCTCTGTGTGGGGCTGGGCAGGGTTAACCACGGGAAATGTTTTATCCTGACACACACAGTGCTCACAACTCTCCTTTCTCTCTTAAGGAAGATGTCCCTGCTGCTGAACAATGTCTTTGTGATCGTAGCTGCAGCCTTGTCTGGGTTCAGCCGAATGGCCAAGTCCTTTGAAATGATTATGCTCAGCAGATTTTTTGCTGGCGTGAATGCAGGTATGGCAACATTGGAAATACAGAAGGACAAAGGTGGGAACAATTAGAAGAAATTTAAGTAGGAATGATCTAGGATATTAAAGCAATTAATGCTTTAGGCTGACCAGATACATGTAAGTGAATTAAGAAGTTGTATATACAGATTTTATACTTTGCTTCTAAGGGCTTTCTTTAAAAGCATACACTGTGGGAGAGTTGTACTACACATAAGAATCTCTGTGCACAGGGAAAATTTGAACTGAAAATTATTCCTGTCTGATTGTAAGAATCAGTCACTCACCAGCATGAGCACAAATACAAAAGCTTTTGTAGAAATTCATCCCAGGAAATTATCAATATAAGGGACTTAAAATATGCTATTCCCCTCCACAGGGGGAAGTCTAGGGAAACATTGCACATAACCTTAGATTTTGTGCTGGAAAGACCATAGGATTGAGGCCCTGACAGGTTTCAGATTCATTATTCACTGCTACTGATGAATATTGAAATGTGTGTTTAGTTGCACAAGGGACAGGTGTGAAAGTGAAGGTAAATAACAAGTAAATCAGTTATCACATGGCCTGCAACAGAAGAGTGCAGCTGGCAACCTCGAGAAGTGCCTGAGTGCATTTTTTGTGGTCTCCTCTGCCCACAAGCTGAGGTCAGGATTTGTCTGCCTTGCCAGGTGTAAGCATGAACATTCAGCCCATGTATCTGGCAGAGAGTGCCCCAAAGAAGCTCAGGGGAGCTGTGGCCTTGACCTCTGCATCATTTACAGCCCTGGGGCTGGTGCTGGGCCAGGTTGTTGGACTCAGGTAATGTAAAGCAAGCAACCCACATATGAAATCCTTCCCTTCCTTCCCTTCTTCATTTGCCAGGCTATAAAAATACTGTGTAAATGGTGTGTGTTTGTTTTTCTCTAGGGAGCTCCTAGGAGGGGAGGAGAGCTGGCCATTCCTTTTAGCAAGCAATGTAGTTCCTGCCCTGATCCAGCTCACAGCTCTGCCTTGGTTGCCTGAAAGTCCCAGATATCTCTTGATTGACCGTGGAGACAAAGAATCCTGCATCTCTGGTGAGTTTGGGGTGACTTAACTCCTCAAGGAGCATATGAGACTTGGGCCCCAACGTTTTCAGAATGATGTCACAGATTTTATATGTAGAAAGTTTCGTATCAAGCTGTAAATATGATCACTTCCTCCTTCCAAACTAAAGAACTTTCTATAATCTTAAATATATTTGATCTGTTGAGGTAACTGAAAGGCATCTTCCTGCAATAGACTTATTAGCTACAGTAAAGGGTCAAAAGGTAAGACTTGTGTTCACAATGGCAAATACGTTTTGTAACTATGAAGTGAAATAAATGCTGGTTGAAGAGCTCAGGATCAAATCTGAAGCCAATTCATATTAAAAGATTTACTTAGATTTGTGGCATACAAATCCTCATATGCAGAGTGGCTGGAGTTATTTTGTGGGAAATATGTGCAGTGTACCAAGAACATCTTAATTGCCTGCTTTTCCCAGGAAAGGCACTTGAGATCTGAGTCAGAAGCATGGCAGCTAAAATGGCAATGCTGGGAAATACTCAGTTGTCAAACAATGGTGAGGGATTTGCACTCCCTTTCCCCCAAATTTTTCAAGTGGCTGCACTGCAGCTGATCAACTCTGTGAAGGTCACAGCATGATCACAGGCTGTGTCCTGCAGCTTTCTGCTGCTTGATCCCTCACCCTGCAGAGCAGCAAACTGAAGAGAAACCCAGGAATAAGAGGTTCCCTTGTCCTTGCAGCACTGCAGAAGCTCAGAGGCACCAGTGACCTGAGTGCAGAGCTGGAAGAGATGATGGCAGAGCAGGCTGCTGTTAAAGGTCAGAGAGCAAAGAACCCGTGGGAGCTGTTCCAGAATCCAGCTCTGAGGTGGCAGCTGGCGAGCATCATTGTGCTGAGCAGTGCCATGCAGCTCTGCGGGAACGACTCGGTAAGCTGCTGTGGCTGGGACCTGCCTGGGACCTCCTGGGCTCAACATTCTGGCAGCAGGAGAGGAACAAAGAGTGTCCCTGCCTGTGGAGATCTTCAAATGTCAGGTGTTAGGTTCCCAAAACTCACCTGTGCATTGTGGGGACATTCAGAAGGATGCTGTCACAATGGCCTGGGTGTCAGCACGTTGGTCACTCTGCATGCTCCTCCAGGAAAAACAATGGGGTGTGTTTTCAGATGTCTTCCCTTACTGCTCTCTCCTTTCTTCTCTTCACAGATGTATTCTTATGCAGCTTATGTGTTTGAAGAGGCTGGAATTCCTCAGGACAAAATTCCCTACGTTGTAATCGGCACGGGAAGCTGTGAGCTGATCACATCTGTCACTTGTGTGAGACTCTCAGTGCACTCTGGTGACATGCAGCCTCTGCTGGCAGGGAGGAGGCTGTTAATTACAAATTTTGGGGCTTTTGATGTCAAGGTAGCCCTTTGGGCACAGGAGCCAGGCTGTCTGTGAGCACCCCCAGGCACACAGGCTAATGCACAGCTCTCTGGTCAGACATTGCATTGCCATCAATGTCTGAAATCTCCAACAAGTGTAACTCTCTTGCTTCGTGTTCATATGGATGGTGGCAGAGTTGAGTGCAGCTGGGACATTCTCATCTGCCCTGAACACCCTTCTTGCCTGACTCCTGCCACCAGAACTTTCTTTAGAGTTTTATTTGCTATGAAGCAGGCAACATCCTAAAAGTTACTGTAGAGCGAACTAGGCATGGAGTATCGAAAGGTAAAGAGGAGAGAGGCAGGAAATACAAGCAGAGGTTAAATATCTTGCTTTATTTCACTGTGTTACCTTGTGCAGAGCATGATTATAGACTGTGCTGGTCGGAGGCCGCTGCTGCTGGGGGGATACATCTTCATGGCAGGATGGGCCGTGGTGTTCATGGTCGCTCTGAGCCAGCAGGTAACAAACTGCACTTAATTATTTAAGTGGAATGGAATTGGACTTTGCCTTTTATATGGCTGGTGTGTTCAGTGGTGGCAAATAAGTGCCCTCACTGGTTTTCCATTGGTCTCTGTGGCTGTAGACTCAGATTAGCTGGATGCCTTATCTCAGCGTGGCCTGCATTTTCGCCTATATCCTGAGCTTTGGAATCGGACCAGGTCAGTTCCCTCAGCGTTTTCAGTGAAACTTTTGGGGACTGCAGGGGTTTGGAGGCATCTTATAGAAACTCTCAGACCCTCTTTATCTGCAGCATACTTAGGGGAAGGAGGCCATTTCTGCAGTGGTGTTTGGCTGTTCCAGGGCTTTGTGTGCCCTGGTGAGTTTGTGCCTGCAGGGCCAGGCTGTGCCCTTTTCTCCCTGTGTCACATTCCCCCTCACAGGCATCTTGGCTATTAGAACAAGGCACTTGCAAGTGATTCTTGGCTGAAATGGATGACAAGCTTTTGATTTGTTGCCTAGTCCATTAGGGCTGTAAACCAGCATTTTCTAATGCTTCACTTTAATCCTAGAAATTGTTGGCTATGCCATCTGATTATTTTCTTGCAGATACTTGGAAGCACAATTTCCATGTCTATTTGTTACCCTACTAATGTGCCTTTCTGTGGCAGAGTCCACTTGTTTCTGGGGGTGGGCAATACACAGGATGCTGTGAATGTTTGCATGGTGAATAGATAGATGTGAGACTCTGTTTGCTCACATGAAGGAAGGCAGGTAAGAATAGAACCAAGCTGCCAGTGTCACATGCCACACAAGTTGGCAGTAATTTTTTGTCCCAGTCCTTACAGTGCCATGGGGTTGAATTAATTATAAGCTTTTCTCACTTTTGGGTCCTGGTAAGAATAATGTGGATTAAAAAACCTTTCCTGGCAGTTCCTTCTAACGTGAGAAAGTTTGAATTACCCAGTCTTGAATATTTAACCTAAAAATTCACCTCTTACACTTCACGTTGGGTTAAGAGGTGTTCTCTTGTTTTTAATGTAAAGTCAACAACATTATTATTATTTCTTGCCATTTCTTTTTCCAGCTGGTGTAACAGGAGTTCTGCCCACAGAAATTTTTGATCAAATGTCCCGACCAGCTGCTTACATGATCTGTGGCTCCCTGCTCTGGTTCAACTTATTTCTGGTTGGAACAGCCTTTCCATTCATTGTGGTGAGTTCCCAAAGCAAAGCAGCTCTTTAGTGCTCTGCACAAGGAAGAGGCTCTGGTAGTGACCAGGAAAAGAGAATACTGAAGCAGCAAGATAGCACTTCTTTGAAAAGTATCTTTATGAGGACAGTGGCCACAACTCCTTTGAACCAAACTTTCTCTGTGTTCCCTATGGTGATTTCTGATTTGAGGTTGGGAGTGGAATCATTTGGGGGATGGATGATCAATATTCCTTGTCTGTCCTCAGTTGAGAGCAGCTGGAAGTAAAGATGTGATGTAATTTCCTTTCACCAGACCCTGGCACCATTCCCTACGATGATTCCTGAAGCAAAAGGGAGCAGAACTCCATGATACAAATTCCTGTCTTATTTCCTACTGAGGGCTCCCATGCTATACAATTAAATATAGACAGAAAGACAGAAAAAGACATTTCAAAATACTGGTCTTGCTATGTCAAATTTCCCAATCTATGCTGGGGATCTGTTGCATCCAGGCATGTGAGGCCCTCACCAGGATTCCCAGAAATATTCCCTGAGTGACTTTAGACAATACAGGAAGAGGGATTAGTGGCCTTTTTGTCATCATAGAGATTGTCACCAACACTGTCTTGTTTTTTTCCTCCTCCTCAGAAAAGTCTAGCACATTTCTGCTACATCCCATTCCTTGTGGTCTGTGTCTGCACTGCCCTCTACGTTTGGTTTTTCCTTCCTGAGACCAAGGGGAAATCCTTCCTGGAAATCTCGGAGGAGTTCAGGAAACGGAACTTCAAAACTAAGACCCGTGCAGGTTTCTATAAAGGCCCTGAGGAGATCAAAACCACCACATTGTAGCAGAAGAAAGGAGGATGGTGTCTGGGGGCATTGTGCAGTGAATTCAGCCATGGCTATGTGTCCTTGCAGGGACACAAAGAGAGAAGTCAGGGACAATATATTACTCTTAGGTCCTTAAGTTCACCTTGAAAACATACACTTGAACTGATAAATCCAAACAAATGTTCAATAAGCTGTTCTCAGTTTTTAGTATTGAGTAACTGAGTAACACATGCATGTTTTAGAATCCTTATCAGAGAGTTGCAGAATGATGCCTATTCTCTCATACAACACCATGTAATGCTTCAGAAAATTTCATCAGAATTTCTCCAAACAGAAGCTTCCATCTCAGAAGTCCTTCTTTCCTTGCTCCTGAATCTGGGCTTTCTAACACAGAAATTAATGCGATTAAATTCTGTTTTCAGACAGCAGATGAAATTTTCAGTACCTTGTCTTGGTGCTCCCGTTGTTTCTGTTATTAAGTGATTTCAAATAGACCCCTACTTGTTGAGCAATAGTGAGCAGTTAATTATTTTCAGCTATAAAAACATGTGACAGATGGATTAGAAAGAAAGCTTCTAGTACTTGCTAAGTGGCTTATTATACAACAGACTTTTGGGCATTGCTTTGCAGACTATTTATTCTGGACTGGTTTTCTTCATGGTTTGTTGTCTTCCAGTCCTATGTTGTAAAGCACAAGTAATCCCCTGGTCCAGTGAGTTCTGCTCCCACAGACACTGCTGGTGCACCTTGCAGGGTTTGCACCTATGCTGTGCTGAGGTGAAGCACAGTGAGGTGCTGGCATGGCAGCAGTTTGTTTTGGATGTGGATCTTTAGATCACACCACAGTGTTCTCTGCAGCATGTTGTCTCTGTAGAGCACATTGGCAGAGACCCAGATGTGACTTTGATTCTTTTCAATTAACCTGATACAGAGCAGGGCAGCACTCCTCGCTGAATATGCCCTTCCATATTAAGGTTAAGGTTAAGTTTCTTCCAGTTTCTTCTCAAAGTCACAATCAAGACACCTCTTTTCTTTGACTTTGTATGGAAGTCACAGCACTGCTTGTGTTTGCAGCAAAGAACACATACATTTTCAAAATAAGTCAGCAAAGTTTCTTTCAGTGTATTTTTAAACTATATTTTAAATAAAAATGCAGCATTTTTGAATAAAAAGACTGTAAACATTTCTGGAGTGTATTGCTGTCGTGCTGGGCATGAATGGAGCAGCAGATCTATTTCTCAGAAGAGGAGTCTGTACAAGAACTCTCTTTCACTACCCAAAGTTCATAATGTATGAAAAAATAAAAGTAAACTTTTTTTCCTTTGTGGTTGCTTCTATTTTAGAGGTCATTAATATGTAGACATGGGCAAGAGCAACTACCTCTGCTGTTGGAAAACACTGAGATTTTGAAGTATGCAGGAAATTGAGACAAGATAATCAAGAGCAGGACTCCACAGAATTGGGAACTGAAGAGATACTTCTCATTACTATAGTTTGGAGAAAGCAGTGAGGGACAGATGGAAAGAGTGAAACACAAAGTCAAAGCAAAAAGTGCCACTACCGTCATGATGGTGGCAAAATATTCTGTCATTCCTTTGGTGAGGAGCAGAGGAAGAGACAGAAGTGAGGCAGAGGGAAGAAGGGAAGCAGAGCCGTGGGGAGCATGCAGGGTAGGAAACAGGGATGGGCTGAGGAGACTGCCAGGGCAGAGGGAGAGGCCTGGCTCACCCTGCTGGGACACACAGGTCACACAAAAGTCCTCCAGTGCCCAGAGGTCCTCACCTTGGCCACTTCTGTGGCTACTCCCATGAGTCGAGATTGCCTTTTCCCAGAGCCCTGCAAGGACAGGGGCCACCTGCACCTGCCAGTATGGGACAGGCTCGGTCACAAATCATACACATTTACTTCATTTCCTGACTTTTAGAGCCGGTCTTGTGAGTACATGCGACAGAAAACCTTAATTCCAACTTCCACCTTTTTTTTTCTAACTGTGGCCTGAAATCAGGGGTCTATAAACTGATTAAGCAAACGCAGACAGTGGTTACATTTCAGTTGGTCTAAGTTGTTAAATTTTAATTGAAGCATTTAACAAGTTGGTTAATTGATACTGAATTAAAACACCTTCAGCTGAGAAATCTGTGACACTTGTTCACGTTTTCTTCTCTTATGAAGTGTTGGCAAAACAATGTCTTGAAAAGTGATCCTCAGAGAATCACAGTTGATATTACTGTTTGCAGATCAAATAATTGTGCACTGTTGGATTGATTAATAACCATCAACACTAGAGAAAACTAGTGCTGCTGTTGTCCTCAAACACTGCTCCTCTGCACAAGCCAGCTCTCATTTGCAGCCCAGCTGGTGTTGGGGTTCTTCCAAAGACATACAGCATCCACCAAGGGCAGCCACGCACAGGAGAAGGAATTCCCCACTAAGCTGTTTGAATAACTTGTAAAAGCCTTTTAACAGAACCATCTTGGACATTTACCTTCAAGAATTATGGATAAAACTAAAGATTTTATAGTCAGGATTTAAAACTGACATTAAACTTTCCTAGCATCTGTTACCTCTTATAGGGATACAGACTTGAACTTCCAGCCAGTGACCATCACTCTCAGAGAGTCAATTGATCAGTCAATTGATAATTCAGCAGTTGGATGCACAGTCATTGTCTGTCTTGGCCAAGTTGGCTTAAAAAGGCTTTTCTGAATTGAGGCTCAAGGTAGCACTCACGAACTTTTCCTTTGGATGTGATAAATGATTACCCAGCCCACGACTTTGTGAGTCCAAGCCAGCCCACTCCAGTTTGCTCCAGTCCTTGGACTTCGACTTCCATTGGTGCTTTCCTCATTGCCCTTTACTCATCTCCTGCAGCTCTTGCTGTGCACAGCAGCTGCCAGAGCCTGCCCAGAGCCCTGGCAGGAGCTCACCAGCTATCCCCAGCTTCAGCAGCAGCCAACACAACAACAACAAACCACTCAGCATGACAAACCAACGGGAGTGTAAACACTGCCAGAGAGCAAAATGACGTGTTGAAATATTATCTCAGGCTCCTCTTTCTCTATATAAAAATGAACTTTTTCTAAACTAGCCAAAGAAATCACCAGGAAAGACCTAGACTGCAGGTGGGGATGACTACCTTTGCATGCAAGTTGGTGTGAAGAGGTTTGATGCCCATTCAAGCAATGACATTCCCCTGATTAGAAATCAGCTTGTAAATGCTCAGCAGTCATTGTCTGAATATGAAATATTCAGGCATAGAGATGCAGCATCACACTCTCATTGCTGGCCAGAATATTCCCAAGACAGTAACAGGGAGCAGAGGCAGAGGTTGAGTATTGCAGTCCTATATTCTTAAGCCTCCTATCAGAGAGTTCTAAGAAAAGGTGAATAAACTCTGAAACCAGGATTGCCCTTCAATGCCCAAATGTCTATCTAGTTTCACCCAAGTCACTGAGCAAGACACTCATTTAGGTAAGCTAACAAGTGGGAAAGGAGAAGAAGAAAGGACAAATAGCTGGAATTGTTCATAAAATGCTTGCACATTGCACTATGCTCCCACAACTATGACAGTGCAGATTAAGATGGCCAAAGCTGGAGACAGAAGCACTGAAGTGTGTAACTGGGTTCTGGGAGGCACCTGTGAGCTTGGTCTGTACTCAGGGTCCTCCCTCCCCTGGGCTTTAGTAGCTGTGTTTTCTTATTGCTGTCTCCTTGGTCTCAGAGGACCAAGGAGCAGGAGGCAAGTGTGTGGCATTGCTCAAATTGTTAGAGTTCCCAAGGAAACCACAGGACATTTGGAGGCATGTCTGGATAGCTGAACCACTTTGTTTGCTGGTTTTATTTCCTGCAAGAAAATGAGCTACAACCTTTTCCTCCTGGCTTTTGTCCTGGGCATTACTGGAGCTTTCCACTATGGATTGCAGGTCTCCATTATCAATTCTCCTGCTGAGGTAAGCATGGAGAGCTCAAAGATTGAGCTACCAGGATTTCACTGTTCTCTGGCATTCATGCCTCTATATGCAATGGATAACTTTTTACTTGTGCTTTCAAAATTAGACTTATCGTGGTTTCTTAGTTCTAAGAGTAGCTGCTACTGCTCTTGTGTTTCATGAGGTTTGAATTTCTGTCTGATGTGACAGAACTGGGAAAGGGAAGGATGAATGATATCATAAAGTCAGGCATTTTCCCCTTGCTGAGTGGGATTGCTCCCAGGGCATTCTCCTCTCTCCATTGCTCAGGGAGTCCCTTGTACCATGTGCCTGATCACACACACAATTTCCAAGTGGCTCTAAGGTGAAATAGGGCAGGGAAGGACTATTCTAGAGCTGAGGTCAGCACTCTTACCTGTAGCTGGAAAAGGAAAACTGGGGAAGGTGTTTGTCATCCTGAATGGTACCAAGGACACTCAGCTCATAGTGTTACCAGAGACAAGCAGGAATGGCAAGAAAAGATCAGGTAGAGAAAAAAATCAGGGTTTAGGACAGGTACAGAAGACCAGACTACCATTCTCTTACTGGCACTCACAGTTGATACTTAATATTGATATATTCATTGGATTTCATTGCTAAAACATCAGCTTCAAGGATGTTAATGGCAAAATTCCCATTGATTTCACTGGGGCTAAGATTTCAACCAAGGTTATTGATATAAATGTATCAAAAAAACCAATAAGAATAAGAGAATTTAAAAAGCAGTGCAATTATGCAAACACATGTTGATTGAGCCCACTGTTTGTTTTGTGGTTTTTTTTTTCCTTTTAAAGTACATCCAAAGTTTCATCCGTGAGACCTGGCTGAAGAGATATGGCTCCTCTCCCAGTGCAGAGATGATCACTTTGTTGTGGTCCTTTATTGTGTCCATTTACAGCATCGGTGGGCTCCTGGGCTCCTCCTCTGCTGGGTACTTGTCTGTTAGGTTTGGAAGGTAGGAAGAGTGGTTACACCATTCCTTCTGTTTACACTCACAACTGCAGAAAAATAAACTCTGTCTCAGGAGAAACACTGCTTGTAATGTGGCATTGTGAGCAGCCCAGGGCTTCCAATTAAAGACCAGTGTAGTGAAGAAACAGAATGGAAAATCTGCCAATGATGACAAGGAAAATCATACCCTTATAAAGTGCAAAGTAAATCCAGTCCAGGGAAGTCACACAAGAAGTACATGCATTTTAAAGAGGATTTCAGAGACAGCCACTCACAAAGCTTACTTTCCACTAGAGGCATCAAAATCTTCAACCACCTCATCAGTCTGTGACAAGTTTCCCCATTGCCATTTCCCATTTCCTTCAGCTGATCTCAGAAGCCAGCTCTGAGTCTGTAACCGCGGTACAATCCGTGCCACTCCTGTCAGGCTGTGAGTGAGGCAAGGGCAGTATTTGTGCTCACATTAATTTGAATGAATTCCAGGAAGAAGGCCCTGCTGCTTGCCAACATCCCTGCTCTGCTGGGTGCAGCTCTGATGGGACTCAGCCGCCTGTGTGGATCTTTTGAGATGATCATGGCTGGAAGGTTGTTTTCTGGAGTCTGTGGAGGTAAATTGGCATTCCTACCTGTGGTATCAAATAGTGGGAAGAGCAGTGACTGAGGGTCACAAAGATTCACCAGCCTGAGTAAACAGATCACAGATTTTTTACTACATTCTGCAGAGAAAATGATTGCTGAGTCCATTTTTAACTAAATAAGAAACCACAAACATAATTCAATTAATAATGTATGGCATCTCCATTTCTCTTTCTTCTATCTTGACATCCAGTCCATACAAAAGGTACTGCCAACTTCTGATAAGCCAAAACCTGCAATATTTCAGGGAAGCCTGCTCACTCAATAGAGAACAGGCCTCTGTTGTTCCTGTTGCTTTTTGCTGTGCCTGATGCTGCCCTCCACATTACAGACAAGGGAATAGTTTTCAAGCCAATTCAATTAGAATTTTCAACTCTAATTTCCAGATGCCTCAGAAGGTTACATTCTGCCAGTGCTTTTTATCCCTGAGCAGCTGGATAAAGATAATACTAACCAGAAAAAAAAAAGAGAAGATAAAAATTAATTCACTGAGCAGATAGAATGTACAGCATTTGCCAACTTAGTGGTTTCAAGCAGAAAATAAAACACATACCCGAATAGGCACTGAAAAATGCCATCTAAGACTAGAGGGAGTAACCACAGTCCTGTCTGTATATGTGGCTGTAGGAAATAATGTAAGAGAAGGCCAGCCTGCTGAAGGACAGATTTCCCAGGGGCCCATACTTACCTAGTGAAATATTTAGCAAAGGCACAAGGCCGTGGTATGGGGCACATGCTGCAGGTCAGGCAGCCACATCCTCAGCACAGATAAAAATGTATCTGAGAGCCAACCCCTATAGGCAGCCAACCCCTCCAAACCAGCAGACCTAGAGGATCTGCATTGCCCTAAGAGTCCTTTGTCACTGCAGGTTTAGCTCAGAATGTCCATATCATGTATGCTGGGGAATGTGCTCCAAGGAAACTCCGAGGGCTGATTGCCATAACAGCTTCCACCTCCATTGCTACTGGAAAATTTATAGGATTTGCTCTGGGTCTCAGGTAAGAGAGTCTAAAACATTTCTTCCATTATTAAAATACATGCATGTATCAGTGCACACTTATGCCCAGCAGCTGCTATTTGGAGCAGTCAGTCCCAGTCTGATAACTCCTGGATCTTGTAATAATGGTAATGTGATCAGAGTGGTAATGGATCAGAAACAGAGGGATCAGCGCCTGCAGGTTTTCCTTCAGCACTTGTACTGGGACTGTTGGTCCCTGTGAGCCCTCAGCTGCTGCAGGAGGACACAGGTGGCTTTGCTGTGCCCAGCACTGGGCAGCAGGAGCCAACACCGTGCTGCAGGTGATGCCGACACACCCGGCAGGGCTGGGGGATGATCCCGTGTCTGCTCACACGGCTCCTCTCACCCTGCTGCTTTTGTTCTTTTGTTCCAGAGAAGTTCTTGGAGTGGAGGCTCTCTGGCCAATTCTCCTGGCAGCCAATGCAGTCCCTGCCCTTGTTCAGCTTCTCACCCTCCCCTTCTTCCCAGACTCTCCTCGCTACCTGCTCATTGACCGAAAGGACAAGGAGGGCTGCATCAAAGGTAAAGAAATGAGCCAAAAATCGCTCATTTCAGGAAACAGGGGAGAACACAGTAAAGCCCCAGATGAGTCTAGAAGAGAGGTACAGGTGGGAAAAAGACTCTTGGTGTTTTGGCTCTGAAAGCACCTTCAGCTTAAAGGAAAGTCAGCCTCTTCTGTGCTCTCCTGGCACAAGTATTTCCCTTACCCTCTGCCAGGGTCCTCCAAGGGAGGTGATCACACACAGCTTGTATTTGCAGCAATGCAGATTCTGCCCTGAGCTGTCAGAGTACAGATACAGAACCTTCTCTGAGGCTCTGCACGGTCATGCTGGACCTGTAAGCATTCCAGTTCTTCTGTAACCCCAACAGCAGCTACTGACAGAAACTGAGCAACAGCCACTGTGGGTATTTAACTATCAAAAGATACAACTCCTTGGATGTAAACTTTTTTTTATATGTAGAAGTCGTTTTATCTTGTCTGTGTTTTGGAGTGTGCACTAGAACTGCACCTTTAGCAGGAGGGTATTCAGGGAAGGATTAGTAGGAATTTAGGTGTGACTTACACTGAAAGACTGTCAGCAGCTATTAGCCAAAAGTGAGGTCATATTAATATTTATGGGCAAAAACAGACATCAGTGTTCTGGACCTGTGTCATTTCTGAGCCCAGATCTTTAGGAAGTTCACACAAGAACAGAGCATGAAGTTCTAATAAGACACTCTGCAAAGCAGGAAATAATCTTCTGGATTCATGTCTGTGCTGGTGAGCTTGGTCACCTCTCCTGTCCTTCCAGCTCTGAAGCAGCTCTGGGGAGATGGGGACCATATGGCTGAAGTAGATGACATGATGTCAGAGCAGAAAGCCATCCGTGGGGAGAAGGCCAAGGGCATTTGGGACCTGCTGAGGGACAGGGCAGTGCGCTGGCAGCTCATCACTCTGTTCCTCGTCATCTCCTGCATGCAGCTCATCGGGGCCAACGTGGTACGTGCCCTGCTTTGCCCTGCCCTCTGCTTGGCTGGCAAACTGCTCAGCAACTCTGCAAGGAGCTGGGAATGACTGCAACAGTGCCCTAAGGAGGGGTCTGTGGTTGCTGTTTATTACAATCCTTTCCCCTGGAAGTCTGGGACCTGGGATAAGTCGAGAGCTGTGTTTTAGCGAGTGTCTTCTGAAGGCTTTTCTATGGATTACCCTGTTATGACAAGACGATTTTCTATTTTGTTAAAGTCTGGTTAGTTATTTTCCATCCAAAAAGACAGATGCTAGTGTAAACATGGCCACATGTGCACAGCTTTCACAAATTTCTATTCTTTCCAGGTTTACTCTTATGCATACAGTATCTTTATAAAGGCTGGAATCCCCCCTTCTCAAACCCATTATGTCTCCCTGGGGGTTGGTACCACTGAGATCCTCTCCACAGTTCTGTGTGTAAGTGGCTTTTCAGCTGAATTTTGTTCTGCTGCAATACATTGCTCATTTTGATCTTTAGAAATACTATAAATAGAGCTTCAGGAATCAAATTTTTGCGACAAATGAACCATGGAACTGATCAGATTCCCCGAAGTCCTCTCTCCACACCCTGCAGACATGGACATTTCTGTTGAGCTTCTGGAAACAGTTGAGTCTTTCTGTCAAAATCCCAACTCATTGTGGGCCAGTCTTGGGAATCCCAGCTCCCCGTGGAGGAAGGGCAGATGTCATTTGTCAGTCGGACAGGGCTCAGACTCAGGGCTGTAGGAATCACAGATTAGCACTAGCATTCCCACTCTGCTCTCCTGCCTGGCTCTCCTTTGCCTGCAGAACAACATCTCTGACCTCCTCTGCCCAGCCAGTGCTCCCTGCACCCTGCAGCTCCTGCAGCTCCTGCAGCTCCTGCAGCTCCTGCACCTCCTGCTCCTCCCTGCACCTTCCTGCAGCTCCTGCACCTCCTGCAGCTCCTGCACCTCCTGCTCCTCCCTGCACCTCCCTGCAGCTCCTGCACCTCCTGCTCCTCCCTGCACCTCCTGCAGCTCCTGCACCTCCTGCTCCTCCCTGCAGCTCCTGCAGCTCCTGCAGCTCCTGCACCTCCTGCACCACCTGCTCCTCCCTGCACCTCCTGCACCTCCTGCTCCTCCTGCACCTCCTGCTCCTCCCTGCAGCTCCTGCTCCTGCCCAGGCCCCCCAGCTGCCTTTCCCCACACTCCCAGAGAGGTGCTAGCTCCCAGTGCCCAGTGCCCCAGTGATTCCCTGCCTGGCCAGTGAAGGCAGGGACTGTGCAGCTCAGCAGCAGCTGTCCCTTGGAGCTGGCAGCATCTCCTCCTGCTTGCAGGGCTTCCTCATTGATCGTGCAGGGAGGAAGACACTGCTGTGGAAAAACTACACAGTGATGGCCTTGGCTCTAGGGCTCCTCACAGTCACGCTCTCACTGCAGGTAAGACCCCACTGATGCATTAGAACTGTGCCATGTTTTATTGTATGACAGATATCAGGACTGCTTCCCTCCCCACAAATCACTTTTTAGTGAATAGAAGTATTTTTGGGGCTAACCTTCATATTCATAGAGGTCTGTTCCTAGCCATGTACACATGGATTAAAGTCAGTAGCTTTACACAACCAAGATCACTGCCAAGGCTACCTCATGAAATTCCTGAAAGTAGAGGAAATAGATCTATGTTAAACATTGACATACTTAGTAGTGATGAACATTTGTAATGGAGCTAGATAAATAAAATTCTGATTTCTGATTTTATTTGCTTTTCATTTCCTACCACAGGACTCCTTTTTCTGGGTACCATACTGCTCTGTGGCACTTGTCTTTATTTTCATCATGAGCTTTGGTGTTGGGCCAGGTTGGTATTTTCTACTGGAATTGTTTCATTTATTCACTCATTCCTTCCTCACTGCAGCCTTTAGGAGAGATCCCAGCATAGCTGTTCCACAATAGACATTAATCCCTACTTCTAATTCAGGGCAGGTGCTGATATTTCCATCCAAACTATGGTAGGAGGTAAAATGAATTTCCTACTGCATTCCTACATGCCTTTTTTCTGAAGAGCCAAGCACCACTTCAGACACTTCCTGGCCACTTAAAGCCATGAACTTATGCAGCAAAATTAAGTATGAGGTACAGAAGCATCTTGCAAAATTTCTAAGCTTCCTTCTTTCTTCAATATTTTTTTCAGGTGGAGTAGTATGCCCCTTGATCACAGAAATATTCATTCACTCGTACAGACCAACTGCTTATGTTTTTAATGGTGTTACAAACTGGATTCAGCTCTTTGTCCTTGGACTTGTGTTCCCTTTCCTTGTGGTAAGCAAAGTAGGGTGTTTGATTCAGTTCAGAGGAAGTTAGACCCCTCTTAAACCCAGAGCATGCTTCTCTTATCAACACATCATGCCACAGACAGAGCCCAAATTAATTGCAGTTCTGATGGTACCTTTAACCAGGTATTTACTGGAAGTGGAGCAAACCCACAAAATGCTTCTAATTCTACACAAGTTAGAGTGACAAAGACAGCACAGACACAGTGACAGAGGCACCAACACTGTCAGATGTCATTTGCAGCAGGATTTATATCAACTCAGTCTCTGACCAAGCCCTATTAGTAAATACAAACCCAGAAACTCCATAACATAAGAGAAAGAAATCAAATGTTTATGAACACATTTTTCTCTTTGCTTTCCTGTAGGAAGGTCTTGGTAATTTATGTTTCATCATTTTCCTGACATACTGCCTGTCCATGGCTATTTTTGTATTCCTGGTGCTGCCAGAGACCAAAGGGAAGAGCATGCTGCAGGTCATGGAGGAGTTCAACCGCCTGAACTACCGTGGAAAGAAGGGACAGGCAGCCCTACAGCAGAGTAACTGCTCACTGGTGACTGTGACTAGGCTTTAAGAACAAAACCTCCACTTCATATTTTGTTCTTTTATTACTGGTGTGCCCAGAAGTCTCACTAAGCAAGAGAGAATCCATAGATCCACAAAAAAAAATCACCTTCAGCACAGGGTGCAGCATGAACTTGGTGGTTCTCTCCAGCTCCTGAGACACGAGCTGAATTAATTCCTCTGTAGAAAAAAAATTAACACAGTTTATAGAGAAAATAAGATCTTTGTCAGTCCCTCCAAGCTTGCAGTTGTAAACTGAAAACACAGGATCTGCTATTTTCTTGGCAAAACCAGGACTCCACAGCTGGGAGAAGTGAAGGCCCAGAGGTTCAACAAACTTGCAAAGAAGACAGAGCTCTGACACTGAAATTATGTGCTCCTATCAACAATTCAGTGCCACTGAGCTTTCCCAGAGAAGAAGCTTCAGTTGACAGGAAAAGGAGAGTTTAGCTCTTCAGTACAGTGGAAGGAGAGTGCCTTGCCTGTCAGCAGGCAGAATCAGTGTGCAGTGCTCCCCCCACGTTTACAATCGTGGAAATTCTTCTGTTGGGAAAGACAGGGATGTGTGAGCACTGAAAGAAAGCAATGAGCAAAGAAAGCAGAGCAGCAGGAAAACATGAGTGGGCAAATCCAGTGGGCAGATTCTCCTTTTCCATTGACAATGATTGTGTAGTGTCTCTTCAGCCTGGAGAACACTGGGCTTCAGTGAGATTCTGCCCTGAGAGTAACTGCTCCACATAAGACAGAAAAGAGGGAATTTAATCCATATGTGTGACTGTCTGCTTTTCTTTCCAGGTCTCTGAATATTTCACATTTTCATTCTAAAACCTTTCATTTGTGTTCGTTTTTGGTCTTCTTCATGCTTTACAGTTTTCTGTAAAAAGCTGTGACTAGGGAAACACATCCTTCTGATTGTGCCTGGAATGATTTTCACTGAATGAAGAGTCAGGAGACCCCATCTTCTGGGGCAGTGTTGTGGGGGTCAAGGAATATTGTGTCTGTCCTGCTCTGGAGATGAGATCTTCACTACCAACTGATGCAGATGCTGTACAATAAATTTTGCAAAAGGATCTGAATATTGAGCAGCAGTTTCTTTCACAGCCCTAAGGCTCCTGTTATTTTATCTTCACATTGTCCTCCAGCAGTTTTTGTGGCAGTACTAAAAGCTAATGCCAGGAGCAGGGAACTTTCCCAACACAGCCATCCCTCCTATGACAATTATCATACTACCAAAAAAAAAAAAAGAAGCTTATTGTTTCAAGGCTTGAGATCATAGATTGCACAGTGCCACTTTAACAACCAACATATCTTCTGGTTTTCTTCTGGTCAAAAATGCAGGGGAAATAAAAAAAAGCATTGGAAGTGTTTTGAAAAGAAAATATTAGTTAATTTATTATTTTAAAGGTCATTATTTGGTTTGGTGTTTCTCAAACTTACTGGTTCCCAAGGAGGAAGTTTTTACTGTCTTACAAGACATTAAAAACTCATTTCCTTACACACATCTTTCTACAGCATGACTGTGTTCAACCTGCCTCACTTGTCCCCTCCTACTAAAGGCTGTCCACAAGAGGGGAAGTGTGGTAAATCATTGACACTGCCATAAATTATCATGGATTGGGAATAAAGGTTGAAGATGTACTTGTGACTCTGCAGTTCCAGGATCCAGGATGCAACACAGGGGCATCTCTGGAAACAAAATCCCTCCACGTCCAGGGTACTGGGTGAGCTCCACACTGGGTCTGGAAAAAGAACATTTCTTGGAGGGTTCAAATCCTAGGTGGAGGGATGCATCTTGCCCTCTTCTTTAGAAAAATTAATAAAAGCTGTACTAGGCATTTAAGGCTTGCTTTTTCCATCATACAGCACTGAACAATAGCATGAGGCCAGACGAAAATGAGACAGCAGTAGAGTATTCTAGGAGGGACACAGACAGCAGGAGCAAGAGGAACAGGGCTCTGCAGGGACTGTTGGATCAGCCAGATGTTACAAACTAGCCACAGATGATGTTTAGAAACCTCTCCAGAAAGGTCCAGAGCTGCCATGTGTGTCTTTCCTTCCATCCTCAGCTCAAAGAAAAATCTTCATTTCCCCTCTAGTTCCTCCAGGCTCATCAGCTCCTTGCCCACTGAGATGTGGCATCTTGCTGTGGCACACAGTGGGTCAATTCCTCTGTTACAGACAGGCTTCTGAAGGCTCTGGAAAAACTCTGAGCCTCTCTAAAAAACTGGGTGTTAACAGGGACACGAAATGCCAATATTCCAATACTTCATTTCCTACATCTGGGAAATTGTTCAAGCAATTATAAATCTTCCAGCAGGCAAGAAGAGGCATTATGGCTGAACTTCAATCCTAAAGGCCTGTTGTAGACTGGAGGGGGTGAAAACCTCCCCTGCCCAAGCTGCTTTTCAGAGAGGTGAAGAGGGGCTGTGCTCCACTGAAGGGGAGATGGTGGCACTGGCTGACTGCTCACACTGCAGGGACACACAGGGGTTTTAGCAGTGTGAGTAGGGGTAAATGCTCCCAATTCAAGAAGGATAAACATTTACCAGTGTTGTAATCAGCCTGTGATATCTGGGTCTCAGAATAATTAAACCAGCGAGAAGAGGCTCTGGCCAGTGTCAGGGGAGGACACAAATTGCTAAAAGCCACATAGTTAGAAATTAACTTCTGTGCTGTGATCCCAAACTCTTATAATCCCAGTGTGGAACCCATCTCTCTCATCTGGCAGACTTGACAAGGGCTCTCAGAGCAGGCAGGGTTTCAAGGGGAAATGGCTGGTTTCCTCTCAGACCTGGTGAGTATCCAAATTCTTGTGTTCTAGCCCAGGTCACTAACAGCAGTGTGGTCTTTAATTGCAGCAAAGGGAATAGTTGTTTCTTGTAATAAAAATGGGCAACAGAGCTCGGGACAACACTGGTTGAGCAATGACTGACTAAATGGCATCTGCAGAAAGTACATTAGAAATGCAAAACAGTGAGAGGTTTAAAAGAGGACATGGGAAACCAGGAGAGATGGGAATTTGGGGGAAGATACAGAACATAGTGAAAAACACAAAACACAAAAAACTCTCCCACTCTACTGCTCTACACTCTCAAGGACAATCGAGGATACTCATCAGTTTAAAGTGTGACCTGAGTAAATGCCTGAAAACATATGTGCTTGTGAGAAATGCTCTGAAATTCAGTGTATGTCATAGAAACACAGCATTTCCAATAGGACTCATTCAGATAGGGCCTCTAAAATGTCATTTCATACAGGGTTGATAAAAGTAAAATGTAAAAGAATAATAAGTTTTGAGAGGACAGACTTGAGTCATCTCTGGAAAATGGTAAACACTGTCCCTGAGAAGGCAAAGGTGAAAGCAAAAAGGGATTCAAGAAAGCTGTAGCTTCTTTCTAGTACAAAGGTAAACACAAATGATCTCAATAAGGCTTTTGTGATTTTTGTTTTCTGTGATTAGCAGAGCTAACAGAATTAGAGAATTTATCTTTTCAGATTGCTAATAACCAGGAGAGGAAGGTGGCAGAATGCACAGATTAGGATTTTAACAATTTAACAATGAATTTTGCTTAATTATTGTCAAATTCAAGATAGGTTTTTGCACGTTAAAGGTTTCTTAGTCGTAGAAATGTGAAGATATAAGGTCCTGTAAATGCTCTCATGGTCTGCAAGGCGTGCTGGTGTCAGGAGTTTGTTAGGATGTGTTTCATTCTCTTTGGCAGGTTCAATACCGGAGGCTATGGCTCATGATTGTGGTGCTGGGAATTGGTGGAACTCACCTCTCTGGTTTTCAAATGTCTGTGATCAATTACACTTCTCCGGTAGGCAAAGCTGCAGGAAAGAAAATCCCATCTCTAACCGTTCCTCCTGTCTCAGGCCGCACACTTTGCAGATGCTTTACAAAAGCTCTTAGGTGTTGCTTTGTCACTTTATTCCCAGCTGTTTCCAGTGCCACGCTGTCACTGTCAAAGCTTGCATGATTGCAAGGAGCTGTGCTCCAAATACAACCTCCCATAGAATTTTGTGGAAACAGCATTTTCAGATAACTCCTTAAAGTTTATGCCATGGAGAAAAAAAAAAGAAAACCAAAGGTAGCTGAAAGAGTCAGCCTCCTTTCCTCTTTATATCCATTACTGGCCACAAGAACATTTGCACTTCACTGTAATGGATATAAGGCCCTAATTTTTTGGTGTAGGTGAGGTAGGATTCAACACACTAAAGAGTATAATTAACTTTTGAAAGATGCTTGTACACTATTAGGCTGTATGAGAGGAAATATCAATCCTTATTTGCAAACAAATGTCCTATAGTCACGCTTTTAGTCACGACTATTAATCGATTTTTTTTTTTTAATTGTAAACATTATGAAGAACATTACGATGAGTGCCTTGGTGGAACAGAAATCTCTTTTTTGTCCCAGTATATTCAGAAGTTTATCAATGAAACCTGGCTGGAGCGATACGGTTCTGTGCTGCCTCAGGAGACCCTGATGCTGCTGTGGTCCTTCATCGTGTCTGTGTACTGCATTGGGGGGATGATAGGGTGTCTGTGCAGCGGGTACCTGACTGCAAAATTTGGAAAGTAAGTACATTTCCTGGTGTCTCACTACCCAGAGCTGCAACAGGGGAAGCGATTAAATATTACCCAGCTAACAGAAGGGATATCAGAATTTCACTGCCCCCTGCTGCCACAGAATTTACCCAGCATGTAAAACTACACCTGGGTGCATTGCAGAGACAAGAGCATGCAGATATTTCTGATTCCCTCATCACAGTTTTTGTTGACATACAATTCCTGTATTTTTGCTGACATTTGACCCTGCAGGAGTTTCCTTCAGCCTCACACAGCGAGTAAGAGGAGTCTAGCCTTTCTCTTTCCACTCCTCTGCAAAGACATTGTGCCTTTTCATGTCCAGATTTGGTTTTCCTATCAGCAATGGGTTTAAACACGGCCATGGCTACAGTCTGTAAACGCAGAGGAGAAGAGTCAGACATGAGCCAAGGAAGAAAAAGTGAAATACGGTTCATAGGCACGTGTTGCTCACTCTTGCAGGAAGAAATGCCTACTGCTCAATGACGTGGTGCTGATAATAGCCACGCTGCACACTGGCTTCAGCAGGAGAGCCAAGGCTTTTGAGATGATCCTGGCTGGGCGCTTCCTCGAGGGCATCGCTGCTGGTAGGACTCCACTATCCCATGGTAACGGGACTTCTTTGGGGTGGATACAGAAATCTTCCTGCTGGGAGTGCCCAGGAATGAGGAATGAGCTGTAACCCAGACTGGGGCAAGGTAAGATGAGCTGTCCTTTGCCTTCAGGAGGTCTTGTAGAGAGATCTGATGGATTAGCTAAACTTAAAGTAAAAGGTACATTTTTAGCCCATTTTCAGCAGAGAAAGGGTTCAGAAGAGGGAGGAGAGAGCTGAAAGGGAACTGAGAAGGGACCCTCTCTCTTTCCACAGCTTTAGCACTCTCCTGTCTTCTCCCTTTAGGAATACATATGAATGCCCATGTTCAGTATGCTGGAGAGATCTCACCTAAGAAGCTGCGTGGATTTATAAATGTCACCTCCACTGTGTTTCTTGCACTAGGAAAAACTGTAGCAAGAATTCTTGGATTAAGGTGCTTGTGTTACTCCTTCTCAGCCTGTTTTATATTTATTTTTCTTCTATATAGAAGGGAAGTGGTGTTCTCCCAGTCCTAGAAACAGACATACACCAAAGGTAGGGGTTTATTTTGCTCAACTACAGCAGTCAAAAAGGAGACATCTACCCTACACAAGTCACTGAGCTTTCCATGTCACTCCCTGGGGAGAGAAAGGCTTTCCTCTTGAGAGAGGATGGCTCTGTCTGGAGGTGCAGTCTCTCTGCTGAAGTTAATAAAAAAACATTGTATGTAAATACTCTTAGTAAATTTATGAGATCCAAACGTTTTGCTAATTTCCTGATAACCTCATGCAGAGTTGCAATGTTGTTTCAGAGAGCTGTTGTGGGAATATTCTGACCTTCAGAAATTAAAAGTCTAAGAAAAATGTCAGTCATGCAGAAGAAATAAAGTATTAGTCCAATAAAATAAAATATTAGTCTATTTTCCTATTGCTAACCTAATCATCTATTTCAATGGAACTTTTCAATGACTGTATGTATTTTGTGTCTCTTTAGCTAGCCTAGAATTAGGAATTACCAATTTAGTTACAAACTGTAATTTTCTGGACTATTAATAGATTCTAACATGCTTTCATAGAGATCTTTTAGGAACTGAAGACATGTGGAATGTGCTATTGTCCTTCTCTGGGTTGGTGGCATTGATTCAACTGCTCTTTTTGCCATTCTTTCCTGAGTCCCCACCCTACCTCTTGATGCAAAAAGAAGACAAAGCTGGTTGCTTGAAAGGTAAAATAAAACTTTAGATCCTCAGTTTGTTAAATCATATTTCTTGGGAAAGTGAAGCTAACAGCAGGAATTGGCTTTTCTATTAGCCAGCTACAGATTTCTTGATAATTACATGATAAAAGTCCTCCAGATCAAGCAGAGTCACCAGAGACATTTAAGATCTACCCCTAACAGCTACAGCATTTTCCAGGGAAGTTTCACCATGTTCCAGTAAGTGATGCTCTTTCCAGTCCTTTGCTCAGTAACTGATGATTCAAAGCATGGACTCAACTGCAAATGTTCAGCGTCATTAAAAGTTGAAAACCACAGAATTATGAGTGGATCAAATGATGGAGCAGTATACTTCATTCTGTCTCTTCTGTAGCCATGAAGCAACTCTGGGGAGAAGGGAATTATCACACAGAATTTGATGACTTGATGAAGGAAAAGGCTATGACAAAAGGCACCAAAATCATGAATGTCCTAGAGGTGCTGAGAGAACGCTCAGTGTACCCACAGCTGTGTACCATGCTCCTCCTTTTGCTGAGTCTGCAGCTCTGTGGCCTCAGTGCAGTTGAGTATGCCCTATTTCCATGCTTGGATCTGCTATTAAGTCTCCAAAGTGCCACAATGCCGACTGGTCCCTTTCCTCTGGGTCTACATTATTCCTCCTCACTGCCTGACACCAGTGGTATCACCCCCAGGATTGTTCATAACTTTTAGGGAGTTTCTCAGGTGGGAATCCAAGAGCTCCAGCTCAGCCTCAGTTCCTGCAAGGGCACTGTTGCCTTCATTGCCCTGGCAGCACCACCAAGGAATCTGTAAAGGAAAGGGTTACAAGCATCCTGAGGCTTACAACAACCCAGTACCACTTTCTTTGACTTCTGCAGCAGCAGAGGGCCATCTATTGCCACCCAGCTTCTTTCATTTGAGAAAGGACATTTTCCCATCCTTTCAGCTCTTCCCACGTAGAGCTGGCTGAGCCCAGTGCAGCCCAGGTTGGCAGTCATTCCCCTCCATGTTAGCACTTGTCTGGGGGCCTCCCCCATAAGCCCTGGTGCAGCCTGTGCTGGATGGAGGTGGTTCATTCCAGCTGCCAGCAATGGAATTCCCTCTGCACTCTGCTGGCAGGAAAATGGTGCCCATTCCCTCAGGGACTCTGCAGATGAGCAGCTTCTGTTTAGCAACTGGAAAAGGGCAACAGAATCAATTGTTTGCTTGACAATGTATGGTGTGCTGAGACTGAGATTTGCTTTTGTGTCTCTTGTCTTGACCCTTTCCTTTTCCTTTTTGCCAAAATTATACCTTTTCCCCATGTCTTGCAGGCAACTTTCAACTGCTTTTTTTTTTTTCCTTTCTTTTTTCCCCTTATAAATCCTTTTCCTTTATTGCCATTAACCTTTTGATTTCTCACATCTGGAGCAGCTATGTTACCTCTACTATGGCCCAATATTGTATTGCTGGTTTTGCAGTGATGACAAATCTAGTTCTAAGTGATGCTGGATAATCACATGTCACATCTATTAACTGTGCTTTATTTTTCTTATTTCCCAGATCACCTTTTACACCTCAGAAATTTTTTTGACAGCCAACCTGCCGGAAAACATAATCCCATATGTATCTCTAGGAGTTTCAATCTCTGAACTCATCTCTATCGTGTTCTGTGTAAGTCAGAGCTTCCTGGGGGTTTTAAGAATTCAAGTATTATTTCTTGAAACAAATGAATCTTCTCTTTATGAAGCAAATAATTTTTCTGTGGTGCTGCATAAATCCGTACAGTGGTTGTTACCATTCACTGCAAATTTTGTCCCAACTTTCATGTTTTGTCCCATCTTCATTCATCTTAATTTCTTATAAGAACCCCTTGTGAAGTGTCATTCAAACAAAAAGATGTGTACTCATTTCCATATATTTATGTATATCTATACATTCAAATGGAGCTGCTAGGTGCTTCTGTTGATTACAGTGTTTAAGAAGTGGGCAGTGATGGTAATTCTTAGCGTAGAGTCTAGAAGGAATTCAATAAAACAACAAAGTTGATGCCAATAAGATTTGTGTTCTCTGAAGCAAACAGAACTCAAGGAGAATGCTTGATTTGATCATGGCTCACAGTTGGATTTTGCCATGCTTCCAGCAATGTCCCTTTTTTCTGTTCCTCAGAGCTCCATAATCGATCGGTTTGGGCGCCGAAAGCTCCTGTGTGGTGGTTATTTCCTGATGGCACTGATACTGGTGTTGCTTGAAACAAGCCTTCTGCTGAGTGTAAGCAAATGCCTCTCTGGGAGTGGGCCTGCATCAGAATTCTCTAGGCAGGACAGCAGAGTCAGCCTTAGCTTTCCTGCCCAAACCAGCAGGTCAGAATGGCTTCTAAGCACAAGCTCACATCTGTAGATGTGACACCGTGAGCTGCCCTGGCCTTCCACTGTGTTCAGTAAAGAAAGATAAGCAGGCCTGGAAAGCATCTCTTACCCAGCTTAGCATCATGGGCTTTTTCACAAATATTGCTGTTCCTGTGCTTGGATCAGATGTGTTACAGCTATAAAATTAATTTTCCTTCTCTTCCCTCCCTTCACTTTGTCTAGGATCAGTTCCTCTGGCTGCGTTACTGCAGTGTTATTCTCATCTTTTTATTCATCATTGCTTATGGACTAGGACCAGGTGAGTACCACAACAGAAGCAACAGGAAGGCTCAGACCACAGGGAAAAGTGTAGGCCATGAATGTATAGAAGTGGAACTAGAATGTTTGAGTATATCTTTGAAAATCAGCAGCTTAATTAAGACTGAGATTGAGGGAATCTCGATTTTTGATGAATTAATTATCCAAGAAACAATTTATTTAACAAAATACATTAAATCATTCACAGATGAATCAGGACCCTGTTTTCTCTCATTGGATTACAGGTTCAAACCGAATAAATTCTTGTTAATCAATTCATGAAGCCTTGTTTTGCAGGGTGTGATTACTGTTCAGTGCATACAGGTTCAGATGGCTGATCTCTGTCAAAGGGCAGAGGTAGGCTTTTCTAAAATACCAGAGTTTTCTCAACTTACCTGTAAAATCCTACTGTATGAAAGACTGACACCTGACAGCATGCATGATCTGTCTCTTAGCACTGCTCTGTCCTTGCTTGTCCTCTCTTAATAGCACCCTTCAACACCTACACCAGTAACACCAGTCCCAAACTTACAGCTCTCTGCTGGAACCCCACTCACCTAAGACCAGGGTTTACTCCAGAAGTTCTCTGACTAAACACAACCAGTAGTTACTAAAGTCTCCAAATTCAAATGTCATCCTTTAGTACTGTGAGGGTTGTACCTGACACCCATGAATGTCTTGAGAACACAACAGAATTCCCACAGTAGCGAAGCTGAGGTGTCTTCTATGGGAAATGCTCAATTACAACGTTTCTATCACTTTTTATATTGTTTTTTTTCCCTCAGCTGGAGTTGTTATAGCTGTCATGAATGAAATCTTCACCCTGTCAACAAGGGCCTCCGCTTTTGTAATTGGTGGAATCGTCATTTGGCTGGGCCTCACCTTCACTGGAATGATTTTCCCCTTTGCTGTAGTATGTAATTTGATTCAAATCTTCTCTCTGACTCTGTCACTTTAATATGGAATTCTAGGCTGATCTCGACAGGGAGTAGGATGAAATGACTTGTAGATGATCAAAACTGTGAATCCCTCATTGCTATGGCATATGGAGGCCATTTCTATAAAACATTTCCCAATATTTCAGATAACAACTGCTGCCCCAAGAACAGATTGAAAAGATAAATATTGTTTCTGTAAAATGAGCTTATTCCTTATTTCACAGGAACAAATCAACAAGTTTCAAGAATCTATAGGGCAAGTGCTGCCAAGGATATCACTCATCTTGTTCTATTTTTTATCTCCAGATGCTTCTTGGTCCTTTCTGCTTCCTCATCTTTATTGCTGTCCTGCTCATTTCAGTCGTTCTTATCTACCTGTTCCTCCCAGAAACAAAAGGGAAGTCAGCCTCTGAAATCACAGAAAAATTCCAAACCTGCCAGTTTAAGAGGAAAAAACGTCATCAGGCTGTGGAGATGTATGCTGCTGAAGAAAAGACATTCTGCACCAAGCTCTGAGAAGCCGCCATAAGTAATTTCCACTGTTCAGGCATAACACATCAATTGCATTACACGTTTTTCTCCATTGCTGTCATTTTAAAGCAGCAAGATTTGTGTCTATGTTACTTTATAAGAAAGTTCTGTGCAGGATTAAGAGCAGGATGAAGATAGGATTAAACATAGCCATAGTTCTTGCAAACAATTTTCATGTTATTTCTTTATGCTATCACACTGTAAAGGACTTAATATTGATTGGGAAAGCTGCACATGAACAAATAGCAGGCAGAACACAAGGAAATCTTGTATTTCCTTGAGCTGACATCAAGTAACTGTATGTCCTGATTGTGTCTGTGACTGTCAGGGATCAGCCCTGACCCCCAGGCATTTGGTACAGAAGAATTCTCACTGGCATCCTCTGGAGCAAACTGACTGCACTGGCCATGCAGATCAGTTGTAGCAAAATCGGGAGGAAGTTCTTGTAATATATTCTGGTACCTCATGGATGGCTCAAGGGTTAATAAATACACAGTGCTGGGAGCTGGAAGAAAAGAGGCCTGGAGAGAGAACTGAGAGAGTAGGCAGCCTGAAAATTCAGCCCATTTTGTAAAAAAAGTAACTGCCCGAAAAGCAAGAAGTTGTGATGGCCAGTACCTGCTAGCTGTGTGCTGCTCTAGGACACAATGCACAGCAGCACACAATCCTGCATTTCACTGCTGCACTGTGTGCACTGTGCTGCTCCAGGGCTGCCAGTCCTGCTGCCACTGCAGCACCCAATCCCTCCCTGTGGGAGCTGAGCACAGACTACTGTGGATTTAATCAGCATTTGCAGTTTGATATCCAAGGTGCCTTGGCAAGAGCAAACAGAGCTTTGACCATTATAAGAAGATTGGATGAAGACAGGAAAGAAGATAGAATTAAGTAGAAATGTAAAGTTTGTGAATGAATGTAGTAAATGAATGTAGTAAAAAATTACTAGCCTTCCTAAAAATGGTATATAAGCATATGTAACTCACAGTAAAACTGGATTCTGATCACCAGTCTGCAGTCCCTGTCTCTCTCTCAATTGTCAGTTCTTTCCTCCCCAAACTCTTCTACCTTTGGATGATGAATTATTTTTCCTTTTCCTGCCATGATTACAAATGGAATTTCATGCCTCCTCTTTAGCAGGACTATAATTCCTTTCTTTCTGCAGTTTAACCATTCTTATTTATTGCCATTGTGCTGAGGTCTGAATTGAGTTTTAGGTTGTTTAGGGAGTTTTCTATTAAAAAAATTACAAATAATATACTCACTGCTTCTAAAGGAATAACCACAGAAGAAGCTCTGATATTAAAGTGCCAGTGTGTGTTCCAGCAATTGAAACTTGATTTAGATTTTAGATCACTCCCTTTATCACTGCCTGTATCACCACAGGGAGCACTCACAATACTGAATGTTCCCATTCAGAGGCCCCTCTCCTGTTGAGGCACTGAAATATTTAATCCACCCATTTTAAGCGTTGTCCAATTGCTACAAAAAACATAAATCAACAGAAATCATACGAAGTAAACATTAACCTCAGCCTCAGAGTAGGATGGTTACTTAAGCTGAAGGTGCAGAAGTGGCATGGGAGAAAACATGGCTGAGGAAACTTGCTCAGAGTTCTGTCTGCCTGGGATCAGCCACGACCCTGACAGAGATGGACGAGCTCCCTCCAGAAGGGGTGAGTACTGCAGCTGGCAGCATTAACTTTCAGAACTGAGATGTTGCCTGCTGCAATTGCCATTCCTAAAGATAATGCATTACATATTTACCAAACTTTTTTTTTCCAAAATAATAGGGTAGGCAAGGGATAATCCTTTAAAATTAAAGCTAACATTCAAAAAAAAATCTAAAGACACAGACTTAACATTCTGGGATAAATCATCATGGAAACTTTGAAGGAAGTTCCAGGTGGTTAGAAAAACCAATTTTAAAATATTAGAAATTAAATTCCTATACTTCTTAGGTATGGTGAGGTATTTCTGTACCATTTTTACCTGTTTGCTTCCCTGTCCAAGTGTGACACTATCAGGCTACTCTCCTAGCTGGTAGAGTGATAATGTGATGGAATGGTATATTTGAAAATAAAGATTTTGTGGATGGTTTAGTTAATGTGAAAAAGAGCAGCAAAACTGAAATTTTAGAACCTTTATCTGGCTGATCATTTTTTTGCATTTATGCTTTGCATGTTCTGCTGAGATGGTTTAAGCATCAGCAAACAAGCCAATATCCTAGAAAAGCAGGGACTGTGATATCACAGCTTCTTGTGTGATGAGCTTGTGCTGTTCCCTGCATGTTCAGTACCAGGATTGGCTGTAATGCTCTTTGTGTTGGGAACTGGTGGGTCCCTCACAAGTCCCTTTCAAACCTCTGTGAACAAATCTTCCTCCGTGATAAGAAAAGCAGATAGAGCATCTTCAGTAGTCATTGATGGTGGGGTCAAAATGTAAAGGATGCGTCCCAAATCAAATTGCAAATTTTTTTCCATGGACTTTTCATTCCCAGCTCTTTCCACCCGCTCCTCTTTGCAGAAGGAAAGGGTCAGAGCTCCCCTACAGCTGCCTGTGAGCAGGCATGCTCAGGTAACAAACACATCAGTCTCTGCACTCGGGTGTAGCTGCCATGCCCCCTTCCCTGTGCCCTCTCTGACAGCGCAGCTTGCAGTGTTTAAAGGGGAATTTCTAATGCCTGTGTCTCCTGTGTGACAGCCAGAGCAGCACGAGGCCAGAGGGATTACAAATGTCACATTTCTCTTCTTCCATGCTGCTCTTTGCCTCTCTGCCCGGGGTTAACAATGAAATGCAATTGCAGGTGGCAGTGTCTCTCACCTGTGCCGAGCAGACATTCAGCCAGAGAGCTGCTAACTCAACAGACAGCTGGAGAAATACCCATTGGGATCAGGGCTCACTGCTGGCACTGTACCAGACCAGGGGTGTGTTCTGCTGGGGTAACTTCCACTTGCATGAGCCTCAGCTCCTTCTCTGTGCTTTCACTCCCTGTGCTGGTCCTTTTGCAGGAGCTGGTCTGAGCAGGAGCAGAGCTGGAGCACTGCAGAGGGACAGCTCATCCTGTCACACAGCACCATGGCTGCTTTGAAAGCAGGGGCCTTGCATTGCTCTGTCCCTCTCTCATCAAGTCCAGCTCTGCTGGCTCTTCTATGGCTCCAGTGTCTCCTGCAAGAAGCCAGGTTGCTTTGCTGGGCACCTCCTCTGCTTCATGGCTCAATGAACCTTTCCATCTCAAGTATTCATCCCCCCAAACCACACCAATCCAAAGTGCCAGACCTCAGGAAGCCTGCTCTCCCAAACACTCACTATTGCTGCAACTCTTGCAGTTACTGAGAAACCAAAGAGCAGATCATTAACCTGCCAATATTAATGTTTGAGAGTTGTTCTAATCCTATTCCAAGGCCTTTCTCTCATACTCCTGCAAGCAACATCTCAAATTATATTGACTACTCACCCTTCCTATCTTGCCTTCAGGAAAGAAGAAAATTTTAATTATTTTATTTCTATTGCTGTTTCACACCTAAAGAATGGAGTGTATCATGTCACAGTAACCAAACAAACAGGATTTCATGAAGTTAAACTTTGCCTTCATTGCCATCATTTTGTCATCATGTTCAAAATGCTGTAAAAAGAGGAGCAAAAAAATAAAATGAAATTTTCTTTCTCTGATTTATTTCGAGGGAAACCTCATCACTTTCTGCCTGCTTATCTTCACTGAGATCCTCATCAGCTCAACATCTTCCTCCTCCCTCTTCCTTCCAATGACAAAGAGAAAAATTGTAATGAAAATAACCAAAGAATTTGGCACATTAGATTTTAAGAAGAGACCTCACTCCTTTGCAGGAAATAATTCTCTTGAGTAAGCACCACCTACACCAACTGGTCAGCAGAAAACCATATATTAAGATCATAAAAGACATTGATGCTTGCAGAATGCAAAACAAAGGCAAATTATTGTTTTCTAATATGGGAAAAGATATTTTTTTCACAGACACAAGTGGAATCTTCAGGAATGAGTCGCTCTCATATCGCCTTGAAAATGTGCTATGAGCAGTCAGCAATCAACGAGTCATTGTAACATAAAATATGTGCTATGTTAAAGTCTTAGATTTCACTTAAAACCTGTTTTGTACCTAAACATTTTCTTTAGTTCCATTCCCCATGATTTCGTTATTCAGAATTTCATTTTGAGTTTTGGATTATAACAAACCTAAATAAAATCTAAAAGAAACCACAGAGTTTCTCTCAGTGCAGAATTCAGCTGCAGATGGCTTCATTCATCCACAATGAGCAGTTTAGTGTGGCTCAAGCTGGCTCAGAACCAAGCCTGATTTTCAGCTCTTTCCACAAAACTCTTTGACACACCTCATGAAGGTGGGGTTCATATGTTTGTCCATTTCACAGCAAGCATTTCTTACAGCTCTATTAAAAAAAAATAATTACAAGATCTCTTTAACTCAGTAATAATTCTTTAAACATGAAACTGTGCACAACTTCCAGTGTAGCAGCTTTTTCAAGAATACAGGTGACATTTTCAACAGAAATGGTCACTTTCATTGACTTGAAAAAATCCTAAAGTATGTTCCTAGAATGAAATTCTCCTAAAATTGCTAATAAGGTGAAATAGTACCATGGCTCAGAATCACCAGGAATCCCTCAAAATGTAAAATAAATTTTTTTAAAACAAGAGCCAAGAGATATGTAAATAGTTACTATGTCAGTGTTCAAGAGAAAATACAAAAAAGGCCAAATCATTCTAAACACTATTGCCAGCCAGGATAAACAGCATTTGCTAGGCAATTAAACAGACAATAGTTGGAATTACACAAGTAACCAAGGTTTTAATATTAACATGCCTCTTTTTTTTTTTTTTTAAGATTTAGACTCACAGGATTTGCAGTGAACCTCTCTGTAAATAATTGCATTCTGTGTTCTATACACTGAAAACACCAGTCCTGAGGGTGAGCTCGAGCATTTGCTGAGGGGCTCAGTACAACCCCATTGCCCCATCTGCCCCCACCAGGACAATCCCCTGGCATGGGGAGAATGAGAAAAGGCTTTGGAGGCAAGAGGAGCACAGGGCATCAAGCACACATGAAAGCCCCAGGAAAACCAACCCCTTTTTCCATGTGCTGGCTCCAGTGGAAGCCACACAGAGCTACAGTTTGATCCCTCTGGGAATCAAAGGTGATTTTTCAATGATTTTTCAATTGTACGAAAAATAATCAACACTGATTTTGGAGCCATTCTGTGTCAAAGCTGAAACTTGAGGCAGTGAGATCCCAGTGGTCCTATCCCAATTCATTAGGGCATATTTTACCTTCTCTGACAACTTTCATGAGCCTTAATCTTTTACTGCTTTTTCACCACACCTGGTGGACAAACATCCCCATAAACACTAGACAGCAAATACTCTTCCTCAGCACAGTCTAACTGATTCATAAGGCCTGAACAGCAAAATTAGGCTCTGAAATCTGCCTATTTTTCTTCTAATTAGGATATTTACTTTATCAGAGAATCTGAAACAGAACACCACATACTTTACTTATTAATAAATAACAATAGCTAAACCTTGTACCAGCTGTTTTTTGCTTTCTGCAGATTATGGCAGATATACAGGCTAGTCTGTATCATAGAAGTTAAACATTTTACTACTCCTGGAAAACTATTTGGATTGTTTTTCCTGAACTCTTCTAGTTTCCCTTCCCAAAGCCCTCACTGGTGCCCAGATGCAGATTTTCTCTGCTTTGAAACTTTCCCCCTGAAGACTGGACTAGATGTAATTATTTCCTGAAATATTTAATCCAGCAGTGTTGACTTTGGCCAATCGAAGTAAATGTGAGTGAAGATGAAATAGTAAAAATTTAACTCTGATGCCTGAAGCCAAATGCCCAGTGCTGTGGCAGTGGCAGAAGACAGAGAGACAAAGCCTGTGATGACCAGGACACATCACACGCTGGACAGCCAGTCCTCAGGCAGTCATGACGGGTTTCCTATCAAACCTGGTAAGTACTTGCTGGGGTATTTACATCTGGGATATTTTCGTGTGCTGCTTGGGCTTCAAAGAAAATAAATTCAGTGTCTTAGTAAGAACAAGGCTCCTGTTCACTGAGAGTCTCTTGGAAGTGGTTCTGCTCACTGTTTTGAGGTATGACAGCACTTCATATGCTCTGCCATCCATCTTTAACATATTTTTATCACTATGTTAATGTGTCTTAAATGTTTTCATGGATTGGAACATATTTGATTATCTAGAAACATAATTTGCTTTGCTTGCCTGATTAAAAAAAAAGTGCTTTGTTAAATACATCTAATTATTTCGATCAAGACAAGGCAGGCAGAGGTTTTGAGAGGCAGGGAACAGGACTGGATGCAGCCATGGTGCCTTGACAAGGATGCTTGTGGAAGCTGCACTTCCTTGAGCTGGATGTAGGGAAATCACAGGAGGATGTACATCTCACACCAGGGCAAGCAGAGGGAACGTTCCTACCTGAAAATCCCCTGAACAAATGAGATGTTTCTGGTGAATGAAAGACAGATTGTGAGAACAGCCTGAATTGGTTACAACCTTAAGAAGATTTTGTTCTGCTTCTGCAGGTGCAGTACCAGGGGCTCTTTCAAATGATCACTGTCCTGGGGATTGGTGGCACATTCCAAATCGGCTTTCAAATTTCTACCATCACCTACATGTCTCAGGTAGGCAAAGATGCACGTGGTACACGGGTTAATGAGAGCACTGAGTCTCTATTGCTGCCTGAGGCTGCTCCTCTGCCATCCAGAAAGGGTTTAATCACAATATTCTCCTCTCATTTCCCACTTGCTATCACAAAGAGCAGAGCATGTCAAAGTGTTGCAAACAGAAGAGGAGAGATCTGCAAGTTGTAGTTAATAGAACTGTTCCTCAGAAGACACACATTAACTAGGGTGGCATCTGTCTCCCCTAGAATCTCATAGCACATGTGCCTTCTTCAGTGGTTTCAGATTATTTTTTTATGGTTATCCATATTGACAGAAAAATAGAACAAGTGAGCCATGCTCTAGGGAAATGTCTGCTTCTCTCCACTGATCCCAGCTAAAACTTCCACTGAGGACACTGAAGTCCAGAGGGAAGACATTATTATTTTGTAAACATCACCTTAGTGGAAAAGCATTATTTTCTGGCTTCAGAGCACTAAGCTCTGGGTGAAAAAGTATTCAGGAATTGCACTGAACAGGCTCTGTGTAATGTGACATTCTTGGCAGGTATGTGAGAGAAAACCCATAACTCATGTGCAGAACTTTGTAGTATTGTTTACACTATTCTTTAGTACCAGTCCATGCCTTGCTTCCTCGGATTCCAAGGATAAAAACCCCAGGGACTTACCTTGTAATGGCAGAATGAGCACAGCACTCTCTATTACACCACATCTGTTAACTAACACACATTTTTAAAGCCTACGTGAAGTAATTCCTTCAGCTGAAACAACAAAACTATTTCGTGAATACAATAAAATACCTGCACTGCTGTCACAGGTGTTGTTAATGAACTTTTTTTCTGTCTCAGCATGTTAAGGCTTTCATTAATGAAACCTGGCTGGAGCGCTATGGCTATCCCATCCAACAGGACAAGCTCCTGTTCCTGTGGTCCATCACTGTGTCCGTCTTTGGTATAGGAGGGCTCCTGGGCTCTTCGGGAAGCAGATACCTCACTGTTAAATTTGGCAAGTATGTATGTTTAAAGACAATTTGTCAATTGAATCTTAGCTTGAGGAAATGATAGTTAAGGTTTTAAAAGAGACAGACTTTTAGACTCGGTCATGGCTGTAGCACAGCCAGCTTAGCTGATTTTCCTGCTTGCTGCCCATGTGCTGTGCTGTCAGCCTGTCCCAGCAGGCACAGCTCCTCAGATTGGCTTCATCTCAGCAATAAGGAAAGGCAGCACCTGGCTGAAGTGAGATTGGGTTCTTGAAAGTGCTACTCAGAGTACAGAAGCATTGAGATCCTTGTTGATGCTGCAATAATGTGTTTCACAGGGCATGGGAAAAGCTTTCAGACTTTGTTACACAGTCCAGAAGTGTTCCCAAACTCCCAGGTGCAGCCACGTGCCAAGGCACATCATGAGTCCAAAGCACCCAGTGCTGATTTTGTCCAGAACCACATATGTGTCATTTCAAGAAAACTATCAAGACAACTTCAGCCAATGCATGGCATTAAATGCCATTTCCCTTTGAAGTCATAAAAAAAAAATCTTTTCGTTTTCTTGCACTTACAGAAAGAAATGCCTCTTGTGCAACAACGTGCTGATGATAGTGGCAGCGTCTGTGATGGGCTGCAGTAAAATATCCCAGTCCTTCGAGATGATTCTGATCGGACGCTTCATGTGTGGAGTCAGTGCAGGTGAGTGACTTCTCCTACAGGTGACTGGGAGATTTCAGCAGAATCTCACAAAATTTTGCATCTTTTTAAAAAATAAATAGTAAGGCTACACTAAGAAAACAAAATGTTGTAGTCGGTGATCTTTTGTAAGAAGATTTCCTCTAACGTGCTGCAATAAAGAGCATAATTATTATTAATTTCACTAATACCAAATGAAACTCAGCTTTGCCAAGTGTATGAATATTCAGAGATGTCAGAAATGTTTTGATACCACATGAAACAAGGGATTTTCTAAAGGAAAATTATGTATAATATTTTCTTGAATTTAGCTAGCAGTACTGAGAATTATACAGTTTAAAGCTAGTATTTTCATAAGGAGGAGCATTCCAAGAAGTAAGTCCTTGGGGTTAGTACAAAGATCTGGGCTTAATAAAGCAAAATCACTCCTGGCATGTAGACTACAGGCAGTAAAAACATGCTATGCTGCTATCAGTATTTTTTTGTATTTTTTCCTTACACAAATCTTGCCTTTCTATTGTTTACATATTCACAGGGATGCCTCTTTTAACTTATTGAAGAGTTAACTTAGAAGTTAATGTTTATTTTTCAAATAATCAGATTACTTCTCTGACATACAGGTGTGTTGAAGAGCTAAGGTTGTAATTTGAGAACAGTTTACCCACAGGGCCTTGCTCTGGTCTAGAATCTGTATCATGCCTCTTTCAAAAACCTGATTTTTGTTAAAGAGACTGTTATCAAAAGAGATTGCTTTGCCATCACATACAGCCAAGAGAAGAATATGTTGCATTTGAAACAGATAAAATGGGCTGTGACCACCATATCAGGAAAAAGCTTCTGTTCCCAGACTAGTATTTGCATGTCTGAGATAACAGATATAACTGGAAACATCAGCTCTGCCTGATATCATAAAAATTATTGCTGGATGGCAGAAAAGAAATATCCATGTCTCCACCTAAATCAGATGCAAATCCACATTGACCATAGCACTGTATGTGGTAATTTGCCATAAATCTGCCATACCATGTCTTCAATAGCATAATGTCAGAGAAGGTTGAGATTCTGTGGGTTAACTACAAGCATATTAAATACTGCTAAAAAGTATTTAGTTATTCAGCACTTGCATACCCTGTGTCCTTTAAAACATGTTCAGGCTCACAGGAGATCTTATGATGAGGCTCACCTACACTTTAGAGGGAGAACTTTACATTTCTTAAGATCAGGAAACTGCACTCTGCAAAGGTGACCAATACTTTTGTAGAAGGAGTTAAAAAATCTAATACTAAAAGTCTCATGTGTGAGTTATGTGCCAGAGACAGCTGCATTCTGTAATACTTCATTATTTACTTCTAGATTTATGTCCAATGGTTATGGCTTCTTTTTTTCTCTCCCATAATTCCCTCTCCACCTCTAGGTCTTTGTGTTCCTCTACATCACCAATATGTTGGAGAAATTTCCCCTAAGAAGTTACGTGGATTTGCAAACTCTACTTCCTCTTTCTTTTGGTCGTTGGGAAAAGCCGTAGGACAAATTACAGGACAAAGGTATAATGCAATTGATTATCCCCACAATTCATTTCTGGATCCCTTCCACTCTTCCTCTGCTTTTCCATCCATTCCTTTCTCTCCTCAAAGCCAATGCAATGAGCTGTTACCCTAACACACATTTCCTCCCTGCCAGGGAGCTGCTGGGCAGCCAGGCACTGTGGCCCATGCTGATGGCCTCCTGTGGACTCCCAGCACTGGTCCAGCTGGTCACACTTCCCTTCTTCCCAGAGTCCCCATCGTATCTCCTCATGCATAAAGGAGACCAGGAAGGCTGCAAAAAAGGTAACTGAGGGCTTCAGGTTCCTGTTCCTCATTTGACTTAGAACCATTTTGTGATGCTTGCTTTCCCCATATGGAAATAAAGAAATAGGACAAAGTTTCTCCCAGCTCATTTCCCACGAGGCTCTGTGAATACTTACTGAATCCATTATTGTTGTAGTGCCCACATAGAACATAAAACTACTTCCCTCTACAGCTCTGTATTACAAAACCTTTCTCATTTGTCTGACATCACCTGCACTGTCAGTCTGATGATTAATACTAAATGAAAAATGAAAAATAGCTGTTTGCACTGCAGGGCTCCACTGGGCACCCCCGATCTCTGGTTATTGGCTGTGTACCCTGCTCACACCCCGAGAGAAGGAGGAAGGCTGAAAGGTGGCCCCATGGGCAGAGAGTGCACCTTGTGCACCCACAGCTCCCGCTGTGCAGGAGGGGATCAGGGCTCTGGAACACCCCATAAGACATCTCTGGCTCTCAGCACACACAGGCTGGGCTGCCAGACTCTTGTATCACCTGCTCAGAAACTTCTCAGGGAATAAACAGAGATGAATTAACATGGCAGGTCTCGCTCTCCTTCTTCACAGCCATAAGGCAGCTTTGGGGTGAAGGCCAACACCAAGCAGAAATTGATGACCTCATGAAAGAGAAGGCAACAATGAAAAACACCAAGATCTTGAGTGTCCTGGACCTAGTGAAAGAACCAGCTTTCCGTTGGCAGCTGTACATGACAGTTACTCTGACCGCCACAATTCAGCTATGTGGCATCAATGCAGTTGAGTGTATTTCCCCCTTCAAGTCCCAAGAGATCACAGCTCACAGGAGCGTCCTCCATTGTTCCCAGGCTTCCCAGATCAAACCTTGCTGTCTGCCAGCCCTTCTAGAGGACAGCAGCAGCCACAAAGCTTGGCTGGGCTCTGTGTGACATCCCTCAGCCCAGCTCTTGGTCCCTGCTGGAGTTACCTGTCTCTGTAGTTAGGCTCATGGAGCTGCCACCTTTGGGAGCCACTGCAGAGCTCCAGAGCTCACTCTTAGGAATCAGCCCACTCTCTACTGGCAAAACCTGTGGTTTTACGCGGCTGCTCACTGCAGCTGCTGCTATTTCTCCCCTGGCTCTCAGCACCCTGAGATGTTGGGATGGCAGTCTGCTCACTCTGCCCTCAAAGCTAACAAGCAGCGTGCTCCCTGTTCTGCAGCCCCTGCAGCTCTGCTTTCCTCACAGCGCTGCTTTCCTGGCATCCTCCTGAACCCACAGCTTTGCAATTGCCTGCACCACCCTCCTACCTCTAACACCACCATGCAGCAGCATCTGCTAAGGAAATACACAGCTGAACATAACACAGCTTAAACTGGATTCTTTATCACCTCAGCATATCTCTCTCCAAGCAGAGAGACTTGAAAAGATGTTTAGTTTATCCCCTCATTACTCCATCACCCATGCTCTTCTTTCTTGGGAATATCCTACAGTATTGTTTTTGGATGGGCTCTGAAAACAAGATACACCTGGCTGTTTCTGAAAGCACCCAAATCAGGAGTCTGCAAAACTAATTGCATTGTAGCAATTGGAGGTCCAATTATACCAGCAATTTATCTTTTATCAAATTAATTAATGAATTAATTATATAACGTTTCATAATATTTTTGTTTGTTGATAAACAAAACAAAAGAGTGCAGAATTCCAGCTCACCCCAAAGCTGAGCTGCGTGCTCTCTGATTAGCAGCTCATATCTAGGGCAGTGTCATGCAAGTTTGGGTAAGAAATCAGTTATTTTCTTCTCTTAATGTTTGATTTTTTTTTTTCCAGATTTATTTTTATACTTTTGAAGTCCTTCAGGCAGCTGGCTTTGATGAAAGAATGGCCTCCTATATGACCCTCTCTATTGGGCTCTCTGAACTGGTAGCTGCTGTAGTCTGTGTAAGTCACATTACCAGGGGAGTGGGGCACACTTTGCTGTCCAGCACTGACACTGATGTGATTTCTGTCCTTCAGAGCTCCATCATTGAGCGACTGGGCAGGAAAATGCTCATAAGAGGAGGCTACTGGATCATGGGTTCACTGCTAGCTGCTCTCACTGTGACTCTGTCCCTCCAGGTAAGGAAATTCTGCTCCCAGCAGCTCTCTGCCTGTTCTATTTGTGATCTACAGCTCACTGGCAGGACCATGCTGCTGAGAAAGGAAAGTGAGGCTTAGATCCAGCTTGTCTATATGTAGGATTAAACTCTCTCTTAGCCAGTCACCTCTTGTACTCCTGCCCTCCTTTCAACATCATCCCATGACCTTAGCATGGCACACGTGAAACACGGGGAGAGGGGCTCCTGACTTCATCAGGCTGCAAACACCAGGCACCAGCCAGCACAGGCCACAGGACCCTTCTAGGAAAATGGCCCTTTCTATTAATGCTGTTTTTAACAAGTGACAGCAAAACCTGAGACCTTTTGCATCAGTTCATTTGAAATTGAACTTTGCTGCAGATAACTGTGGGAAGGCACTCTCTGTGCACAGACTGGAGACCAGTTCACTTCTCTGTGCCATTGCTGCAGCTTTTTCAGAAATAAATCACCTGTGTTACCAGTACTGATCCGGAGCCACTCCACAGATAAACTGCAAAACTGACCTGGAAGCAAGGTGGCAGCAGACTTCTGGTTTTGTTTCATTCATGAAAGCTCTCAAACACAGGAGAGAGAAATCTGTTTTTTCCCTCAAGCGTCGAGTCTTATTTCTCCTTGACTAAGATCTAGAAAAATTGTTTTTGCAGTACCAGTTATTAAATCTATAACTTAACAAAAGTGAAGAAAGGTGTGATCTGTCCTCCTCGTATCCCTAAGGATTGGAGGAAGCACTATGAGGTCAGAAAGAAAGGACAGGGTACAAAAGTACCCTTCAGAGTTCATTTGATTAAAGCCCCCCTAGATTTGCAGCTGCCCTGCACTGGCAGACCTGTGTCTGCTCACATAACAAAACCTCACTGCTCCATCCACGGAACAAAGCACTCACAGCTCTCAGTTCCACACACTGAATATTTCTTTCTTGAGGTGACAGTATTGGAAAAGCAGGAGCATTCATCACCTAGGGCTGTTAACAGTTTTCAACCAGAAGTTTATTATGGGCTTTTTTCCCCCAGGACTGGCACTACTGGATGCCATACTGCAGCCTTGCTCTCATTGTCCTGTTTTCAGTTGTCTTTGCTGTTGGGCCAGGTAAGTTCTCAATCAAAGGAAATAAAGGAATTGAGTCAGGTGAGCTTATTAGTAGGGTTAGGAAAATACTGCCTTATATTGGATAATTTTCAGCATGAGTAAATTCATTTAACATAATCTTGCACTCATTTAAACACTGTGGGTCCAATTATTCATTGGACGTGAAATTCAATACCATCAGGTTTGAGTTTTGCTAGCAAGAAGAAAGGAGCACGCTGGAAAAATACAGCAAAAATAGAGCAAAAGCAGATGGATAAAAGTTTTTTTCTTTTAATGCTAGAGAAAAAAAAAAAAAGAGAAAAAGAAAAGCAAGAATTCTTTTAGATTCAGTGTTGTATAATATAACATCTTATCCCACACAGACAGCAGTGCAGAAGAGCTACTTTGAAGTAATTTTTTTCCTAGCATTTATTGCCTGCGACTCATTAAACTTTATTTTATAAAATTTATTTTATAAAAGGCTTTGTTTTATAAAGGCTAATAATGTTCTAAATATTTGCCTTCTCATATGGCAGGGTTGAATTATTTTCCTAACTCAAAACAGTTGAAATCCTGTGGCTTCAAAACATAACTGAAATGCCCAGGAAGTAAATCTGGGAAGATCACCCATTGGTAATCTAGCAGAATCACACTGGAAATTCATTTTAGCAATAATAATTGTCATTCCACTCTGAGACATCTTTCATGGAAGGATGTCAGGCTTTCTCAAGTGTCAACTACTTAATTCTTGGATGTCCCCAAAAATTTATTTCACTATTTTAGCATTTCAATAAACTGATGTCCAGCAGTTTATTAGATGCCACAAAGGTTTTCTTTCCTAAAAAAGAGCAACCTACTCAATGCCACTGCACAATTCTGGTACTCATGCCAGCCCATTATGGTAACATCCATCAGCTGACTGTGTAATAATAACACCCAATCGAAATATTGACGCCAAAGACATCAAAGGAAAAACAATTCTTGTCCTTTCAGGTGGTGCCACGGTTTCCACCAGGGTTGAAATCTTCAAGCTGTCCTGCAGACCTCCTGCCTTTGTGATCAGTGCAGTTCTCAACTGGCTGGGAGTGTTTGTGATCGGCACCACCTTCCCCTTCATCGTGGTGAGTGCTCAGCTCCACCCTGGGGCAGGAGCAGCACAGGTGACACTGCTGGGACAGGCTGCAGAGCTCTTGCCACCTGCTCTCCCACGTCCACTTTTACAAACAAAGGGCCCTGATTTGCCCAAGACACTCATTCAGACTAAAATATTTGTCAAAGCTCAAAATGGAAACAAAAAGCAAAAATTGAAAAAATTCTTTATCAAATTCAAAATACTTTGGGTGATGCCTTGGTGTGGCTACCTAGAACAGAGGCCAGACAGAATTAAAAGAATAAAGTAGGTATTTATTAAAGGCCTTCAAGGATACACCTTGGGCAAAGTGCAAAGCCTGGCAGAGGCTACAGCCAAGATGGGTGAAGGCCACGAGTTTCTCAGATGGATATCAGTCTGGTCTATCTGCATATCAGAGGTTAATTGTCCAATTATAGATTCAGATAATAAGTAATATTCCCATGGTTTGCTTCCCCCACCACTGATTCACCTCTGTTTATACTTTTTGGGCCTGAGGAAGATGGTGGTCGTGGCTCTCAGGCCTGAGAATTGCTTATTCTGACCAAAGTGTGAAGAGAGCTCAGTAACACTCTGCATGGAGCTCAGAGCTGTACACTAAAGCAATGCAGAATCTGAGAAATAGAAAAGCTAAAACTAAAGGCATCATGGGACCCAAATATAAAAATTGTGCCAAGAAAGTGGCTAAAGCTAAGATATGCTCATCTTGCTTTCTTTCTCACTTTGTTCTTTCCTGCAGGAAAGACTCAAGCACTTCTGCTTCCTCATCTTTATGGTGGTACTTTTCACTTCAGGGACAATTGTCCACCTGTTCCTTCCAGAAACAAAAGGGAAATCAATCATGGAAATCACAGAAGAATTCAATAAGCTAAACTTTAAAAACAAGCATATTCCAGCAACTCCAAATCATGTCACAGAGGATTATACCTTCTGCACCAGGCTTTGACTGGCTGTAAGGGGAATTAGGTTTTTGTATAAAAGTCGGGAAAAAAAGACATTTGCCATTTTCTGTCTAACAAGTTGCTCCAAATGGACTGTCAGCTTTCCTATCTGTCACTTCCAAGGTTCCCATTTTGCCAAACCAGCTTCTTTCTCAAGCACTCCACTCTGGGCAGCTCTGAAAAGGGATAAGGACTGATATTAACAGGATAGACTTGTGTGAATCATCAGCATTTTGGCTTAATGTGCTGATGTGTAAATCTCTTCTAAACAGAGCAACTAATACACACTGAAACTACACATGTAGAATTTATAAACACTCTGCTGACCACAGAAAAAGGAAAAACTTGTGATCCTCTCTCTCTATGATTTCTGAGTATGTTTTTACAGTGTTGAAATGGGAACAGTGGAGTTCTTGGCTTGCTATCTCTGGCTAGTGTTCAATCCATAACAGATTAAAGAAAAAATTTAGTGGAATAGGAGATAAATTCTTTGTTTCTCTAGATTCAGCTGAATAACCAAACCTTGCCAGGTTCCCATGCACAGTGCCATGTTGTCCTTGTACAGTGTCTAGTTTGACAGACTTCAACCATTTCAGATTGCCTTTCAGCAGCAACAGAGCTAAAAGGACTGATGGACACAATCCAGGCACCATAAACCCCGAGCATCCACGGGCATTTTAGATGCTCTGTGCTATCCTGCCCATCACTGCTGTCATCTCAAGTCTGCAGCTCCTCCTCCAGGAGCAGAATTCCCACAGATATCTCAAGGGCTGAGAATCCCACAGCAACTGAACTGATACTTTCCCCTACCTGGCTACCTGGAACCTGTTTACCCCAGAAGAGCTGCCTCAGACTGGAACTGATTTAACCCGAAATTTATTTTGAAATACAGAGGCCCATGGGACTTTTCTTTTCTTTAGAAGGTGTCTAATATTCTGCATGTTACCCTCTAATAATGAGAGGCTCACATGGTTGTAGAAGGAAAGCAATACTGTGAGAAAGAACATGAACAAAGCTAAGGCTTACTGTGAAGCACACTCTACAATTTAAAGTCCAAACTCTAGACTTGCACAGTAAAATGAGTGGTTTTACCTCTGCTGTTTCTTTGACTGGCATATTTACTTCAACTCAAACAAGGTTATTAAAAATAAGAATTCAACTGTTCATCTTAACTGCTGCTTATTTTTAACTGCAAATAGTAACCATAATAAAAATGGCAAATTGCCTTGTAATAAAACTTCTGGCCTCCACAAATATTTATTTCCTCACATCATGATCTCCTCAGGGGGAGTTTACTAGAAAAATTATTGGTGTGCATAACCTTCCATGACTGGAGTTCTTCATTATTCCTGTCTTTAGTACTGAGTGACACTTCAGACATCTCACTAAATATAAATAGATATTAATTAGAACTATAACTCATTAGATATAAATAGAACTATATATCTATGAAACGTGAAGTGTCCTAAAGTCAGAAAACTCAATAATTTCGTTGTGTTCCATATACATGTAGTCTGATTAAAAACCACCAGTCATCTGGAGACAGCTACCAATATAGATAAGAAATATCAACTTTTTGCAAAACAGAATTCTCTCTTCTCTACCACTCATTCTGGAAACAGCATTCCATTACAGCAATCCCTGAAACCTTTGGAAACAAGAGCAGAGTGTCCCTGTGTAGCATTGCTGACAGACTCTCCAGTGAGTCACCTCTCTGGTCTCAGTTATTCATTAGGTGCCGTTTAGGAAAGCTTTCCCCACAGGACCCTCCCCAGGGAGGCAGAGATGCCCTGTGGAACATTGCAGTGGCAGGGAAGCAGAACAGCCATGTGGAGCACAGGTCAGCCTTGGCTGTGCTCAGTGGAGCAGGAGCTGTGTCATGGGGACAGCGTGGCCAAGGATGAAACAGCAAAAGGGATGGTTCAAGTCTACATGGCAGGGCACAGGGACAAAGGGGACAGTGATTCAGGACCCCCATACACACATTATCTTCCAAAGACATCAGCTGAGAGGTAAGATATGACTCAAATACCAATTGAGGCAGATATAAAAACTTTTAAAATGTGTCTGTGAGCTTTGTCAGCTGGACACAAAAGAACTATGGATCTGTGCTAAGGAAGGCTTAGCACAGCTTTGGATATGTGTGTCACACATGACTGTAAAACTGGAAAATAAATGACTAATGATGCTGTGAGACTCACTGCCCTGAGCACAAATCTGACTAAAGGATATTTGTAAGATTTCTGCCAACTATTTATTATAAGACTGCACATCTGAAAAAGGAGGCCTCAGAAGAGTCTAAGCAGTAACAGCACACAGGCAGTACAGTCACTAATCACCATAAATGCAGAAGACATTACACAGGAAGGGAGTCATGAGAGGAAGATTCAACCTACCCAAAGTAGGAATCCTAAATTAAAGTCCTAGAGCAAAAAGTGGAAGTTCCAATATGTATAAATACACTAAGTAGAAGTGGGTAAAGTAAAACATTAGAGGATATCTGCAACAGGCTGCATTTGAGGAGTGCCCCATGCTGAAATGCACATTATTGCCTGTTTGTGTCCCCCCAATATCATCTGAGCAAGGCACATGCCAGCAGCTAACATGGAATTTTGTCCCTTTGTCAGATGCACATCATGTTGTTTCAACTTTGTATAACTTAACAGAAAAAGGAAATTAATTCTTAGCATCAAAGGGACAGTCTCATTTGTGCTCTAGCAACAACTCATCTGCTGGAGAACCTCAACTGAAGAACAAATCCCTCCATGAACTCTCAGCACAAACCAACAGCAAAGGCAAGGTCATGATGAGGCCTGGGAGAGGCAGGAGAAATGGAATGGTGCTCTACACTACATTTCAAACATTAGCTAGAGGATCCAGGAATATGCTTTGCATATAAAATATTTTCTACTAAATATGACTGCTTGCATCAACCAAGCCCTTTATGATTTCTTCATCCTCTCCTTGAACTGAAGTGTAAATGCCAAGTGATAACTAAGCCATTTACCAACTGAATACATTCAATATTCTCTTAATTGTGAAATAACTGAAGTTAAAGCCTGAGAATTTTGTCTTAGAAGAAATAGACATCAATCCAGCTATGGAGGTTACAAAACAGCTTCAAAACAATCTTATTTTTCATTGCAGACCCGGAAATAAATACACTGATATTTTGTCTGGAAATGCCAGACAAAACTGTGCATGATGAAGTTTTTTCTCTACTAGCAAAGAAAAATCATCTACTAAATACTTGGCTGGTCAAGCCTGGTGTGCCACTGCAGAATTGTTAAGTTTTCACCCCATTTCAAAATCATGGAATAGTTCAGTTCCTTCCAATAATGATTAAGTTACGATGTGCTCCAGTTGCCATCACCTGGAGAGAGGACAGCTCTTCCCTATTTCATGTCAAAGTCCTGAAGTTCACTGTCCAAGCCCCATCTAAGATTCCTAACAGAGAACTCTAAGTTTCTCACTTGTACTAAAAACTGAGCAGGTTATGATGATGGGAATCCTGTTTGAAATTGTTTTCTCGGCCCCCTGTCCCCCTAGCAGAAGACAGAGTTAATGAAGTACACGGGTTCTGCAAGGAGCACCATCCTGTTTACTTGAGCTGGACATAACCGTTGGTTGAAATATTTAATCCAACAATCCTAAACTTTGTACCACAGCTGGAATATGTGTAATTAACTCAAAAACCTCTGAAGTAAATTTTAACTTCAGTAACATGGGGCTGGTTCACTGACACTGCTGCTGTATAATGTGAGCATTTGGTTCCCTTGGCAGGCACCAGCTCGTTCATAGGAGATGGCTGCCTTCTTCTCCAACCTGGTGAGTACCTGCTCACACCAACTCAGGCCTCTGCCTTACCAAAGACTAAGATAAAATAGCACTAGAGATTCAGGTTCTTTAGATTTTAAATGCCTTTGTTACAGAAAGCATCCTTCCTTTCTGTGTTTAAACATCACAAAGAGCAATGGGGCTTGGGGCATGAAGGTCCTGTTGCATTGTCTTTTCTATGAAACACGAAATGAAATGAAATGAAATGAAATGAAATGAAATGAAATGAAATGAAATGAAATGAAAATCCAGCAACAGCTCTGGCTCTTCCACCACTGACTGTGATGCTTTACTTTGTCTTCTAAATTACTGATAACAATAATAAATATGAAGCACTCTGATTACATCCTAAATAATGAATGTAGTAATGGTACAGCAATAGGCTAAGAAATCATGACACGAACTTTTAAATAAATTACTTTCTTAATTTCATCAAAAGATAATTAATATAATCCATCAAGAGTTTCCATAATCTTCAAAAGGGAAGAAGTGATATGTATCATCATGCATTATGGTTTGGTGTACATTGGTTGCTGTTGGTTGCAGACAGGAAAATGATTCCCTCTTCCCCCAGGCCAGGATTGACACCTTTATCCAGCCAAGCTGTTGGATATTGCAGGCACACAGTGGGAGTTGTACTGTCAGGAAAACCTTTTCAAACTCCTTTTCTTTCTTGCAAGCAGAGTGATGGATTCTCACCCTCACACCCATGTTGTTTGCTCTGGTGCTGTGGCTGATGGTCATGCTCTGGCAGCAGATTAGAGGGATTTTGAAAAATGTTTAAATTCAAAAGTGGACGAAGAGAAAGGACCAGTGTGGCTACAAAGTCTCTGGCCTTGCACCAAACTAGAGCAGTGAGAAGCTGATGGAGCATTTTATTTTTGTGTTGCAGGTTCAGTTCCGGGGACTGCTTCAAATGATCTTAGTGCTGGGAATTGGTGGTAGTTTCCCATATGGATTCCACATTTCTGTCATCAACTATCCTTCTGTGGTAAGTAACCATCTCTGAAAACACAAAGGTGAGAGCCTGAGCCGTCTGTTCTCCCACAAATCCCAAATTTACTGAGCATTCAGCTGATATGTCTAGGCCTTTTCTTTGGCTAACAGTAACATCACATGAGTAAAGAACTTTCCCTCCTTTAATGAATTGGATAGCATTTTCTGTTTTACATAAGTTCTTGCCATGTAGTGTACAAGCCTCCAAAGGAGGGCACAAAATCAGTCTCAGCATGCTTGCCAGGAAGCTTCCTGATTGATACAGACTTGAAGAATTTGCAGTGTGATCTCAATGAACTTGTTTTACTAAAAAAGTCTCAAAATAAGTCTCATATTAAAACCACAGGCTTGATCTGAACTACAATAGCCAAATGTGAAGGGATCTTATACCCATTATCCAGGCAAATCTTGTTTTATTTTTCAGCACATCAGGAAGTTTATTAATGAAACCTGGATAGATCGACATGGCTCTCCCCTCCATCCTGAGACAATCATGCTGCTCTGGTCCTTCATTGTGTCTGTTTATGGGATAGGAGGATTCCTGGGAAGCCTCTGCTGTGGCTACCTGACTACAAAATACAGGAAGTAAGTGTTTCTTGTAACAGCTCAGCAGTCAGAAAGTACAGGGAAATGCCAAGGTGGACAAATAAGTCCCTTCTTTTTAGTTGAAGTAGCCCTGTTGAAGACAATTGATTTCATTTCCTGGCACATCCACTGTGTTTCCAAGTAGCCTTCTGACTTATTTCTGTGCCCTCCCCAGGGAGCTGTGTTCTCTAAGGGCTGCAGTCATCATCACATCCCCAGATCACTGCCTCTGGCACTAGTGGCATAGGATCACATTCTCTTCAGGGTCCCTGATCACTCTCATAAGATCTCCAAGCTTTACAGACTCCAATAAAAGAGCTGTGTGTCTTGTGTTGTAACACATTACATGCAGTTACTCAAACATCTGGAAAACATCCTTATGTGACAAAGAAGAGTCACATTTCCATTTAAATACACTCATTTTAGGATGGTGATACTACACTAAATATTCAGATCTACTCTAGTGAAAATATGGAGAGAGGAGGAAAAAAAATCGCTTGTAATTTCACTGTAAAGATATAATCAGCACCAAAACAAAACTCCAAGAGACAAGTCTGTTCTTGGCAATCCATTTTACTGAAAGTCAGTTCCAAACGATCTTTGCCACTGGACGAAGGAAGGATTCCTCACCAGTCAGGTCTGTTCTCGGTGCCTTGTGTGTAACACCACTAATTTCATTTGCAGAGAAATTGGCAAACAGATCTTCTTGGTGTGACCCACTTAAAGATCTGCTCCACAACACACTGATCCAGGGGCCCCTCATTTGGGTCTCAACAAACCATCTTAGCCTGCCTGCAATTGTGTTCTTTACTAACAGGTAAGTGCCCCCAAGAAATTTCTTGTGGGACACTGCCTCATCCCACACGCTGAGAGTCTCCCAAGACTGGAAACAAGCTCATGCACCTCTCCCATGGGTTATTTAACACCTGGTAGCTGAATTATAGCATAAGCACAGAGTCTCTGTGACCCTTAATGTAGGCAAGGGGGCTCTTGTCTAACAAGTGTGACAGTAAAACATCTGAGTGCAAAAGACTTTGAGCCTGAGAGAGCAGGGTGGGAACACACCAGCCTGGATTCTCACTGAGTGACTTTTGAAATGAAATATGCCTCTAAAAACTCTGTCTGCCATCCCAGAGCACCCATTTAGCCAAGAGTGTCTTTAGTATGAACCATTCTAGAATGGGACCTGTGGACTCAGACTATACCTGGGGAACAACCTGACATATTATGAAGACTTACAGCCATTTAAAAATCTAGGTGACAAACTGAGCCAGTCCTTCAATCTTTTTCCCTACTTGTACTGTGGAAATGCTGACAAAGGGTTCCAACTGTTTAAATTCTAACCTAAGATTTTAGTAATTCAAATCTAGAAGATCCTAAAATGTTAAGGAACCATTTTGACTATCCAGAATTGGAATTATTTCATCCATTCCTCAATAGAGTAGGAATGGTTGTACCATGCTTCCTGTCACAGCAGGAGTAGTCAAAAGAGTACAAGAGGTTCTCATTTCACACTAAATTCTCAAGGTCTTTTTTTTTCCCCAGGAAAAAGTGTCAAATGTTCACCAACCTGATCATGTTGGTAGCTGCACTTTTCATGGCCCTCAGTAAAACAGCCAAATCCTTCGAGATGATTCTGGTTGGGCGCTTTCTCTATGGCATTGGTTCAGGTATGTCACCATGGCCTGCAAGGCCTGCAGGCTCCTGGCTTGCTGTCCTGGGAGTCTCTACAGCCAGCCTTGAAGAATGGTTTTCAAAGCAAATACACTGTGGACACACACATTTAGAGAGCTGGGGAATCACAGCTTGGAAATTCTCTCCAGGCCTGGATTTCTCCTGACTCTCAGCTCCATTCCCAGGCTGACAAGCTGACTGCAGCTTCAGTTAGGGAGGAGTCTCCCAGGGTGATAACACGGTGACAAACAGAGTGGAATTCATCATAAAGATTAACACCTGGTGTCTTTCCCGTGGGACACATCCTGAGGTGCTGTCCCAAGGATGTTTTTCCCAATTGTCCAGTGAACTCCTGTCCTGTCCTGGCTGCACTGACACACTTTAAATCCGGGCTGTCTGTACAATAAATTGGCCTTTTTTCCCCAAAGAGCTCCGTGTGTGTTGCTGCCCTTTCTCTCTCTTTGCAGTGCAGTGACCACAATACACCAGGCACTCAATAACAGTGAAAGGTACAATCTCTTCTGCAAGAAATTGTAATCTAAATACCAGAGTGAATGGAAACAATAGAAGAGAAGATGGTCAAAAAGCCAAGCTTTTTGAAATCTTTTAACTCTTATTTCTCCTCTTTTATGTTCAAGGTTTTTCTCTCAATATACATCCTCAGTACGTAGGAGAGATTTCACCCAAGAAGTTGCGTGGATTTACCAACTCCACTGTTGCCGTTTTTCTGACCCTGGGAAAACTCACAGGACAGGTGGTTGGACTACGGTAAATTCTTCAATTTTTCTATCAGGTTACACGAAAAATAGAAATGTTTCTATAACTTCACCCTCTCACCTAGTCAGTGACTGAGAAACACTCTCCTCCTCCCCAAAACATGCCAGAAGAAAAAATATTGATCCTATTTGAGGGAAATACAGTTTTAAATATAGAAGGCAGAAAATAATTTACTCATAATCTGATTTCTTCTTATTTCCACATTCTTTCTGCTAGGAGACTTTCCCTTCAAAATTGAATATGCTTACATGAAAAGTCTTAGCAAAATGTTTTGCTCTTGTGGCCAAGCAGTGGTCAAATGAGTCTCATCAGCTGTCTAGATATTATACTGCATACCAATGGTGTACAGAAAGATTTTCAAAAGATCAGATAATTCCTTTAAAATAAATTGTCAGAAATAAAAAGGGTTAACTCCAATGAACCCTTGAATGGAATCTGAGCAATCTTTATCACTCAGAAAAATTTCCTGAACATTCATTCCATTATTTCAGCATAATTTTGTTTCACATACACTTTCCAGGGAGATTTTAGGAAGCGAAGCTTTGTGGCCATGGTTGTTAGCATCTAGTGGACTTTCAGCATTGGTTCAACTGGTTACCCTCCCATTTTTCCCTGATTCACCATCCTACCTCCTGATACAGAAGGGTAATGAGGAAGCCTGCAGGAAAGGTAGAGTGTCTGCTTTCCTCACTTACTTCCCTTCACCTGCTGTGTCACAGTGAGAGCCTCTGCAGAAGACGAGGCAGGGCAGAGCTGTGCTGCTCAGTGCAGTGCCATGGAGCACAGGAGTTTCACACACAGCAGCTGAGGCACCCATGGCAATGTCTGTGTTCAGCTGGGCCTCACTCAGCCTCGTTCAGCCCATGAAGTCAAAAAACACAGATGTGTATCAGCATGTCTAACATTTCCCACCTTGGTGGGCACTGCTTTATTTCTTTAAAGGAAATGGTTCAGGCAGCTGTCCTTTGTTGTATTATTAAATAAGAAGTGCTCAAATGTTTACTTTGTTTACAGTTAAGTAAACTCCACATTAGAAAGCTGTGCTGTACTCACAAGCAGACAGACAAAATCCCTCAGATTGCTCAGACAGACAAAATCCCTCAGATTGCTCAGCAGACAAAATCCCTCAGATTGCTCAGACAGACAAAATCCCGCAGATTGCTCACTGCCCCTGCAGCAACCAGACGGCAGAAGCAGCACCAGTACCTACTGCAATGGACAGGCAGCCTAAAGAGTTTAATGTAACCACTCCTGATGGAGCCATCCCGGTAGGAGAATTCACTTCCCTCTTTCTCCCTTACAGCCATCAGGAAGCTCTGGGGGGAAGGAGACCACCAGGCAGAAATTGATGACATTATGAAGGAGAAGGGTGCAATGGCGAGCACGAAAACCTTGCGTGTCCTTGAAGTAATAAAGGAGCGATCTTTGCGCTGGCAGCTTTACATTCTGATGACCGTCATGACCACGCTGCAGCTCTGTGGCATCAATGCAGTTGAGTGATCTCTCTGTCCCCAGAACAAGAGCAGGCAGCATTACAAACCTCTCAAAGGCAATGCTATTAAACCAGCTTAGAATTGTATCTCAAATACAACGGTTTTTTTCACAGGTTAATTTCCTCTTTGCATTTTTCAGATATACTTCTATTCTTTTGAAGTATTCCACACAGCCAAGTTTGAAGAATACCTTATCCCATACGTGTCCCTGGGAGTTGGGTTGTGTGAGTGCTTATCCTCTATACTATGTGTAAGTCTTTTCAGATTTGATTTGAAGGAAAAAATTAATGTGACCAACAATTGTGCTTTTCCTTTCTTATAACTGGGCTCAGGGAAATTTTACATAACTTAAGCCTCATATTCCTGCTTTGCAAAACCACAGGCAAATAAGTTTTTTTTTTCCCAAATTATTTGAATGACTGTGTGTCTTTAGACGAATTTTTTTTCTGCAAAATAATAATTTTCTGATGGTCTGGATTGGATGTGTGCACGTAGTGTGGACAACTTGATATATGCCAGCATGCAAGAGAGGGAACTGTCTAATAACACCTTAGGGTTGACTCACAAACACAGCTTAATTAATAATGAATTAGTTTTGAAGAAAATAATCAAATTAATTAGGAACTAAGAGACTGTCAAATAACATCTTAGGATTGACTAACAAACACAGCTTAATTAATAATGAATTAGTTTTGAAGAAAATAATCAAATTAATTAGGAACTAAAAGACTGTCAAATCTCTTTAGAAGACACAGATTTATGGCTATTATTTAGACAAATCTTCTGCACAGAACACATGGAGAGAGGAGGAATTATTTCCTTTGAGAGCTGGGGTTTGTGATCCATGTTTTCTGCTTTCCAGAGCACCCTTATAGACCGCTTTGGGAGGAAGGTGCTGCTCTGGGGTGGATACTTGCTGATGTGTTCTGTGCTGGCACTGCTCACCATGACCCTGTCACTGCAGGTAAAGAGGCAGCACCTTCTGGCCACTTCCCCAGCCCACCTTTCTGCTCCTAACTCCCAGGAGATGTATAAAAACTTCAGCCAGTGGCAGGAAATACAGAGCTCTGCTGCTCTGTTGTGTGTCTAATGGTTTGATATCACTGGTTTCTCACTTTTAGCATCGTTTTTTCTGGATGCATTACTTCAGTGTCATCTTGATCTTTCTGTTCGTTGTCTTCTATGGAATTGGACCATGTGAGTACATCAGTGGTTATACTGGGAGGAAATTTGGTTTTGTATTGGCTGGCAACACAACTGACAGAGGAAGAACAGGCTAGTGCCTTGCTAAAAACTTCTGGAAATTAAGGAGGGAAGGGCAGACACATACAACTGGGAGACAGGAAAAGGATATAGATACCTCAAATTTTATTGCTGATCACATGATCTAAATAATTTAAAACAGTATCATCTTCTCCAGAGGGTGTGAGACAGAAATTTCAAAGCAATTTCGAAATTAATCAGCTAAACACAGAATTCTAGGTATTGCCAGGTATGTTATAATAATCATCTTCAGTAACTCAACAAGTTAAGCTTATGCCTACCAGCATGCTCCAGGTGCCAAGGAGGAGGCTGGTTTTATAAACCACTGCACCAGTAACAACTACCAGAAACTGCACAGATCCACTGATACCAGAAAAAGGATTCCAGTACATACAAGAGGAACCTAAATTAAGTGCTGGATTCCATTTTTGGAATCAAGGTCTTCCACCCTCACAGCAGAGACTCCCTATCCTGCCTGTCTGTCATCTCTGCCACTGCTTTTGGGAGGAGCTTTAGCAGAAGCAAGGAAACAAATAAACCTGCTGTGTGTTTGGCTTTGCTTTTCCAGCTGGGGCCACCATATCTGTGATGGTTGAAATCTTCAGCCAGTCATACAGACCATCAGCCTTTCTGATTGTTGGCTGCATCAACTGGATGGGACTGTTCGTACTTGGGATGATTTTTCCAGTAATTGTTGTAAGTGATTTTCACATGATCCCTCTTTCCAGGCTAATCTAGTTCTGAATGCTGGCAAGGGGCAAAATAATATCAATAAATTGCAATGACATGCAAAGCTTAGCACTCTGTTCAAACACCAAACGTGCTCAGAAATTCCCCAGGCTTGTCAAGGAGCAGCAATAGGACTCAGGTCAAATGTGGCCCGGGGGAACTCCTGGTTTGATACCTGTCCTGGGTTGTGTATTGAGCACACATTTGAATTTGAACTTCTAAGACACAGGCTTGCACTAAAGGGCAGGGAAATAGAAATTAGTTTCTTATTTTCCTTACATTGTCCTGCATTTCTGCTTGCAGGATAACCTTGGACACTTCTGCTTCCTTATCTTTTTGGGAATCCTTGCTTTATCAGCAATTTTCATCTACCTGTATCTTCCTGAGACCAAGGGAAAGTCAATCATGGAAATAAAAGCAGAATTCAACAAGCTGAACTTTGGGAAAAAAGAAACCTCTGTCACTGAAAATAACTTTCCTAAGGAACAGTTGTCTTGCACCAAGCTCTGAATGTTCAGAGAAGAAATTTGCATCTCTTGGAAAAGACAGGAAATAATGTTGCAATAGAACTGAAAAGGAAACATTAAAAACAGACTGCAAGCTCTTCTGTCTCATTTATTTTTCTTTTTTAATACAGATATGAAACTCACTATTCTAGAATTACACTAAGTACCTCGTAAGCTGGCAAATAGCTCAGAGAAGAGTATCAGAAATACAAAAGAACAACTGAAATATTTTAAGAAGATGAACCAAGGTAAAGAATTATTAAGAATGCTCAATGACCAAGAGTCATGAGGCTGGGGAAGCACAGAAGTCTGAAGTATTTGGCTGACAGGCATGCAGAGGAAAAGCTAAATACATGGTTTAGGGTGATCCAAACAGATACAGACTAAAAACTTAACACCTCAGATTCAGAAAACAGTTTCCAGCATGACAACAGAAAAGAGGATTGAAAGTGAAATTTGCTGCACAACAGTGCTGGAGAGGTAATGGAAATTTCAGTGGAAAACATCCTAGTAACTCTAGGCAGAGAGAAGGACCTGCCAAACTGAGATATTCTTGCATGCAAAAGAAGTAAAGTGGCTGCTATAAAATAAAGCAGAGTCTGGAGAGCATCTCTGGTGTCTAAGGAACTGATTTTCAACCTGGTGCATCAGCTTCTGGGAATTACATCAGATGTTTTCACAGAAGAAAGAGTTTGTTTTGGAAATGTTTTTCTTGTTATGTAAGCAAGCTGGGAATAACGACTGATTATTGTACCCAGCAGTAAAAATAGGTTGTGGAGTTCATTGGAAATAGTCTAACTTTTTCCAAGTGACCAATAACAAGTATAGGATGACTTATAACTAAACACGTTGGATCATGCCACCTGCTTTTCTCTAACCACTGAAGAAAAAAATGAATCAATATCTCAAACTACAGGTCCTCTCCTTACAGATGGAGGTGTCACTTGGGTTTGTTTTTAACACTTTGGCTTAGGAAACATACCCTGAAAAGGCTTTTTGTAAACCAGATTTTATTTCTGGGTTTTTTTGGGTTTTCATTATTTTCAGAATTCATACAGGAAACACAATCCACAAACGTGGGCTGTAAATGAACACTGACACAGTAATTTCATCTCCTGACATTTTATTTGCTGACTTTTTACAGCAAGGGTGCTACAGTGAAGGAACTAACTCAAAATCAACATACACCACACAATCATAGGATGGATTGGGCTGGAAGGGGCCCTAAAGATCATCCAGTTCCACCCCCCTGCCATGGGCAGGGATGTCTCCATTTAGATCAGGTTGCTCAGGGCCCAGTCAACCTGACCTTGAACACAGTCAGCTTCAGCAGCTTCATACAGAAGTTTTCACCATTATAAAGTATTTCCTTCAATGACACCATTCAATACAAGCATTTAGTGCAAGCTAGAGAAAGCTCTCCCTCTTTCCTGCTGCCTGGAGAAATTGGAGTGAATAGAAAAGCTCATAACTCAGAAACTACTGGGCATAAAGATACTTTCAACATGGAGAGGTCACCAAACCATTTATTTTATTCCCACCAGCATTTTCAATCTGCTTTCCCCACACATCTGACTGTGAACAGCCCCTAAAAAATGCCATATGATCCCTCTAAATCACTTCTCTCATGTAAGGCTGTTCTAGGCAGCTGTGAGAACTGATCCCAGCCTTGCCACACTCTCCCTTCACTCTGGATAAAAGCTGCTCATGTCAGAAAGCCTGTGGATTTCCAGGAGTTATGACTGTTATGGAACTATTTGCACAACAAAGGAGAAAGTTGAAAACAAACCTTCTGTGAGCATGTAGAGTCCAGTGCTCACCACAGTGGAAAATCAAGACCCTGATTTTAAGGCATCTTTGTCATGACTTAGTCATGGTTCAGGAAAGGTCTGCACAACATGTGTCACTGGGGGTTTTTTGTTATGCTCTATTCCACAGAGAGAGTTTCAGAACTCACAGTTGAATCATTCATCCAATTTTAAAAAATAATTACTAGATTTGCATAAAGAGGTGCATTACAACCTACACTCAGTCTTTAAAACACTTGCTTTTCCACTGGTTTCATGATGGGGCTGTATCCAAATACGAGGTGTCATTTTGGATACTTTGGTTTCCAGAGTGCAAAAGCTGGGCTCCCTCCCAGGCCAGTGCATTGGCTGTCTGTGTTAGCAGCTGCAGATGGCACATTCAGCCTCTCCTGAGACACTCCCACCCCTCTCAGTGCACCTGCTCAAGGTATCACTGACTATTTAGAGGCTCCTGATGTGCTTACTAGCACAGAGGGCTGGGCCAGCTTGTGGGTGAGTTAGAAATAAAGCTGAGAACAAGGTGAGCTGAAAAAAGACCTGCTTGGGATCCAAAGATGCCTAAATTCATTGTTAACACAAATATAAGCAAGGATAAAGTTCCAGAATCTTTTGCAGGGGAGCTCACCCAACAATTATCAAAAGCATTGGACAAACCAGCACAGGTAAGTCCATTTGCTGAAATGTTTTCCTTCTTTAGTCAGCTGTGCCTATGCAATGAGCTGTTTCTGAGTGATAGCCTTGATAAACTGATATAGCTAATGACTCACCAGTATTTGCAGTCTTTTCTCTGGGAGAATATCAAATACTTGCTCACTGTAACACAGTTTTATTGAGGTCCCAAAAGCCTGGAGTAGTAGGATGATATTACATGTAGTTATCAGTGTATGTGAAAACACTGGGTATATGTGGGCACTTGTCCACAGTACCTGTGAATACCTCTTGAGGATCTGTCTGATTGAAAATCAAACCTCACCCTCCACTTCCTTGCTGAGTCCTGTTGAATAAGTGCCTGTTATTTGCCACCAAATTGCCTGTAGCCTAGTGCTTGCAGTTGAAGTAAAAAATTATTTATTCAGCTTGCTTGGACATCTGGCAAAAATATCTGTGTGGCATCCTGCTATTTGTAGTCAAAATACCAGAGTAAAAGCTGTCTGCTGGTTCACTACCAGACTGGAGGGGGTTTACCTGCCAAAATGGCAGTATGCTACTGAGGTGAAGTCCTGAAATACTGGTATTGAGGGTCTTACAAGGATTTATAAAGCCATTATTTTCTTAATTCTGTCTGGTCACTAGTCACTGTATCAGTTGCTTACTGAAGATTGTTGAATATGAAAAACCAAAAGAAAGCTTCTCTTCAGAGCTGTAAACTTCATAACAGGAGCTATAGCTCAGTTGCTGTAGCAGCAGTAACTTCAGTGAATTGGCTATGGATTTGTAGCTCTTTGTTTAAGCACCCTTTCTGCATATTGAGGAGCCCACATTCAGAAAATGTTTCTTTTTTATTTTTTATTTTAGAAGCAATGCTTTTAAGCTGTAGAAAGAATGAAGTTTTGGTGCCTACAGAAAGGGCTCTGAGGGCTCCCCAGCAAACCTTTCTCTATGCACTGGGACACCTGAATACATTGAATTCTTATGTAAAATTGATGTGTTCTATCCCTCTTTTTAAAAAGCCAATTTTTATCAGTCTAGCAAACAAGTCCTTGCTGTTGGGGGGGCAAGGGGTGTGTCTTGCATAACAGCTTCTGAATATAAAGCTAGAGGGCTGGGATGCAGCTGGAACAGGTTTGTGCAGCTGTGTGGAAGGGATATGTAATGAGACTTAGAAATATACAGGGAACAACAAAGAGATTTTTCTGGAGAGGACATACAAGCTCTTCGTGCAAAGGAGGCAATAGGAAAGGGAGAGTCTCTTAGTTATGACACAAAAAGAAGGAAAGGATTAGGGCAGGCTGGAATGCAGAGCTTTCCTCTCACAGGAAACTCTACCATTTGGGAAAAATACGGATTTTTAATAAAACAGGGTTTCTTCCTACTGGAAAAAACTGTTCCAAATATTTTCAAACTGCTCTAAGAAGAAAATAATGTTGATTAATGCCTCAACTTGATTTTTCTTTTAATAGTGATAACCTGCTTCCTGGGTAGATGTTAAAGGCATGGATGTACCTACATTTGGCATAAAGTCAAGAGCACATGGTGTCCAGACAGGGGAGAACAGGGCCAAGCAAGTGGTACCTCAGCAGGATCTCCTTGGCTTGTGCTGTACTGCTGTGGTCTGATGCACCTCACACCCAAACAAACTGCAAATAATGGCCAAGACTAATTACCCAGACAACTCCTGGTACTCAGGCTAGCTTGTTTTACCAAGAGGGTTAATTGCTGCCGAGTTCCAACGAGGCACTGCTAATAAACGTGGGTAAGAACAGCACAGAAGGCAGATGAATGCCAGAGGAACTGATCCCTAGATTCCCCAGTGTGTGGATCTGACACTGTGTATTAGCAGCAGGGAAAATCGCGGGCTGGTCATTAATATTAACATAGATACTTTCTTCTGCTTTTCCTGATATCAAGAACAAAAGCAGGATTAGGCTGTATTTTGTTTAATGAGGGGGATGTTGGTTTAGGCCTCTGCTGTGTCAGTTCACATTTACCTCAGCAGAGGAGACTGCAGCAGGAGCCAGTGAGGTGCAAAATCTCTCTGGAACGCAATGTGGCAGCAGTGCCATTGCACACCCCCCTGCCCCTGAGCTTCCCACACAGGCAGGGAGAGCCTGGTGGCTCAGAGGAGGTGCTGGAGATATCACAGGTCACTGAGCTCCTGGAGCACCTGGACTAGGAAGCCCAAAAACTATGGAGTCTTTGTACTGGCCTTGGACACAGCAGTGAATGTAAATCTAGACAGTAAGATGTCAACAAATGAAAGACTTGCATATGAAAAACATGCACTTATTTTCACTGCAGTTTAGGTACATAAATGCCTTCATGGATTTTCAAAACTTCTCTTAGTACAGCACAGAAAATAACATTCATTTTCTTCTTCCAACTGTATCTAGCAATACAGGTCTCTCCTGATCAGGTGATGTCCTTTGGAGGCTCCACAGACCCTTGTGCTATGTGCTTTCTCTATGGCATTGGAAAGACAGGGGAGCAGGAGAATAAGATCTACTCCAAATTGCTTTGTAACCTGCTAAACAAACAGCTGAAAATACCATCTGACAGGTGTGCTCATATGGCAACCTGTCTGACATGACTTTCCACAGATTGTAAAAACTATCAGTCCCAGGCTGGTCCTTTGGTGTTCTCTATTAATGTGCTGATCAATGAGGTTAAATGCCAAGTCCACTGAGCAACTCCCCACCTAAAAAGTAAAAATGAGCCATAGCATGAGCTGCAATGCTGATGTCTAGAAGCTGCAGAATTCCTTGGTTAAAATGATGTAAGTTCAGGCACTATATGTGCCCACAGATATCGTGTGCAAAAGACCAGGTATAGACACAATAACTCGATCACTAGGAACTCCAGAATGCAAGTAGATGAGGCATTGAAAGGGGCAGGAGGAAGAGAGTAGAATGCCTGAGAAGGACACAGCCCTAGGGGACAGTCTGCAGCTTGGCTGTGTGTGCTGGTGCAGGAGCACCCTGAGCAGCCTGCAGCACTCTGCTCTCAGCTGTTAACGGTGCCTGTCTTCCTTTCCAGAGTCTGTCAGCTTCTTTGACATCAGCCCTGGCAGTGTAGGCTGGAATAACACAGCCTTCACTTGAGGTGTCCTGGGGTGGTCACTGCTCATTCTTGAACCCTCACTGTGCTTTGAGAACTGCAGCTCTAGACACCTTCTGGCATCTGCCAAACTCAAAAGGCATTTATCTTAGCTGCTGCTACCCACTGCTGTTTAACATCTTGCCTGCTGCTTAAATAAAAATGCAGCAGAAGCCTTATGGCTGAGACATTCTTGTTACTCTGGGAAGACCTGTAGTTGGGATGGGGGGTGCCTTTTCAAAATATTATTAACAGAAACTTTTCTTTCAAAAAAAGTTTAGTCATAGTGAAGATGAACACTCCTTTTGCCTTTGCCCTGTCCATGCTCAAGAGCCAAATTTCAGGAAGAGATATATCCTGGCTTGGTTTCAAGATATGTTTAAGTTAAACGATGTGGCTACAGATGTTGCACATGGACCTCCCTTCAAAAGGAGCAAAGACATGATTACCTGTTATTTAAAAGGGATTGCAGTCCAGGTCCTCTTTAGGCCTAACACTGCAGGGGTATCTAGCTGAGTAGCAGAAATACTTGTGCTGTGAGTCTCCCAGGGCTCAGCGTAGGCAGAGGGAGTGAGTGGAAAAAACCACTCTTCACTGTTGTGCCCTCCCCTTTTCATCCATTGAACAATTTGTAGTGACAGTGAAGATTAGAGCTCAGCTCAGAATGAGGCAGAGGCACAGCAAGCCACAGTAAGCCATTCCTAGGGACTGAAGTGGTGAATTAATTATGAAAGGAAGATTTGCATACAAATATTTATTATTTAAGCCCTTGGTCAGATAAGATCATTTGCTTCCAAAGTAAAATAAAAGACTGAGTAGAGATGTTTCCTAAAATTCTATAGTTAAGTGTATTGTGAGGTTTTTCTGGGAGAGCAAACATTATCACACCCCTGTTGTAAACTCTGTTAACATCCCATTGTGTCCCTACCACAGCTTTGCTTTGCAGCCACAGACTTTAAATACAGACCTGCACCTCAAATAACAAAAATGCTTTGTTGGGATAACAAATGGAAGTGGCTTTGGTGAAAACTTCTTTCTTAGTCAGGGAGGTGAAAGAGAATGAAATTGGATGTCTCTCCATTGTGTTCAGCAGTGCCAGGGGCTGCCACTCTGAGCCTGGCAGGCCTCAGGGCAGGCACACCAGTGGGGATGTTACTCTCAAGCTTTTCTCACTGCACAGGTAGAATTCCCACCCCACCTCCATGCAACAAATCTGGGAGGCAGAAAGGTGAGAGAAATAAGTGTGACTATGCAGTGGCAGGGAGCTGAGGATATCAAAGGGAGAAAACTTAATCAGTATTTAGTGGGTGTTCTTAAGCAGTGTTAATCACTAGCAAAGGAAGTGCTCCAGTTCCCAGCATTATAACCTGTGTCACTCCCATGCATTCCCATGTGACACCATCCCTTACTCCTCCATATTCAGGGCTATGAATATTCACATATGTAACATGTACTTGCGGGCAAGCTTTCTAGCGGCAGCAGTGCATGACTGCTGTGTGTGCAATGTCAGCGTGGAGAGGGCTCCGGGGCTGATCCTCTTTAGCCCTGCTGTGAGTCATTCGGTGCAGCAGAGCAGCGCTGCCGCCGTCGGGGCAGGCAGGAGGCAGAGTGCGGAGCCGAGCCCTGGCAGCCTACGTGCATCACATCACACAGCCCAGCATTCGGCTCGGCTCCGCTGCTCTCGCCTCCCAATGGGCTCGCAGCACTTCTTTCATAAGCAAAACAAAATTCATTTCTGCCTTTTTCTAGTAGAAAAATATGATGTGAAAATGGGGAGGGTAATTTTTAATTTGGCTGAAATACTTTAGATGATAAACAATATAGCAGAGGGGCAGACGTTTCCGCTTACACCGAACTAAAGCTGTACACAGAGTTCAAGCAAAACCGCTACAAATGTTACTTTATCTTGCAAAAGAAAAAAATTCTCGGAGGCAGGGCAAGTATTCCTTTTTGCAACTGCAAAGCTGAGGCCTATATCCGTCTCTGGCCCTGATCCTGCAGAAACCAGTGAGAGTGCTACAACGGGAGCATCACATGCGCTTGATACCAGGTTATGTATGAGCTGCCCAGGGCGCCCGGACTCCGTTCCAGGAAGGGGCCAGCAACAAACCCTCAAAAAATATTCAGTGTCCATAACAAAGCCAAGGATTAAGGGCGGAGAGGGGGAGACCTCAGGCTCAGAGTCTTCCGCGGGAGGGTCTGCACGCCGCAGCGAGGGCTGCAAATTGCGGGGCTGGTGTGTGTGCTCATGTTCGTGTGTGTGTGCGCTGTGTCCCCGCCCCGCTCCCTGCCCTCCCTGCCGGGCGGGGCCGCTTCACATCCGGGCCGGCCCCGCGCACTAAAAGCGCCGCTGACGCCTCCCCGCTCCACTGTGCTGGTCCCGCCGCCGCTCGGTTACGCTTGCATCGCCGGCCCCGCTACCCCCACCGCCGCCACCATGCCCATGTTCACCATCTACACCAATGTCTGCAAGGACGCCGTGCCCGACAGCCTGTTGGGCGACCTCACCCAGCAGCTGGCCAAGGCCACTGGCAAACCCGCGCAGGTGAGGGCGGGAGCGGGGCGAGCACGTGCGCGGCGGGCGCTCGGCGGGAGGGGCGGCGGCGGAGCGGCCCTGGAGCATCGCCGCTCCCTCACCCCCTGGGCGGGCGGGCCGCGGCCGCTGAGGGAGCACCTGCGGCACAGCACGGCGGCCCCGCTGCTCCGGAGGAAGGAGCCTGTGCCCTTCCCTCCCCGCGGCGCCGAGTCTCCCGATGGCCGGCCCCTGCCTGGAGCAGCGGCCGGGCCTGCAGGAGCGCGGCGCTCACGTAGCCGGGGATGTGCTGCGCCTGTGCTGGGAGTTCGAGCGGCGCAGTGGCACGGAGCCACCCGGGCACTGCTCGGATAGACCGGGCAGCTCCCGTCGGTTCTGCCATCCGATACGGCCCCACTTGGGCCAGACCGCAGCAGCCACAGGAGCCGCAGCCCGATAAGGCCGAATCGCTGCCCGGCTCTCCGGCAGGCCCAGCGTCTGGGTCCGTGATTTGGGGATGTGAGCTCCGGCACGCAGGCACAGTTTTGGGGCCTTTATCTCGCTCCGCCCCGCGCGGTGGCGAGGCTGTGGCGGGCAGGAGTGCCCGCCTCGCCGGCGGCTTTGTGCACACATCACCGCGCTCCTGAAGCTGAGAGCCGGGCCGGGGCTCGCTGGGGCTGGGAAGTGCGCAGAGACCAGCACTGAAGAGCTGCCTGACCCCAATGCAATTGCCCTGCTTAGAGTTGGTACCGAAAGCAGATTTTCCTCAGGAGAGGGCAGTTCAGACAGCCTGTAACAGAGTGTTTCCCTCCCGCAGTACATCGCTGTGCACATCATACCCGACCAGATGATGTCCTTTGGGGGCTCCACTGATCCCTGCGCGCTCTGCAGCCTCTACAGCATCGGCAAAATAGGAGGGCAGCAGAACAAGACCTACACCAAGATGCTGTGTGATCTGATCTCGAAGCACTTGCATGTATCTGCAGACAGGTAAGGCTGGGACACAGTTTAACCATATTTATCTGGCTTTCTGAAACTGCTTTGAAAAGTCTATTTAAAAATTTTAAAAGCCAGAAATAAGTCCATGTGTTTTGGAAAATACCAAGTGATTGCTTGCAGCACTTTCACGTCCACATAAGAATTCCGTGCCTACCTCTTTCCCTGGAGAGTCCTCTCTTCAATGGCTTTCTGCTTTGAGAGTAGGGAAAAACACCAGAGCACTGACAAGTTCCCCAGTGTGTCTTTTGTCTCTGAGGTGTGGTGTCTTGTCCTCTGGGGAAGCAAGACTGAAAGTGATGCCTTGAGGAGCTGGAACAGAGGCTACACACAGAGTTAAGGAGAATAAAATGGGTATTTACTCTGAGGCCTACGAAAGGCCTACAAAAGCCACACCCCAGCAATATCAGTGCCACAATCGTGGCCCCTGCCCGGATGGCTCCAAGATGGAAGGAAAGGAGGGGTTGGTCACAAAATCTTACACTTTTATAGGTTCTGGTTCATTTGCATGAACCCACCCTCCATCTTTCCACGTAGTTTGTGCTTAGGGCCTGAAGTTTGGAGAAACTGTCCTTGAGTTCTTAACTAGAATAGGACTGTTTTGTCTTCATCACCCTAGCACATCAGAAAAGCACATCCAAGGAGAACAGGAAAACTTAAAACTAAAGGCATCAAAAGCATGAGCAAGGAGCAGTAACAGGCTGGAGCTGAGAGACAAAAGTGGAAGGCAGCAGGCTATAAGCAGCTCCCTTGCAGGCAGCAGAGTTTGGGTGAGTGTCTGTGTGCAGCTGTGAAGAACGGGAAGAGCCTGATGCCATGAGGGTTGAAGGGAGACATGCAGAGCCAGGCCTGAGGGACTGCTTAACTCTCCAAGGCTGTCGGTCTGTGTGACACGTGTGAGGGACTGCAGTGCTCAGAAACAAAAGGGGCTGATACCTGGAAATTCTTGACAAACAAAAGCTGTCTGGTGTCTGGGCAGTCTCAGACTGTATTTTGGAAAAAAAAAAAAAAAAAGAAAAAATACAATTTTGAGGACTGACCAATATTGAGCTTGGAGGCTCCACCAGGTTTTTGGCAAAGATGAAGCTTGATGTTTTTTCAAGCAGAATTAGAAGCACTGTCCCCTGTTGTGTTGTCCCGACTTACATAAATGAGCTAATAAGGTCGTCGTTATTTCTTCCTGTGCCTCTTCTGCAGGATCTACATCAACTACTTCGACATGAATGCTGCCAACGTGGGCTGGAATGGCTCCACCTTTGCGTAGAGCTCTCGTGTCTGTCTGAAGAGGCTGTTCCTGGACCTCCCTTCACCCTGCCCTGTAGCACAGACCACAGCACAAATGGCCCCGTGTTGCTCTTTGTGCACTCTCACAGATTGATGGCTCCTTGCTAGTGTGTTTAAATATTGCTGCTTCAACATTCCTCTGTTTTCTCTGTGTAGAAAACAAATAAAGATTTAGAATTAAGCTGTGTGGTGTAGGCTTTGGCAGGTTGGGGATGGAGTTGGGCAATTGCTAGCATGTCTGTTTCACTCTGATCCTAAAGCAAACAAAAGGAATGTTTTGGGTTTGCCCCTGTTTCTTAGACACAGCATTTCACGCTATGGCGGTGGTGCCTGGGGCTGGTTCCTGACAGCACTCCACTGATTTTTTTACCTGGCTCTGGGTGTGTTCAGGGCCGTTTGTTGCTCTGAGGTTTGTTTTCGGACTGTGTCTGCTATTGCAGCAGTCCCTAGACCGGCCCTGTGCCTGCTGCTTCAGGGCAGCTTTCCTCTGAGGATGTGTCACCTGTGCGTGGCCAAACGAGCAAGGAAAGCGTGCTTTTGCTCGCTGAGGGGAAATGCTGTTATCAACATTGCTTACACTGCCTGCTCAGTGCTCTGGAAGCTCTGCAGGGGCCTGCAGCACTGTGGGGAGCACTTCAGTGTGCTCTGCCAGCTTGTCCTTGCACTGGTGCTGTGCCAGCCTGTCCCACACTGGAGCTGTGCTCTCTCCCAGCCTGTCCCACACTGGAGCTGTGCCGTGCCGTGTCCCTTGCCGTGCTGTGCTCTCTCCCGGCCTGTCCCACACTGGAGCTGTGCCGTGCCGTGCTGTGCTCTCTCCCGGCCTGTCCCACACTGGAGCTGTGCCGTGCCGTGTCCCGCCCTGAGGCTCCCCGGGCTGCGGTTCCCGTCCCTCCCCTCAGGGTCCCCGCTGGGCGCGCTCGGCGCTGCCCCTGCCCTTCCACCCCCGGCCGGCAGGGAGCGCCCGCCCTGCGCCTTCTGGAGGCTTCCGCCGCGGCCTCGCGCGGCGCGATGACGTCATCTGTGCGCGCCCGCGCGGCGCGGCGTGGCCATGGCGCTGTTCTGCATCCGCAGGTACCGCGGGCACGGCCCCGCTCCCGCTCCCTGCTCCTGTCCCGCTCCCGTTCTCCTCCTACACCCGCACCCTGCCCCTGTCCCGGGTGCTGTCTCAGCCCCGGGCTCGAGCCGGGGGTGTCTGCCCGGAGGTCTGTGCGGGCGGGCGGGCGGCTCGTGCCTGAGGAGGTTTGTGTGGGGTTTGTGTTCCAGGTACGGCGGGGAGGACGAGCAGGAGGAGGAGGTTGAGGCCGAGGACCGGGCTCGGCTCCTGCTGGAACGGCTGCAGCAGCAGGCGAGGGCTCGGCAGCTTAAGAAGCAGCGAGAGGTGCAGGCCCAGGAAAGGGAAGGCCCGGGGGGAGCGGGGCTGAGCCCCGGGGGGGAGCCAAGCGAAGGAAAGGGAAAGAAGAAGAGTGAAGAGCAGCCCAGCACGCTTAGACAGAAGAAGCTAAAGAGAAAACAACAGCCCAGCAGCTCTTCGGAAGAAAGGGCTGGTACTGAGGAGGCAGCAGATGGCAGCAGCCCCACAAAGAAGAGGAAAGCCAATAGAAGAAAATCGAAAGTGCAGCGAGAGGGGACTGAAGCAGGTAAGAATAAAGCGAGGCTATAGGATTTCAGTTCACTGCGGTTGACAGTTTCCACAGAAGAGTGGACACGAGTTGCTCTTTGAGTACCTTGGCCAGTTTACCTGATTTTGTTTTCATTTCCTTAATATGTTCCTAATTTCTTTTTTTTTGAGGGAAAGCCCTGCACTGCAAACTTTGAGGATCAGTTTAGTGTAAGGGGAGGAGGGATGTCACATGTCACATCACCTCAGTCTTGTTGCATCTATACCAACAAAGAAATGGTTGATTTCTGCACTGGGGTTTATGAAAAAAGAGCTTGCAAGGACTTGTTGCTGTAGTCCTGTGTTGTAATATTGCCAAATCCCTTTAACGTGGCATGCTCTGACCTGTAGCTTTGTATTGCTGTTACCCAAATTCCAGATTCTGAAGAAGACATAAACCAACAGGAAAACAGAAACAACTTTAAAAACAAGTCTAATAAAAGGAAGAAGACAGATGAGGAAACACAAGAAGATGAAACAGGGAAGAAAGAGAGCAGTGAAAAAGCTAAAGGAAATCAAACTACAGAGGAGGAGCTGCCCTTAGTAGCCTCAGGGGAAGAGGCAAATTGTCCACCCTCCAGTATGATGATTCTCGGAGACTATGATGCAAAGCCAGTGCAGAAGGTAACCAACTTGTCTGAATTTTGGCCTGATGGTTAGGAAAAGAATGCTTCTTACAATTTTATTTTACATGTGGTATTGCCATATTCTTCTTTCCCTCACCTCAGGTCCAGCCCTTCTTACCACAGTGGCTTGCTGAACCCAAACGGGTGCAGAAACGCATCAGAGATAATCTGTGTCCAATCAGAGACGTCCCAGGGATCCACCCCCGGCTGCTGAAAAAGCTGCAAATGAATGGAATCGAGTCCTTTTTTCCAGGTGCCTTGACAGTGCTTTTGTTTCTTCCTAAAGGGGCTTAAGGAGTTCCTGCAGTCAATTTTATGTAGGCAGTGAAGTAAAATACAAGACAAAATGTAATGCATGAACGGGATTGCAGCAGATTTAACCCTTCTTTCTCAAAGCTTTGTCTAGGCTGAGTAAAGGTCTGTTACCCACTCATAAATACAGCTTGGATTGATGGCTCAGAGCTGCCCAAAGAGGGAAGTCTTACTTGTGTCCTCACAGTTTTCCTCCCTATGCCAAGCCTGTGCTTTAGCTCCTTACTTTCCACTGTCTCTGCTGCTGATCTGAGCTTTCTAGGAACTCAGCTCATTAAAGCAAAAACATCCAGACAAAAGCAGAATATCTATTTGTTTTCTGTTACTTTACCAGTTTTGCAAACAACTACAGTAAATGCCAGTTCTTAAATAAGAAGAAAGGACAGCTGGAAGCAAGGACAAGGTTAGAGACCTTCAGTCCAGCTGAGTCTGGAGAGTTAGGCTGTGTCAGAGACCTATCAGGGTTATGTTGGGAAGCCAGCACACATTTTCTCCCTTCAAAAATGCTTTTATATAATATTTTCAGTAATTGGTGAGTTCATTAAATAGTGTGTGTTTATTTCTGGTTTTGCTCAGTCCAGGCAGAGGTGATTCCTGCCATTCTCCAGAGTGCTGCCAATGGGTACCTGATGGGGCGGGGGGGATACCGCCCCAAGGACATCTGTGTCTCTGCACCCACAGGCAGTGGCAAGACCCTGTCTTTTGTTATCCCCATTGTACAGGTGAGTGTATCCTCAGGGAAGTATCTCTAGGGGAATTGCTGGCATTGCTTTTGTTCAAGCAAAACCTGAACTTAAAAGTAGGTCAAAAAGCCAAGGAGTTTGTGGACATAAGGTGGCAGATTTTCAGCTCAGAGCTGTCTGAGGGAGCTTCTTGTCAGCATCCCACTCCTTTTCTCAGACAGCAGGCACAGCATGAGGAGTTGGGAGGGTGGAGGAAGAAAAATGGAAACATAAAACTGTGTGAATGTGTCAAGCCCATCTTCTCTTGCTGAGTTAGGCTCAAGAACCCTGTTCTCCCCTGTTCTTTCAGGGACTCACTTGGCTTTATTTTGGCAGGTTCTGTTAGATCGAGTGGTTTGCCATATACGAGCTCTGGTTCTTCTTCCCACCAAAGAACTGGCACAACAGGTATGTGGCTCCTCACCATCTCTGAGCAGAGCTGGGCTGAGGCTGGTGCCAGTACTTTGGCTGTTCTGTGGAGCAGGCTGAAGACCTGCCAGTGAGTTTGGTGCTGTTATGTAATGAAAACTGTTTACTGCAGCTGACAAAGCCCATCTCTTTGCAGGTGAGTAAAGTGTTCAACGTTTACACTGACGGGACAGGTCTGAAGGTTGCTTTGATTACTGGCCAGAAATCTTTTGCAAAGGAGCAGGAGATGCTTGTCCAGAAAAAGTAGGTTAAAGGGTATTTTGACAAGGTTTGTAGAGATTGCAAGCTAATTACTCTCATTAAGGCGGGGTCAAGATACAGACTACTGCAACACAGCATCGTGCTATCATGGTTTTGGATAATGGGTTTATATGCTGGGCTCTGGTGGTTCTGTCTTTGTCACAGTGCTTGTTACTACCCCTGGTTTGTGATTGTAATATTTTACTGGATTTTTGGGGATCTTCACCAGCAAATGCTCAGAATGCAAATGTTTGCCTTGTGCCCACGGGTACATATGACTGTGTGGGATTTTGCTGCAATTAAAGTTTCTTGAAGAGCAATGAAGAATGACACTTTCTGTTTAAAGTAGGGCAGCACAGTGGAGACAGGTGTTTGGTGTCCACCACTGCCCCTGCATGCTCTCCAGTGTCAAGTGCATATGTGATTTTTGTTATTCCTCAGTTAATTGAGTGGTAGGAAAACCTTAAGGTCTGCTTCTTAAGGTCTCTGCTACAGGCTTTGTTGTGAACAGAGAGACTTACTGATGGGCTACTTGTCCTTTCAGAGTGACAGGCTACTGCAGCCTGGCTGACATTGTGGTGGCCACACCAGGGAGGCTCACAGATCACATTAACCAGACCCCGGGCTTCAGCCTGACACAGCTTCGCTTCCTGGTGAGTCACCTCCACAGCTCCTCCCATCTGAGTGCAGTGTCTGCTGCAGCAGTAATTCCTGCTTGCTTCTTGTGTGGAACATAAATGCCTCTGTGTTGGAACTGTTGTGTGGGCCTGCCTGCACTCCAGATTGTGGAGGGAGCAGTCACAAGATGAGATGTTTGATTCCAACTTGTGACACCCAAGCATCCACCCACTTCCCCTTCCCTCTTAGGCTCTTGCAAACTTGGAGTAAGGATGGGCAAGGAAAGCAATTCTGTTGACTAGAAGCTTCCATTATCTTACCTTCTGGCACACTGGTTACAGATACAAAGGAAAATGAAAGCTCCCAGTATTTAACAAATGGTGTTTTTCATCCTTGTGGGTTCAGATCGTGGATGAAGCTGACCGTATGATTGATGACATGCACCAGAACTGTCTGAACCAAATTGTCAAAGCTGCATTCCAAGGGGAAAATGGCTCTGGCTCCAACATGCTTTTCCAGAGGACCAAACCAGGGCCTGTAACAGCAGCCAGGTAAGTTGCAGAGTCATTTCTTTGAACTGATACCATGGACACCAGCACCTGAGTGTCACTGCCCTGCTCCACTGTACTGCTGTCAAAGCTTGATTCCTCTGAGAAATGTCTGCCAAAATAAGGCAGCAAACAGCTGATGCCAGAGGATGTCCTTCAGACTAAGTATTGTATTCTCCAGGCTTTCCTTATTTACACTAAAGGAGCATCAAAAGAATGCACAAATATTGCAAATCTGTGATCCATTTGCACAGTAGCTATAGTAATGCCTTCTGGCAAAGCTGAGTAATGGATTTGGAGGAAAACTCTTGCAATTAATTATCTGCAGCTGCTGGTTTTGTGCAGCAATGGCAGAGATGTGTCAGAAACTGAGATGAATAGCCAAGGAAGGACATGACTAGAATGAGGACATGGGTACCCAGGGTGCAGGGACTTGTGCAGGGGGGGATTTGGGTTGTGTATTTGACTGAGAATGCTCATCTTTTCTGTCTGTGAGCTCCACCATAAAACAAGGGTGGAAAAGAACCTACAGGAAAGGCCCAGGGCAGGAAAAGAGCATCAAAGAGCATTCATTGGTTCCCTTATATCATGTGAAGGCACTTGGGGTGAAACTCCTTTGCCCCATCCTCAAAGCTCAGTTTCTGTGCATTTTTTCTTCCAGTTCCTGCTCTCTTCAGATACCCTTACAGAAGCTGCTGTTTTCAGCCACACTGACCCAGGACCCAGAGAAATTGCAGCAGTTGGATTTATTCCAGCCTCGTCTCTTCACATCTGTGTATTCTGAGAAAAATAAAGATGGAACAGAAACTGAACAAGATGCTAATTATAAATACACACTCCCTGAGGGGCTATCGGTATGATGGGAATTCTTTTGAATAAGTTATACTTGAAGATTTGTTTAATTCTGGACTATCTAGTTGTGGTTTTACCTTAAAATGTCTTCCCTGTGTTTCCTTGCAAAAGTGGCTTTGGGAGTATATATGACCCATTTGTTTTCTTATTACTTAGTGTTCATTTCGTTAAGACTTGATTATTTTTTTTTAATTAATCTCTCTTCATGTGGAATTAAGTTTAGCAACAATGGGGAGTGGAACTAGGAAGTCATAATAATGTAATAGCACCTATCAATTGTCCATACAGCTAACATTCATTTCAAGAGCTGTCTATACAGGCCAGGCTGTAGGCAGGAAGGCAGTGCATGTTGTTACTTGTCATGGTGATGTAAGACCATTAGAACAACTCAGGTCTCCTATCTCCACTCGTGTTGTGTCCTGCCAGCCTGTTTATTCCAAAAGGGGTGGCATTATGGGCTCTGGCTTTGCTGCTAATAGTCAGCTATGAAACATGCAAGCTTGTGTAGGTCATGGACAGGTAGTGGGTTTCAGGGAAGATAGTCTTGCAAGAAGTAATTATTCTCTCTGAACTCCTTCCCTGTTGACTGCAGCAATGTTATGTGCCTTGTGACCTGAATTCCAAGCCTCTGCTCCTCTTGTATTTCATGCTGACAATGAAATTCACCCGTGTGTTGTGCTTTACCAACTCCAGGGAAGCCTCTCACAGGTAAGCATTAAGGACATCACTGTTACAGGTATCTGCCAAGGGATCTTACAGAGGTGAGGAAGTGACAGTTTCCCTCCTGTTTACCTGCAGGTTGTTCCTGCTGGTTCAAGCCTTTGGTGGAATCACGGTGGCAGAGTTTTCTTCTAGGTTACCTCCAAATGAGAGAAGGAGAACCATGAAGGAGTTTGATCAAGGAAAAATACAACTGTGAGCATCTTAAACTAGTTTCCTGTATGTTTTCCAGCACAGGCTGTTTCCAGTGTAAAAAGCTAAACAGAACAAGGGGCACAGTTACATGGGGTCTTCTAAAACAGAGCCTGCAGGAGTCTGTTGCAGAATAGGTGTGAGACTTGGACTTGTGACTTTGAATTGTTTATCCTTCATGTAACTCAGCCTGTTCTAATCTAGCTGCAGTCTGAATTCCTATGTGTTGTTTTATAACAAGCAATAAATTCAAATGAGTGTTCATAGAGCTGCCCAAAACGCACAGGTTTGCAAATCTAGAGTTTAATGTTTGTGCTGGGCATCTGGTACTTGTAGGGCAGAAATGGATGTTGGTGCTGAAACTGTATCTAGTGCTAGAGCTTCCTACTGACAATCCCTGCTCAGACTGGCATACAGGTCTACTTCTGTCCATGTGTTTGATTTGCATTGTGGTTTTGGTAGCTATAAGAGATTGTATCTGTGAAGTGTCTCTGAGGAAAAGGTAAATACTTATTTTCTGGGTATTCTTTTTATGAAAACCCAGTGTATAAATTCGTCCTTGACTCCTGGGATTTCTCACCTCACTATTTGTGTTCCATGCTTGTATGCAATGTTCAGATTCCTTAGAGATTTGTAAGCTCCAGTGAGCTGGGAGGTGTCTGGCATGCTTGGAGAACCTGGGAAGACCCAGTAACTTTTCATGCTCTGCAGATGGTGACAAGCCTGTAGTGATGCTTGGAGGTCTGTGGGCAGCTAATAAGGCAAGTGGTAATAAGGAATAACTTGCAATGCTGCCAGGCTGAGAGGCAGAGGCTGACTGTCCAGTTTGAACAGAGATTAGCTAGAGTTGTGCTGCATTCACTTGTATTTTATTTGTATGTGTGGTGCCTGAGATGTTACTTGAAAATTACTATATATACATTTACAAACAGGTTAATCAGCACAGATGCCACAGCCCGAGGGATTGATGTTAAAGGAGTGAATTATGTGATAAACTATGATGCACCTCAGTTCATCAGGACCTACATTCACAGGTGAGACAACAGGAGCAAAAGGAAGATGCCTGAGCTTGGTTTGTTTTGAAATATTCAGCAAAGGTGACATGCACTTAAAAGGGCTTTTGGCTCTTCTTTCTACTTTAGTATGCAAATAGCTTTCTAGCATTGCTTAGAATCAGACTTTGTTAAAACTGGAGAATTTCAGCGTCAGAATCTTGGAGTTGGTAGTGGCAGTGACTATGAGGCTAAACTGACTTGGATTTCCTTTCTCTGTTTTCAGGGTTGGAAGAACAGCTCGTGCAGGAGAAGCAGGTGTTGCTTTCAGCTTGGTCCTTAGAATTCAGGTATGTCTTTGGTGCCAGATTCATTTGGTAAGGATGCATGCAGGGGCATAAGGATAATAAAGTTCATACTACTTCCCACCTTTTCCAGTCAGCTGAGCTTTGTGCTTGGAAACTTCAGTTATTTCCTGACTAAGCAGCACGTTCCCAAATGTGCTCATTTTGTAGCTGACAGGATGGGGTGTCTCATCTCCAGCTCTGTTTTGTGCAGGAGCGGCGCTTTCTGCGCATGTTGAGGGATGCTGGCATCCAGGACATCAAGAAACACCCAGTGAAGGGCAACTCATTGAAGCCACTGGTGCAGCAATATGAGGGAGCTCTGTGTAAGCTCGAGAAGACAGTCAAGGTAATTGAAATGGGGAAGAAAAGAAACTGTGCGAGTTGCAGTTTGATTTTTTTATTGCAGTTCATGCTTGGCACAAGTATTAGTGTCCAGGATCCTTGCCTTTGTCTGAGACAGTACCAGTTCAGTGTGAAGGCAGCATTTGTGGTTGCATCATTATGGAATACTCAGAAAGGGTGGGAAGGGGACAAAGGTTTTCTGTCAAAATTAGGCAGTGTTCCTGGAGGGCTTTAAAAGACATGTAGATGTGGCACTTGGGGACATGATTTAGGGATAGGTTTGGCAGTGCCAGGTAAATGGTTGGATTAGATGGTTTTAAGGTTCTTTTTCAACCAAAACAATTCTGATTTTTGTTGGGTTTTTTCTATGGCCTTATCTTTACCTCTGTAGCTGGGATTTTGACAGCTACCCAGAAGACTGCAATAAAATGCAGAGACTAAACTTTTTTTCATTACAGAGTTTAAGACTGTAATGTACAGCTATCTGCAGGCCCTTTTTTATACACTAGTGTGGAGTTGAGAGCTTTGAGACAAAAGCAGGGTAGCATTTACCTTGCCAGATGGGTAGATTAGGGATCCTTAATAGACTTTGTGCTGCATGATGTGGGCAAGCTTTCTGCTCTCTAATCTGAGAACTCATAAGTACCTGTCCCTGAAAAATGATGATTTTGAGTTCTAGACTAGGAATGTTTGAGAAGTGAGACAGAAAGGATTATTAAATTGTCATATTCCTCCCTGAAGTTCCTTCTGTGTGACTCTGAGACAGGGGCATCTTCAGTCACCTTCTCAACTTTAATTTTGAACAGAGTGAGCGAGCACAGAAACGAGCCTGAACGAGTGGAAGCCGAGATGGCTGCGTGGGACAGGCCATGGACTGTTCCCCAGCACAGAAACACTGAGTCATGGTCCCTCAATGGTCAGTTCCTCAATCTTATCAAGTATGAAATCAGCTCTTACAGGCCTTATTCCTCTTTCAAGGACGCTGTGAACAGAGTTCAGTGACTGGTTTATTTAAAAAAAAAAAGATATATTTTGATATACAGGTTGTCTTGAAGAGGACTTTGTATCGTATCCTGCTGGCATATGCAGAATTACCACGAGCTCTGGAGCGTGGCCTGATGGAACTGCTGCCCTCCGATGGTGAGGGCTGGGCTCTCACTTCTGGGACAGTGGTTCTGTCTGTCTGCAAATGCATGAAGACCTGTGCAGGGCCTGCAGCAGAAATGTGTTTGAAGAGCTGCTGTAGGCTGCAGTGGCTCCAACTTTTAAGTAAATATTAAATAAATATTATATATATTTTTAAAACGGTGTCTAATAAAGATTCCTGGGCTCAGGAATTGGACTTGACAATCCTTGTTTCCTTCCAACTCAGGATATTTTGTGATTAGGGATGGAGATACTGTTACAAGGACACAAGTCCTGTGTCTTGTCCTCTTCTTGCCTATGTTGTTTCCCCCCAGTGTTCTGTACCAGAGGTAATAGCAGACTGAAATGTCTGATGTCTAATATGAATGTCTTGGAGCAAGCTCATGTCACTGCAAGCCATAAGCCTGTGTTTGACACATGCCCTGGCAGAAGGCTTAGGGCTGCCGTGTAGCTGTGGCCTGCAGCTACTCTCCAAGGGTTGCTTTTCCTTCAGCAGGAATGGCTCCAGCTCTGGCTTTTGTTTTGCAAAGCAAAATAAATGTTGAAATGTTAGCAATAAATTGTTGAAAGCTGGGAGTCTTGAAGGGATGGGTTTTGGGAATGGTGGTTGAATCTTGTGAAGACAGGAGCAGTGTGTGTTCTCGTGCTGTGACTGCTGGCTCCAGATGTTTTTCCATAGCACGGGTGCCTGGGCTGGTGCTGGAGTCACAGGAACGGAAAGTCCCCTTGTGCAAGAGCTGTGAGCTCCCACGGACAAAACCAGGCTCTGCCTCTCACGTCCCCTCAGCCGAGCTGTGATTTCTTTAAGGGCAGTTTTGGGACAAGCCAATATGCCACGGCATGAAAAGGCAGAGCCCCGTTGAGACTTTGCCCGGGCAGTGCCCCCAGCCCAGTCCGGGGAGTTGGGCACCACCCCTGGGTGGGAGCGCTGGGCGCTGCCGCCCCGCCCCGCCTGGGGCGGGGCCGTGCGGGTCGGGATTAAAGAGGAACGGGCAAAGGAACAGGCGGCAGCAACAGCAGCAGCGACAGCGACAGGATGGGTTTGGAGCTGTACCTGGACCTGCTCTCGCAGCCCTGCCGGGCGCTCTACATCTTCGCCCGGTGCAACAACATCCCCTTCGAGTTCAAGAAGGTGCAGCTGACTAAGGGTGAGCGGGCCGGGGGCGGCGGGGGGACCCCTGTGTCGCAGGGGGGCTGTCCCAGCCCCAGGCTTTGCGGGTGTCCCGCTGCTCCCCCCGCCCGCACTCGCCGTCCCTTCTCCACTTCCAGCGGAGATGCTCGGGCGCAGCCCGCGGGTGGAAGCAGGAGGGTAACTCACCCCCAGCAGTGCCAGGTGCTGAGACGGTGGGGTGGCCCTCCTGCTGCACAGGGTTCCTGGTGCCTACACAAAAACAATACCTAATTCTCCAATGCAGTCCTGGGTTTTTTAAGTACTGATTTCAGTGCCTGTGCACCTCTGCAGCAAACGGGACTCCACCAAGGCATGTGACATCTTGGAAATCCGCCCCACCCCAGTAAAAAATGGGTCTCTGAAAAACAGAGACGCTTTTCTGAGAAGTGCTCAGGATGTGCCAGGTCCGAGGCGTTCCCCATTTCGATGGGAAACAAAAAGCTGCAGACACGGGACATTCGTGTACGGGCGAGGACGGCCCGGCCGAGCTGTGTGGTTCTTGTTCAGTAATTCAACTTTTAAAAGTCTGTGCTCTGGTGAGCAGCAGCAGCTGCTGCAGAGCAGCCCTTCTCCTCCTGGCAGGGGTTCACAGCCCCTTGGGAGGCTCGTCATGCCCAGTTTGGCGAGCTGTCCCCATGTGTAGGTAGGGCAGGGCAGGGGTAGGGCTGCCCCTCTGGGGGTTCCACTGGGCCAAGTGGTTTGTGGTCAGGTTATTTTGAGGGGGTTGAGGAGCAGCTTGTGCTGGCTGTGGAGCGAGACAGTGCAGCTGCCACTAATCTGAACATTGAGAAATGAAGGGAGGTCGTTTAGTTGGGTTAAAACCAACTGATACCTGGTAGGAGCCTGTACAAAGGTGTGTTTTCACCAAAGGAGGCCCAAAGATCTGTATCTTCTTTCTTTGCAATTGAAGCTGGTAAAATCTATCCTTCAACCTTTCCAGATATCTGATGGACTTGAAATTAAAGTAAAGCATTGGGCATAAAAAGGCCTCAGTTAGTAATGCTTTAAACCAATGGAAGATGAGAAGGCTCCTGGAACTGAAATTGATAAAGGAACAAAAGAGGCTCCAACTTGAGACAAACCTCAGATGTGTTGCAGCTGAGTCTTTGGGTGTTTCCCTGCACCTGAGCTGTGTGTTGGTTGTACCTTACTGTGGCTTTCCTCCCACTTGTCTCACAGCAAAAATTTGAGCAATTGTTTGTAGCTGGGGGATGGCTCATCTTGTGTCCTTCCCCTTCTTTCCCAATACATTAACTGTTGTGGTGAGACACTGGAGCAGAGGAGAGGAGACTGACAGGCAAGGAATGAGAGCACAAAGAAAATGGAACAACTGAAATGCAAGGATAGAGGAAGTGAGAGGAGGGAAAGGGAGTTAAATCACAGATTCCCAATGCTCTTGGCAACAGTGCCTGCTTTTGGCCTGCGAATTTAAGATGGGTGATTTGAGTGCATCCCAGTCCTGCAGAGTGTGTACTTCCCATGCCATGGGCAACCCTCCAGGTACCTGCACTGGGTACCACAGTGGGGGAGGCCTCACTGATGGGTACCTGACACTGCCTTCCAGGGTTTCCTCACCTGTCACTGCACAGTTTATAGGACAAGGTGAGGCAACTGATACTCAGAATTGAGCTGGCAGGTTAAATGTGATGTCCCAGAAAAGCTCTCTGCCCCAGTAGGGCAGGTGTCAACAAAAGGGGTAGAAAGAGTGAGAATGGATAGGAATCACATGACATTCAAAGGACACCTGAAAACCTGGAATCTGCACACTTCATCTTTTTGAGAGGGGTAGGGGAGATGGGCTGTGAGCCAAGTGACAGGGGAATAGTCACAAATCAGGTCTGCCAAGTACCAGAATAGCTAAATTTGCTTCCAGAGCATCTCCTCTGGCACACAGATTCTCAGATGGCTCACGTAGCAGGACGTGGCACAAGGTTAGTTACACATTAGAGAGGCTTGGATACCCAGGCAGCCACGTGTGACTGAAGTGAGTGGGTGGAAAAGGCTATCACAAACAAGTCACATAAAACAAGGCTTCTGGGACTGGTTTCAGACAGAATGGAGTATGCTGAGACCTCACATGAACAAAGCACCTTCTCCTGTCGGGTTCACTCTGCTTATCTTCTGGGGAGGACCTACAAGATAGCTTAAAAGCAACCTCAAATCCATATTTGCTCTTACAAAAGATATGCAAAATGCACAAGAGCTAATTGAAAGATCTGTAATGAAGTACCCATGGCTTTACACGGAATCACAGGAATTTATTTTCATCTGTGGACTTTAGAAAGAGTACTTGAATATAAATTACATAATCTTCCAGAAAAAGGTATCTGCTTTCTCACAGTCCTCCCTTCCTTGGAGGAAAGGGATAGTGAGATCCCTTTGCTCCAAGGTGCTTGGTGTTCCCTCTGGGTTTGTTCAGGACAGGAACCTTCAGGCACAAACTTGGAGTGAATGGAGTCCCAAGGTGTCAAGGGCTGTTGGTATGAAAAGATTCCTAACCATCCTGCCCTTGGTCAAGAGGTGGGTTTGGTATGCAGGCAATAAACAAATAAGCTGATACCACAGGGCTAGCCCCCTACTCACCCTGCAGCACTTACTCATTGGTTATAAACTTAATACAAGATTTGTACAATCAAAAACAAGAACTGAAGCCAGATGGTCCCCACAAACTCCTCAGGTGTTTGCAAAGAGGTCCTGAGTATCCCTGTAAACCTGTAAAACTTCTCATTTCCCTCCTCAGGGCAGCACAAGACAGAGGAGTTCCGGAAGGTGAACATGCTGATGAAGGTGCCTGCACTTAAGGATGGTTCTTTCACCTTAGCAGAGAGGTGAGGCTCAAATAAGCTCATTGCCCTTCTGCAGTATTGTTTATCCCAATGCTTAGATTCTGCCAGTGTACTGCTGGGGCTCCAGTCCAGGCAGGTTTTTGTCTCCTTCCTATCCTATGTTCCACTTGTACATAACAAACCTGTTTCAAGGGAAGCTGTCTTATGTAAGCAACTTGAACAGTACTAATAGTAGAAAAAGCTGCTGCTTGGAGCTACTTTGCTACTTTGTAGGCAGTGTTTCTTGAGCTTAAATACCTGTCCATCTGTCCTGCTCTGTGCCTGCAGCTGGAGGCTGTAGGTCAGTGCAGAAAATCTGACATAAAGCACCTGCTGCTGGATGGCCAGGCAATGTGAAGCTCAGATTTGGTATATACTCATTCTGCAGCTTCTATTTGCTCAAAACTATACCAGCAGAGCACACCTGTCCTGCTGGGCTCATATCAGAGATTGCAGTCCACAAGCAGCAGCACCAACTCTCTCCTGTGCTGTGCCTGCTGCACTTCTGCCTGACTCCCATCAGGTTTATGTGGCTGCTTGTCCAGCAATGCAAAATTTGGGGGGAGAAGAAAGGATGAGGTGCTTTAATCTCAGATGATCAGCTCATCTGTCTGTCTTGCTCTCTGGGCAGCATTGCAATCCTCCTGTACCTGGTCCAGAAATTCAAGACTCCTGATCACTGGTACCCATCTGACCTGCAAAAACGGGCTAGGGTTGATGAGTACCTGTCCTGGCAGCATGTCAACATCCGTGCAAAGGGGAGCAAGTTGTTCTTAACCAAGGTAAAACCGTTATGTATAAAAAATGAAGTGCTAAGAACTGTGAGTGAAATGGCCTGCCTTTGTGCAGGCCCTTTCTCAGCAAATGTACAAGCCAAGTGAGAGACAGAACAAAACTGATTTTGTTGCTGAATTGAGCCTAACTGAAGTGGCCTGGGTCCTTCCTGCTGCAGCCAAATGCATCCTGGGTGAGCAGCTCTCCCCAGACACAGCTCAGTGCTGGCTGCCTGGCTCCATGGAGAGAAGCAATCTCCCTCTGGAAAACAAACACAGGTGCTGGCAGATGGTGCCTCCCTTGAGAGGAGAGTCTTGTGGTTGAATTTTCAGATTTCTAGGCAGCACACAAGGAGAGGCAGGAAGTAATAACTGACATAAATTGTTAACCTGGCAAGGTTGATGAGCAGTTCTGGTTGTTCTCATGTGTGGCTGGTGAGGGATCCTCAGAAGGTGGCAGTGAGAGTGTGATGACTAGGGTTGGAAGGAAACACATAAAAAGCAACTTGTTTCTTCTCCCTGCCAGGTAATGCTGCCTCTCATCACAGGCCAGCCACTTCCTCCAGAGAAACTGGAGTTCCTTACTGAGGATCTGAACGTTGCTCTGAAGCAGTTTGAGGAAAAGTTCTTGCAGGACAAGCCCTTCATTGCAGGCAGCGAGGTCTCCCTGGCAGACCTTGTAGCACTGGTGGAGCTCATGCAGGTGAGCATCAACCCCAGCACTGCTGGAAATGTGAGTTGGGATGTGGCCAGGCCAAGGAGGGGCTGCTGCACCCCCACCTCTGTAATGGCAGATCTTCCCTGGGGTTAAATCTTGTTCCTTCTTGACCTTAACCACAATTAAGTTTATCAGGGAAAACCTACTTTGATGAAACAGTTCTTTCTATAGAAATATGGACAGAATTCATCAGGAAAGTACAGAGATTTGGAAGAGTTGTGTTGGTGTGCATGAACTTCTGTGTTCTGTGTTCGAGAGTTCTGGGGTTAGCCATGGCAGAGCTCTTTGCTGCACATCCCAAGGGACAGCAGCTGCTGAGGATGTCGTGACCTAAGGGATGAGCTCCAGCTCATCATGGCTGTCTGCTGCCTTCAGCCAAAAGCACATCCATCTTTCCTTCGGTCCCATCCCTGGCAAATGCCTTGTTTGCCTCACTGTGGGTGCTCTGTCTGTCTCTGCAGCCTGTGTGTGCTGGTTGTGACCTGTTCGAGGAGAGGCCGAAGTTAAAGGAGTGGCGCAGGCGGGTGGAAGAAGCTGTGGGGAAGGAGCTCTTCCAGGAAGCCCACAAAGAAATCATGAACATTCAGAACTTGACTGCTGATCAGTTAGCACCTGAGTTGATGGAGACTTTCAAGCAGCAGCTCCTAAAGCAGTTCAGCCAGAATTAGAGGGTTATGCTCTAATAAAATGGATTCTTTTCTGAAGGCTTGTTGTAGTCTTTCAGCATTTCTTCTAAAAATCATACAGAAACACCATTCCACAAAATGCACTTCCCTTAATTCACAGCCTTTCTGCAACTTAGAAGGGAAGAAAAATACATCTTAGACTGCCATGAGCTGCTTTTCCCTCTTGTCCACTGCAGCATGTAGGCTTTTCTTTCATTTTCTTTCATTCTCCAGCACCACTGGATTTGTTCCAAGGCTGAGGTGAATCAGTCTGTGTGGGAACAGGAGCAGTCAGACCTGCCCTCCCATCCCTGCTCTGGGTTTTCCAGGCCAGAGCAAGGGTTTCCTGAGGGTATGGCAGAACAGGGGTGTCTGAAACAAGGAAAAACCATTGTAGCAGATGGTTTTCACTTTGCCAAGTGAAAAGAGTCTGCTGGAAGATTTTTGGTCTTTGGGAAAGTGAGGTCAGGACCCAGGGCCCTTGGAACACCTGGCCACTAGATGCTGCTGCATCACCTGTGAGAGCAAAGGGACACAGTGCCCAGGAGCAGGGAGCTGTGCTGGTACCCAAGGGATGCCTTCAGCTTCTGGCAAGGACAGAGTCAATAAAGCTCCTTGCCCAGAAACTCACGCTACACTCTACAAAGAACATCCTGCACAATGGAAAAAAGCTGCTTTTCTTGGTCAAGGTGCTGCAAACCACACGGCCCCTCTACAAACCACTCATTGCTCTGTCCCTCTCCCAGAGTGGTTTGTCAGCACAACAGGAACTGTTCTGGCCAGGCTCTTGGCACTGAGGCTCTGGTGGCTGGGCTAGCACTGGTAGCAGAGGGAGCTGTGCTGGCCAGCCCTGGGTAAGCAGAGAGCTCAGTCCATGAGCTGAGGAATGTCCCACACACAGTTAATGCTCCACTGCTCTTCAGCCAGTCAGATCCTCTGTAAAGCCAATGGCTGCATTTGCCAGGGGCTGTGGCTCTGTTTGGATCTGTAATTAGGATTTGGAAGGAAGTGAAGACCATCCACAGCTGTGCACCCTTCATAGCCTCTTGCTTGTGTCCATTTGTGCCACTCCTGCTTTCCTGTTCTGTCCCTGTGACCTCCCATTTCCAGGTACAGGCCTCCATGAGGAGGGTTCCAGTTTGCAGAATTGTTTTTCTCCCCTCCTTGTTAAGCTGTGTTTGTACTTGGAAGTCTGTTTGTCTCTGCTGATGGTTACACCATCCATGGGGAAGGCTGCACAGTGTGCTGGGTGTGAGATGTCAATTGTCTGAATGCAAGTCAAGTAATTACAGTGTCCAGAAATGGTGAATGTAGCTGCTCAAAATCTCACACATTCTTTCAGTTGATCTACTGTTTTTGGGGAATGAGCCAGCTGGCTTTTCTGTTTGTTTTTTGAGCAAACCTGCCCTTTAGTTCAAAAGGCCACAAACCATAGTCTGCAATGCACACGCCTGCAGGCTGAGCTATAGGAGCCAAGCAGGCTGCTGCCTTTATTTTCCATCCTTCCACCCTACAGGAAATCCCCAGTGTCACTGGTGAAAAGGAACATTTGCCCTCAAACTCTCTCCCTTTCCATGCTGACGCATGCAGGGATATTTGCCTTCTTACCTGATTTTTTTATGAGTAAATTTGTTTTGAGAAGGGCCTGTTGCATGCCAGTGAGCAAAGCCAATGACTGCAGCTCTCCTCTGCACTAGGAGTGTTTGCATGCCTGCTGCCTGAGCAGCAATCCCTGCCCATGCTGTCCTGTGCACTTGCCAGTGCTGAGCCTCAAGAGGTGTTTCTGTTGTACCACCAACCACTTCCTTCCCTCCAGCTGCAGCTTTACCACACTCACAGCTGGGCTGCTCTGCACCCCTGCAGTTAAAGAGGTGCCTTTGTTGCCTTGCCAAGGCTGCCCAGCCTCGCTGCATTTTCCTGTTGGTACCTTTGTGCTTGCCCTGACTTTCAACTTTTCCCTTTCTTGGAGAGAGCAAACTTCTACCAACATCATAAATATTTCCCACACTTTCTGTTCAAGTATAAGCAGAGCAGAGAAACAATTAAAACCAAAAGTCTATTTTGTTGGGTGCTAATCTTGACAGATCTCAAAATGGAATTAAGAGCAGAGCCTTTTGTGACACACATCTCCCTGCAGAATCTGCAGATAAGACTGCTCTGCATGCAAACCATTGCACAAGCCAAAGCAAATAAAGTGGTTTTTTTCAACTTCTTTTATTTATGATACTTATAGCACAAGAGCTCCACGTAAGGGTCTTGAACCAATTTTCTGCTTGTTGCAATGAGGCCCAATGTTCCATAAATGTCACCCATTGTGCACTCCTGCAAGGACGGCTGCCTTCAAAACCAAACTGGAATTATGTTCAGAGCTTGCTCTGTGGTGCTCCTGCACTGCTGTTTCACAAGGGATAAGTGAAAGTTTGGAGTTTCACTTCAGCCTGGTCATGATGACAGGAAGGGATTTTAAATTGTTTTTCCCACAGTTTCTGCCTGGTGTATATGCAGGGTCCAGTGGCATTTTGAGCCTTTCCATTCCCACAGGACAAAGCACCTCTCTAGAGTAACTCCTTGGATGGCCACAGAGTTACAAAACAGATACATCTGCCTTGTTCTTTGCTCTGAATCATGGAGATAAGGCTGCTCATCCTTGTACTTTGCCTTTTGTTACCTCTCCACCTCTGTATTTTGTTCCTTTGTGTCATTGGATCTTGTCTGGTTCCAGTTCCTAGACTGAAAGCCCTGGGAGCTGCCTGCCAAAACCCAACAGGTTGTGCAAGAGTTTTGCTTGCCTTGGTGCAAGGTCTGTTGAGTGTCTACTCCCCTTTCACCCTGAAAAGGGAGAGGGATTGCACCTCCCCTGTCAGCTTAACGTGTCAGCTTAATCGAACATGTTTGATTCGACTTCCTCAGTTCTTGCCAGGGCTATTTGGAAATATGTGAGAACCTGTGATTTCTGGAATAAAATTGTGACATACAAAATAGGAGGAATGTTTAAAAAAACAGAAAAACGTCCTAAGACTTCTTCTAAATTATTAAGAAATAAACTGCAAAACTTAGTGCATTTTTTTCTGTCTTGTACCTGTTTCCAATATGCTGACAGAGAAAATAAGGGCGGGAAAAATGGTCTTTGAGGTGATGGAGTCAAATGAAAATACAGTGCTAGAAGCACTAGCCTGGAGCCAGGAATAATCAATGAAATGGCCTAAAGCACAACCACATAAAAATACCTCTTTGGTTATGTGGGCTGTACAGTGCAGTCAGCAAACTGGAGAAAAACTTAAAGAAGGAACATTTCCAGGAGGCACACGAAAACATCTTTGCAGTTCAGAGTGGACTAATGGATCAACTGAACCACGAATGAAGGAGCAGAGTGAACCCACACTGCTGATGTTGCTGCAGACTGCTGAGATCAACACCCTTCCCAATGATATCTCCGAGTGTGGGCAGGGGAGCAGCACAAAGACTTCTCCAAATATTACCTGTACAGAGCCACTTTCCTGTTCCTTTCCCCCATTCCCTTAACATTTAAGATTCCTGTGCACTGAAGGAGTTTGAACTCAAGCACCTGCCACATACTCGATGAGCTGTGATCTGTAGCATATCGGTGCTGGGTGCAGGTGCTCAAGGGGGTGAGCTGTGCTGCAGGGGAAGTGAAGGGTGTGCACAGCCCCTCTCCTTGTTCCGGCTGAGAAACTGAAAAATTCTTACAGTGCTCTTCTAAATCTGAAAGTTCTAAACTGCTGGAAATGTTCCAGTTTGTAATTTGTCTAGTCCACAAGCTCCCAGCTCAGTATCCAAACCTTTTCACTACCCCTTTTCACCCTCCTTTACACAATTAAAAGAGTAACTGATCCTGCAGTTCCCTCTCCCTGAGATTCCCGTGGCTCTTTCCAAAGACCTGTGTGTGACATACAAACTCTGGCACAACACTGATAGCAAGGTGTCAGCACAGCTGAGGTGGGTTTGATCGGGGGTGACTTTGCCCTGAGTGGTTCAGCTGCTCTCTGTTCCAGGTCCCAGAAGTCCCAGTACTCGGCCAGCATGTCACCTTCCAGAATGACACAGCTGTGAAACGCTGCGAGCTCAGTGCCACGGCTTGAATTGAGTCTCAGCTTCTTTAGTTCTCCTTCCCTTGCATGAAAATCTGAAGTGACAAATACCAAGGAGAGAGGAAAGTCACTTGGAGTGGGTATGCAGACGTAATGTCCACACAGAAGTCCACACTTCACTGCCATTCAGATGTCACCTTGCAGCAGAGACTATGTGACCAAAGAATTACGTTCTGAACTGAAAACCATACTGAGATCTGGTGTTGTGTGATTAACACTGGCTCAGAGGACACTGTGCAAAGGCCCTGTCTGCAGCGTGGCACAGCCCTGCAGAACTGTTACAAAACTCAGCATTTACCTCGTGAGAGTCGTAGTGGGATGCTGTGGGTGAGAGTGGCTCCCGAGCCCCTGCGGTGCCAGCCAAAGCTGTGGAGAGGAGTGACAGCCTCTCTTAGTACTAACCTCTCTTTGGAGGCTGGTTACTCGCAGATTGTCACTATTCACGTTCCCTTCCCTTCCCTTCCTGAAGGAAAATGAATGAACTCGATGCCTGGCGCTGTGGGAAGGGGAGCTCTGTAACCCCTGTAACCCTGTCCCAACCCCGGCTGAGGGGGCTCTCCTGGGCTCCTCCAGCGCTCTCCATTCCTGGTCCCGGAGGAGAGCAGCGTCCCGGGGTCCCGCGGGGCACAGACCCCGCTGGCTGCGCCCCCGCCCCGCACGGGCGGCGGGGCCCGGGGGAGGGAAGGAGGGAGGGAGGGACGGAGGGCACGTCCCGCCCGGCGCGGCTCGGCCCCCGCCGGCCCATGCGGGGCGGCTCCGGGCGCTGGGCGGCAGAGCCGCGGCAGCTCCCGCTGGGCGTCGAGATGGGGCTGGAGCTGTACCTGGACCTGCTCTCGCAGCCCTGCCGCTCCATCTACATCTTCGCCCGGAGCAACAACATCCCCTTCGAGTTCAAGCACGTGGAGCTGTTCAAAGGTGGGACGGGCGGCGGGGCCGGGGCGGGCGCGGCCCGGCGGGGCGCGGGCTCAGCCCCTCTCTTGGCTCTTGGCAGACTCGGTGCTGGGGAAGAAGCCGGCGGCGGGCAGCGGCGCGGAGCAGCCCCGTGCAGGTGAGGGCAGGGCAGGGGACGGCGGGGTCCCCGCAGGCCGAGCGTGTCCCCGGGGCGGGGAGGGGCCCCCCAAGCGCTCGGAGCTGTAACGCGATCCCCGGGCGGGGGCCGGGCTGAGCCGCCGCCGCCGCCGCTGCCCTGGACGTGGCCGGGATTGCTGTCACGGAGCCCGGGGGAGCCCCTTCGCCTCCCGGCACACGAGCAGCAGCGCGTCCTTGGGCCCGGTGGGAGGAAAGGACGAGCTCCCCGGGTCACCCGGGGGATGCTGAATCCCTGCGCTGCCCAGGGACGTTGAACGCGGGGTTGGACCGTGCGGCTCCGGTTCCCAGAGCAGTCTCGTAGCTCTGCTGCATCTATTTTTGTGGCTCTCCAAGGAATGTTCCTCTAGCCGTCTCTAGCAAATTAGTCACACTGACAGGCGAGGAGTGCTCTGGGAATGCTGTACTTTTCGGAAACATTCAGCTAGCTATTCAGGCTCCTCTAACTGTATGACTATTGCCCAGTTAAATGTTGTGTTTTCCTAGTAAATTGTTACTTTTGTGCCTAAGGCAAAGCATGCTACTTGCATGGAAACCCTTGGCTGAGGATTAGGTGATTAGGCAGGTATGTGATTGGCAAATAGAGTGGGATTTTTCCCCTTCTATTTCCATAAAATCTTTTCCACTGCTCTTTTCACCCACCAATAAGCCTCCTTCTCTGCACTATGACTTACACTTAAGATTTCCTCATGTGTGCAGCCTGCCCTGCTTTTTGACTATGGATATTCTGCATGTTAAAGTTACATCTCAAAGCCCAACAATACACACTGTGTGTGTGTATATCTATCTATCTATCTATCTATCTATCTATCTATCTATCTATCTATCTATCTCTCCATCCATCCTTGGGAGTCATCAAGAACCAATTACCCCAGATATAACTGATCTGGGGTAAACTTAAACAGAACTGTAAGTCACACCAACATCACAGGAATTATACAGATGGGCCACCCAATACCACTAAACAAAAAGGCTGGCCCTGCTGGCTAGAAGAGAGGCACAAGCTTAAATTCTGCTAAACTGCAAATACAAATATTGGTCTCTATTTTCATACAATAAGCAGTGGGTCCCGATGAAACTGCTTGGAATTGGTGTTCACACCAAGGCATTTACCAGTTCACAGCTCAGTCAGAGTCTCAACACAGGTCTTTTATGTCTATGTACAAACCAAAGTAACTGATGCCATCCCTGGGCTGTGGTGTAGGCTGTGTCACAGACACTGACCTACTGTCCAACCTGCTGTAATGACATGTTAGCCCAAGCAGGGAACAAATATGCTCAGTATTCCTGCTAGAATTACTGTATGATGAAAGCTCTCTGAAATCTGATTCAGTCTGTCCTCACCCACTGCTTACTTCTCATGTCCTTGTTTCTTAGTTTCCTGCTGCCCTGGATAATAAACACAGACAGCAGGACAACCAAACAGCTGGGTCTGACAAGGCACTGCTCATTAGCTGTAAGCATTACTGACTGGCAACTTGCAATTGCATTTTTTCCAAAGACCAAGTGAACGCTACAGATCTCACCAGAGCTGGCTGTGTGGTTACCACTGCCCATTGAGGCCCTTCTAGAAGCACAGAACAAAGCACCTTCCCTGAGCATGACAGTAGATTTACAAACATTTGCCTCACTGTTTCTGTGATACAAATCATGGGGGTGAAGCACCCTGTAATTTGCCCATTGATTTTTGGACTTTTTTTTCATACTCAATTTTCTCAATTTTTAGGATTAACTTGCACTTTCTGTCAGGCTAATATTTTTAAGAGGCCCTACCTAGGGCTTCCTGCCTCTCTTGATAGTGTTGCCTGGTTCTGCTGTGCAGATGGAACTTCTTACCCAGCTAAGCTGGAAGCCATCATCAAAAAGTCAGAGATTTTTCCTAATAAAAGAAAAAACATGGGTTTTAATCCCTTCAAATAGCAGATGAATAGCAGAGACCTTATTCTCTGATGAAGCCACTTACAATGCAATTTTTAAAAAAACCCCACTTCTCAAAGAAGAAACAAGGTAGAGGCTAGTGAGCTGGAAAGGAGAACAAATGGTAATGTATGCTCTGCTTGATTGAAATCGTTATGTGAAATCGATAAAAGGGAAAGCAGTCTGTAATTGTCTAATTGTCATGCAGCAAGTTGCCTTCTCCCAGCCCTTCCCAAACCAGCTGCAAATAAACTTGTTTGTCCAGGGGCTGGTTTTATTTCCCAGAGACTATTTCCTACTGCACATTTGTCCAGTAATGTAGACACTGCCACTGCTTCCTCAGTGGGCACAAATAGTTGTTAGAGATGGAGATCACTTTAATGTTAATTTTTCTTGTCTTTTTCTGAACAAAGGGATTTTTGTACAAGACCTCCTGCTGGTCATGCTGGTTTGATCAGGATTTGCACCTTAATTGTTATGTCTCCCTCGGAGCACTTAAAACAAGCAAAGCAAACGAATTCCTCACAGCTTTTCTTACTCAGGTGTTCCTGGGCTGTTGTGCAATTCCCTGGCATTTAACTGCAGACTGGCAAGTCTGGTGCCAGCAGTGGGAAACTGAAAGCCTGATTAGATAGTCAGCTGTTAATTCCTCCAAGGGACTGTGGAGTTTAAATTCTTATGGAATGATGCCTTCCTCCTGTGTTTTCCTGTTAGAAGTAGGTTGACATGCAGAGCCAGGAGTAACACAGAGTCAGGAGTAGTGCAGGCTTGAGGTGTCTGAGTTCCCTGCCCCTAGCCAATGTCCACTCTGTCAGAAAGCTTTGCAGTATTCTGGTACCTGAGTCAAGCAAGAGAACTCGTGTTAGAAATGTAAAGTGCTCCATGCCAGGTGCCCAGCCTTTCAACTGTGAGCTATGACCCAATTGGGAAAACCTGACACAGTTCATGATCATCCAGCTGGCTGCAGCTATTTCATTTATCACACACTGGCAGGTGCACTTCTAACCTCAGACTTGTCTGTTCGTGTCCTTAGGGCCATCAAATAGTGAAAGTGGAGGCAAAGTCAGCCTCTTGAAGAAAGTACCAGCACTGAAGGATGGAGACTTCACCCTTGCAGAATGGTAAGAACTCAGTTCTTAAACTTCCTTGGGTACCAGCAATCTGTGCTGCATTCAGAAGATGTCATTCCCATGGAATAATTAAGGGTCACAGAATATATGAACATGCTGGTTATTTTTAATAGTGTAACCTCATTTGATCTGTTTCCACTTTCTGTTTGAATTATCTTTCAGAATGTAAACAACTCAGCTGACTTAGCTTCTTCATCTCACCCCGAATGCACTTACCTCAAAATGGGATTATAAACATTTCTGGGAGATGTTTAAAGCTTATAAAAATCCCTTTCACCCTAGGAAAAGAAATCCCTTTTACTCTAGGAAGGAATTCTGTTTATCTGAATTAGTCATAAAGGCTGAGTGAACATCTACACAGATAAAATTTAGGCTTTACATTAAAAGATGAATATGGAGGCTGGTTAATGATGTCATAATACTGAAACAATTGAACTATAGCAGTATCAGCATGGTCAGGGTGTCTGCATTTTCTTCCATTTTGTCAGCACATTTTCTATGGCATCTTTTTTTGTAGTAATAGCCTAAGTATTGTTGCAGATGACTAAGATATTTTTCCATCTGACTTCTGCCAGTTAGTGAAAGTATAAACATCTGGACAAACACAAAAAGATTCTGTGGAGTTTCCTCACTGAGACTTCCACTGACTTCAGTGGAAGCTGCATGCTGGAGACAGAGTTGATGAAAAGGCAGCAATAACCCATCAGAGAGTTCCATTTAGTACACAGGCACAGAAACAGCACAGGTCTCAGAGAGATGGGTCAGAACAGGCAAGGAGCAAGTGGAGTTACCATCACTGGTAGGTGATCATGGAGGTTTATTGTTTGTTTAGCCCAGTACTGTCCAGCAGCACCATAGAACAGTGCTGTGATTTTCCAGCAGGTTAAAGTTTTCATGGAAGCTGAGGTGATTAAGGGCCACTGATGTCACATGAATTAGATGCCTTTATATGGTCCCTAGACTCTACTGGAAATCCTGATCTGAATGCTTTTTAGTGGAAACAACAAGCTGAGGAGGAGCAGGATAGGGAGCTTAGGCAAAAGCATTCTGCATCACAACTGCTGACCCCTTTCTTGTCTCCTGCTGATGCTGAGCAGCACTGCCATTCTGCTGTACCTGAGTCGAAAGTACAACACTCCTGACCACTGGTACCCCTCAGACATCCAAAAACGGGCACGGGTCGATGAGTACCTGTCCTGGCACCATGCCAACATCCGGGCTAATGCTCCTAAAACCATGTGGATCAAGGTAAGGAGACTGAATGTAAAAATGTCAGTAAAGTGATGTTTTCCTGTGAGAAAACTGAGCATTTTAACAGCCCCAATCCAGAGACAGTTTGTCATGATGAAACAACAAACCTGGGCCATTCCTAGCTGAAAGGAGCTGTTGGAGAGAGAGCTGTTCCAAACTGATCAACGTCAGGATTTGGCAAAAGCAGATTTGGCCATTTTGGTTTTTCCCTTAAAGAAGGTCTGATACAGAATGTCTCAAACCCAACAGACTTTGACTGCCTGGGTTTGTGAGTGAATATGTAACAAACTCAGTATTGCTTCCAAGGGCCTCCCCCTCCCTGCACAGCTGTGCAGAGTGTGCACATAGGCAGAGTTTGGCTTTGCTCAACATGTGTTTAGTTGCTGGAAGCAGAAAGAGTTGCATTCTTCATACAACTCCCTGCAGCCTCTTTAGGATGGAAATGCAGAAGGAGCCTCTGCTTCCAGCACACTTATGTGCTTCTCTGAAATAGGCTCAGAGACAGAGAGGAGAGAGACACTGAGAGGCAGATTTTCTTTACTCAGTGCAGTCAGGCCAGTTTACATTTAGGCAAAATTACCTGATTCATCCTGAGCCAGAAAATTATTTAGTATCAGATGATTTTGCTGGACACCTATTTCCAGCCAACTCACCAGACAGTTAATGCAACTATCCCTAGGTGCAAGTGTAGCTCTGTGAGGAAGAGCTGCTATGGAATTTCAGATGAAATCAGAATTGCTAGTGAACAGGTAAGAACTTCACTCCTCCATTGTAAAGTTCACCCTTGTTTGTGCCTAACAGAGCATATCAGGATTCATTTATCTACTTGAATTTTTTAAAATTTTATTTTTTGGCTATAGAGTACAGAGAAGCAATTCAAATATGAGTCAGATTCATACAAGGAGTTTCTTCCAGTCTCTGCAGGCTGTCAGTGCAGTGCTCCAAGAGAAAGAAATCCAACTAATCACTAATGATGATGATTAGATAGACCAGATGCAGAAAAGATCCTCAGAATAGCTGTAAATATGGAAACACATAAAGCCACCATGTAAGAGAAGCATATTAGCTAGCAATGGGAGAAGATAGACAGCCCTGAGATAAGGAAAAGGAAGAAGATGCTGTTTCAAGTGATTTTACCCAAAGATCCCATCATGCATAATTGGAATCAGGGAGAGAACTGGCCACGAATTTTCTGATGAAATAGATTCCACATGTATTTGGCCAAAATCCTGGCTTGGATTAAGCAATCCCAACTTGAACTCTTGAATATACTAGCAGTAAGTAGAAATTCAGTCCACTCACACTGAAATTTATGTCTTTAAGTTTGATTCTCTAAATAAACTGTACTTCTTTAGCTGCAGAAGGTGAAGGCAGCAGAGCTGTGAAACACTGCAGGCTCCAGTGGTGCATACACCTCTGACTGATGAAAAATATTGTGGAAAGGCAACTACCCCCTGTGCTAGCAAGTCTGTGCAGACACAAGGACTTCATCTATGTGGTTGCTCCAGAAAAATTTCTAGTGTTTTAAAGAAGGATGCTTTAAGCATCACAGAAAGGTTTGTTAAAAATGGTGTTGACCACTTCCAGCCTTGCTGGCTGCTGTCACACAGAGGAAGCCATTTCTGTCTCTCCAGCCAGTGTTGATACATTCTGTTCCTTCCAGTGCTCCTGCCACAGCCACCACCATTCCCTCCTCTCTGTCACCCTGCAGGACAGGCAGCTGCCTGCAGCACCCAGTTCCACAGCAGGGTGGCTGGCAGGGATGGCTGCTGGTGACACAGAGGATGTACCAGGGGTGACTGTGGCAGAGATTTGTCTTCCCTGGAGCTGTTGCCCATTTTTCTTTTGTAGCCCAAGAGGGTGAAGTGGGAGGGCATGGCTGCCAGGCACAAAATGAGATGAGGAGCCTTGATTTTGTTCTGCACATTGCTGCTGATTAGCTGGAGGTCACTGCCATGGCCACTCAGCACTGCTGCTGTGCTCTCTGTCCAGGAGCTCTGTGGAGCTGCCACAGTCTGTGAAGCTTAAATTACTACTGCCAAAGAAGATGGTCATGTGTACTGTTATGTCCCTTCTCTCCTCAGGTGTTGATTCCCCTCTTCACAGGGCAGCCACTGCCCTCGGAGAAGCTCCAGGAGGTTATGGAGGGGCTGTCCACTTCCCTGAAGCAATTTGAGGAGAGGTTTCTGCAGGACAAGGCTTTTATCATTGGGAGTGAGATCTCCCTGGCAGATCTGGTGGCCATTGTGGAACTGATGCAAGTGAGTGCTGGAGCGTGGTGAGGAAGTGTCAGCACAAGGGAAAACAGATGCTGCTGAGCAGGGAGGGTGCAGCATGTGCTAACACTTCCCTAGGAGGAGAAGCAAGAGCATATCTCAGCAGAACTGGCCTAAGACAATGGGAGAATGTGGGAGTGGGCTCAGAACAGCAGTGAAAAAAAAAAGCTGTCTGCAACAGATCTCTTTTGTTTCTCATCTCTAGCAATAACTACTTCTTGATTTTTTAATCATGATTTTATTTTTAACCTCTAGAGAAGGAAGTAATATATATAAGTGAGAAGCAAGCAGACAGGTCTGATGAAATGAGACAACCATATAGGAATATTTCTGTCATTCAAGAATATAATACTTGCCCATGCCATGTCTGGAAGACAAAAGAATTAATCTCAGACAGGCAATCAAATTAAGTCTGTTACAAACTGGTTGTTCCCTGCCAGACCACCAGGGCCTGGATCCTGCAGCCCAGCAGTGATTTCTTTCTCCCAGATCGGGGTCCAAGGGAATGAAAAACAGCAATTCTGCTTCTCTGCATTGTGTTCCAGAGAATGGCACAGGCAGAAAGCAGAAGAGGGGTAGATGATGCTAGTTGGGACACTGGTTCAGTTAAACACTTCACGTTTTGTGCTGGGTGTTGCTGTATAATCCAGCACTCTGTACTGCAAACTGGGCAGTGTTCCTGGAACTGCCAGCCCACCACATCTTCAGTGTCGTGGCTGAAAATCACCCACAAAATGTGGTCATTTCTGCTGCCCTAAACAGCTATTCCAGCACCCAGGAACTGAGCTGTAAATGCCCTTTAAAATACAGGTTAGCTTTTGTGTCTCCCAGATAGATTTCCCTTCTTCCTCCTGCTCCTCTATGAGCTCTTCCTTTTTTTCCCATTTACCTGTACCTGCAAGAATACTTTTAGTGCCTGTTGACTCAGTTAAGAAGTGACTGCCCCAAGCCTCACTGTTGTTCTCTCTCCTTTCTGCAGCCTGTTGGAGTTGGTTGTGACATCTTTGAAGACAGGCCCAGGCTGAGGGAGTGGCGCAGGCGGGTGGAGGATGCTGTGGGAAAAGAGCTTTTTTTCCAAGCCCATGAGATGATCCTCAATATCAAAGAACTGAGCAATATTCAAATCGATCCACAGCTGAAAGAGCAACTGGCACCTGTGTTGATGAAGATGTTGAAATGAATTAACCTATCTTAGCATTTTTCCTGCCTCTTTTTTTCCCTTCTTAATTTCTTCTCTGACATCCAGTTCTACATGTAACTGGAAAGAGCACTGTAATTCTAACAGAGAAATTGCTGAGTGTTCTGTCCCTGGGCCAGGTCTTTCTTGTATCTTTGGGGGTGGAAGCTAGGGAAAGTTTAAGATCTAAAAACATTAAATTCATACAGAGGGCTGAGGCTCTACAGGTCACTCAACAAGCATCTGGATTTTGTTTCAGTGTCAGTCTTCTCAGAGATGGTAGAGACAAGAACGGTATTTCCTGACAAAATTAAAGCCAGCTTATAAACTGGGAATGTTAAAGTACTGAATAGGATGAGGATCATTGTTTTCAATTTTAATATTTGTACTGCAAAGTGTGCCTCATCCTCATCTTCCCAGCATGTGTCTGCACAGACAAGCAGAGCCCAAAACTACTTCACAAAAGTGAAAAAAAGAAATTTTAGAAGTTTCTTATTGTTGGGGCATCTTGCTTGGCTGTCCGTGTACATTCCACACTTCTTTTTCCCTTGAAGTTCCTTTGAGAAATTTCTTTGTATTCATCTGCAACTGTGAATCTTTATAATTCTTCAGTTTAACTGCTGCTTTGGATTTCTGAAAGCCTGGGTTCTCTTGGTGCTCTATCTACCAATACACATTTGTGGCAGCTGTTCTTGGAGATTCATGCTGCTGGTGGCCACAGCCTTGGAATAACTGCCTACCTAAAATACCATGGTGATGTTATATAGGGAGTACCCTGAAAGAATGCATTCACAGTGTTTTTGTGAAAGGGAATATAACAGTAAACAAATTGGTTTTTTTCTATGGCAATACTGTAATAGCAATCCACATTTCTCTTAGAAAATGTGGAGGGAATAAATGCAGACATGCTCTTCTGAGACTGTTTTGGATGGAAGTTCACCAAGTAAGTCACCCTGTGCAGCTGAAGTAATAAGAGAGGTTTTGTGGCATTGAGCAACACATGCATCACAATAAAAGGGCAAAGAGTTGTTTTGGAGCTTTTGGGCTCTTTTTCTTGGCTGTTTGTTTCTGCTCAGTTATCGATGAAATACAAAATCCTTTTGTATTGCAGTACAATTTATGAGGTAAAACTGAGCAAATCCAACCATTTCCAGTTTCCTCAGTTGAAAATAACAAACTGTAAAGGATGCAGGAATTGGTGGAATATTTATCTGTATATTTCCATTCATAAGTAATTGTTGGCATTACTCTAAAATCCTTGCCAAAAAATTCTTCCTGCAAAGACTAAAACAAAATGACTAATGGAATTCAGGAATTGCTTCTTTCACTAATCAAATAACTACTTTTTTCTTTTTTTTCCTCCAGTGCTACCATGTCTTGGCTAGTGACGTTTTTTGCTGGCACGTTCTAAAAAACCTGTTGTTTTCTCATGGTGTTTTTCAGTTCTGAATACTACTCTGTCCTAGAAATCATTTCTCAGCCTGATCCCTGGCTGATTTTTGCACATGATTCTTTGTGCCAGTATTGTCTTCACTAGCAGCAGTGAAGGCCAAGCAATCCACTAAGCAAAAAAAAAGAGCAATTTCATCAGTTTTCATTAGTGTTGTCTGGAATTGTGGAAAACCGAGATGTCACATTACACAAGGCAAGTTTTACACAAGTTTTGTGCCTTAAATGATGACCTTTTAGTAGAGCTGGTTCATAACCCTTTGCTGTAAACGAGCTCATGGAACCTCACTGGACAGTAGCTCAGCTTCTGAGAAGCCTCTGCTCTCTAGTTTAGACACCTCTGATCTGTAGATTAGGCAGTCCCTGTGAGCCAGCCTGCCAAGGTCACTTACCAACTTGAGAGCTCAAACTCCTGGTTGCTCAAAGTCCTTATAATTAATACACATTGGATAAAGTAGTAAACCTCTCTGCTTGCTTTTTAATTTCTTGTAGTGTTGGTTGTTCTGAGAAATTACCGCACTGCCATTCTCAACCCTCCCTGCACAGAGGTGTCTGTTGTAGTGACCTCAAGTGTTTTTCCACTGGCAGTAAGGACCACCACAAAATCCGTTTTATCCATCCCTTGGTGAGATTGGTTTTGGTCTCACAGCATCTAATGCACATCCCAGCAATGCCCGTGGTGACTCGCAAAGGCCCGGCAGTCAGCTGGGGCAGCTCGAGTAACCCGGGAGCCCCGCCCGGGGCTGGCACAGAGCGAGGGGCGCTGGCACGGCTGGGCCGGGCGGAACTCGGCACTGGCAGGGCCGGGCTCGGCGCTGCTGGGGCGGCTCCGGGGGCGGCTCCGAGGGCGGCTCCGGGGGTGGAGCTGGGGCAGGGTCGGGTCGCGCAGGCTGAGTTGGAGCGGGGCAGGAGCGCCATGCCGTTCGTAGAGCTGGACACCAGCCTGCCGGCCGAGCGGCTGCCGCCGGGGCTGGCACAGACCCTGTGCACCGCCACCGCCGACATCCTGGGCAAACCGGCGGAGGTGAGCGGGGAGGGGCGGGGGGCGGCCGGGCTGGAGACGGGCGGCGGGGCCGGAGCGGCGGGGACTGACGGTGGCTGTCCCCGCAGAGGGTGAACGTGACGGTGCGGAGCGGGCTGCCCATGGTGCTGTCGGGCTCGGCCGAGCCCTGCGCCCAGCTGGTCGTCTCGTCCATCGGCGTGGTGGGCACGGCGGAGCAGAACCAGCGGCACAGCGCCCGCTTCTTCGACGTCCTGACGGCGCAGCTGGGGCTCGGCCCCGAGCGGTGAGTGCGGCCCGGCCCGGCCCGGCCCGGCGGGGGCTCGGCCCGGCGGGGGCTCGGCCCGGCGGGGGCTCGGCCCGGCGGGGGCTCGGCCCGGGGGGCACCCTGCTCACGTCAAGGGCAGCGACAGCGTCCTCCCATCGGGCCTACAGGCCTGTGTGGTCCATGGATATGGAACACGACAAATAAAAGGGGATGTTCAGTGTGGTGGAGATAGTGGCAGTTCCCATGTCCTCCAGGAGACTAAGTTGTAGTACAGATCCAAGATCTAAGTGCTCGTGGATGCTGAATCTCAGACATGTGGCTTGGAGCCAGATAAAACCGTATAAACTGGCATGCACTTGTTGAACAGTCTGGGCACTACTGTTCTCTCAAGATCAGTAGTTACAGTTGGTGAAATGGGTGCAAAACCCCACCGAAACTGGTAGAGCTTCACAGGAGTCACCCTCCCAAATGCTGGAACAAGGCTGTTCCTGAAGGTCAGCCGTGTCCATCTCTGCTTGTCTTACCCATCTCCCCAAATGAGAGTGATAATAGTACTTCCCTGCCTCTTGGATGCTGTCAGGATTTATCCCTGGCAAGATTATGCACTGTGTGGTTCCTTCTAAAATGGACAAGTATCTCATTTAAATTGTTGAAATACAGACTGCTTTTGTTTGTGTGGGTGAAGTCTGTTTGTACCCTGACCATACACAGCTTGTGTTTCCTTCTGTTCATTTAACAGAAGTGTAAGACAGTGAAACCCTAGTACAGATCTTCTACTATGTTGCAAACCGGGCAGCAATAATGCTTCATTGTAAAATAATGTTTTTTGTCCACATTTTTGCTCTTGTACCCAAAAGGATTGTCATCCGCTTTTACCCACTGGAGCCCTGGCAGATTGGCAAGAACAGGACAGTCATGACATTCCTGTGATCCTTTTGAGTGGCCAACTGGAGCAAAGCAATGATGAAGGCAACCTGGAGATGATCAGCTCTATCTTCTTGTTTCCCCTTGTGATCAAATCTGTGTAACTCGATTCACTTTTGTTTTTGCATCCTATACACACAAAGCTCAAGAGTGAGGCCATCAACTGTACTGATTTTACTGAAATAGTTCAAAGTCTTTGTCTCAAGCTCAAGCCTAGACAAAGCTGCTTGTAGCAGTAAAAAGTTTAATTCTAGAACATTTGGCTTTACCTGAGGACCAGAGAGGTTCTGAGGTTTATCAAGTTTTTCTCATAGTTTGCAAGGCAGAATAATTCCTTTTGTATGTTTCTCTGTGGCAGCGAAAGGGTCTCAGGCCAGTGAAGATGACCTGGAACTCAAATTAATTTCTTTTTCAGGCTCCTCTGAAAGCTCTTTCTAGAAAGAGAGGTGATTATTGGGAGAGAAGTTTAGGCATTGAAGGCTCATTTCAGATCTTTGCTGTGAGCCCTGCCATTGCCACCTCCTGTGACTGCTCCTACAAAGTGTTCACAAGGTTTTCAGGGCTCAAAGTCTGTCTGCTGATGGCAGTGTCTGGAGAAGAGAGTCACTTCTGAAGACCTGCACTGTGCCACCAGAACATATTTTGAAGTTTCTGCTACTCCCAGTTTTGATTCCTGTTATTCACTGTTAGTTCAGAGTCCTTTTCCTTGCTGTTATGGGGAGTTTTGGGTTGATACAGCATCTCACTGTGATCTCTGGCTGATGTTTCTGGCTCAGCGTTCCTGCAGAGAAGAGTTTTGGGTTTTTAGGACCCGCTCACTTTATAACTAGAACACACAGGGCATTTTATTAAAACATTTTATTGTAAGGGTACTTTTTGTGTACAATGTTGCCTCTGCCTTCTGCTGCTAATGAAAACATTTGTCGGTTCCCTTTCACTTTGGCCAGTTGGAGGTCAGGGAGCTCAGCAGAGCTGAGAGCACATCCCTGGGACATGGGGATCCGTGAGAACACAAGGCTGAAGGGAGCTTCTGTGCTCCTTCGTCATTCTAAATGGAGTTTTATTTGTTCATGGCTTGAGGTATTAAGATTATTGAAAATATTCCCTCTAATTACCATTTAAAATTGTTTGTTCCCTTGTACACCCTAAATAACTTCTATGTTTGACAAATCTGACAGGAATATAATACCAAACACAAATCAGTGTATCAGGCTGGGGGGGCTACACCTTATCTGGTTAATAAACTCTTGCAAAGCTTCTTTTGATAAGTGTCAGCTTACTGGCTCACAGCATTGGGGGTTTGTAGGTCTTAGTGCTTGGAGACAGACATTGTGGCTGCCCAGGTCTCTCCACTTTCTCAGGTCTTTTCAATCAAAAGTTTTTGAAACTCAGGCAATGAACAGGTAGGTGAACTGAGTCTGAGAACCCCAACTCAGCAGTACTGTGTTGCAGAGTAGGGTGTGGACAGCCCTGGATTTGCACCAGCTTGAGGTGAATATTCTGAAATGCAGAAAAAAATCTCACTTTAATTCTGATCAGCAGATGCTTCATTTCCTTCTGCCTTCTGAAGTAACAACCACAAACCCTTGCCAAAGCCTTTGTTTCCTTCAAAAGAACTTGCTGAGCTCTGGGCCCCAGTTCTCTTGGTTTTGGGCCATGTTGACCACCCTGGGGACTTCTGCAGGCTCTGTGCTTTCCTCACCCTGGGCTGCTCTCAGTGTGGGCTTGTGTCTGGGAACAACTTCCAGTACTGCAGAGTTGAGCAAGAAGATGTAAGAAAGTTCATGTTGATCTGAAGAAATGGCCTATCTTTTACTTCACTGAGCTAATGTTGGAGTAGGTTTGACTGTATTTTGGGACTCTAACCTGCAAAGGGGTTATGCAGGCCCCTGGAACCCCCCCCCAGGGCATGAACACATCAACCAACAGAAACAGGAAATGTTTTGCACACCTCAGGCTGAAGAAAATCAATGCACCACCCTTATTTGTGGCTCAGCAATAACATTATAAAATCCCTTTCCTTTGAATGCTACATGCAGATGTCCCTGTTCCATGGGCTGGAGCCTGCCTGACACCTGGAATTAGTATCTCCCAGTTATGGTTGATCTTTTTACTGTTGTAACTTCCCAGGCTCAACCTCCTAAGGTTAACAAATATTTCTGCTCCCCAAAGGGGCCTCTGTTGTTTGAAACTGCTGTATAAGCATATGTTCAAACTGAAAGGCAATGCCCCTGATTTTGAATGCTGAGTAACCATTTCCTAGCCTCAAACCTTTGAACTTTGGACAATGTTTCTGTGTATTTACACTAGAGAGGAGCAGCGAGGCCCTGAGGATGATGCAGGGCACACCACTGACAGGAAAGTGCTGCAGGGCTGTGATAGCTTTGTAAGTTATTGTCCAAACACAGCAGTGTGATACTGCTGCTCACAGCAGCCCTGTGCTTAGTGTGTCATGGTGGAAAGAAGGGCATTAACATTTGGGTACATTTGAGATGAAGAGGGCTCTTCCTCACAGTGCTAAGTGGTGATTCAGTGCAGTGCTTGAGCACAAATTTACCTTCCTCAGTGTGACCTGATGTGTTGTAGCAACAGGACTGTTCAAACGTGAGGTTCTGGCCCACAGCTGGGGCCTTGCCAGCCTGGCTGACCCTGTCTGGTGTCCTTGGGCTGTGCTGAGTCTCTGTGGGGCTGCAGGTGGCACATCTGCTCTTTGACACTCGCTGCTGTCTGACCACCTTACACTTCAATAAAGTCATTTACACTCAGAGCTGTCTCAGTGCTGCTGGGCTTCACGTCTCCCAGATCCCAGGGGCACAGAAGTGTGTTCCCATCTGCAGCTAGCTCCATGGCAAGCTTTAGGGAAAATCGGTGGCCTTGGGCTGATTTCCATCCCCCTGGGCAGGGGATCCACACTCATTGAGGGTTTTGCCCACAAGACCCCACACAAGCTGCATCTGAAGATCCCGGGCAGAATAACAACTGACCTTCTGTCCCCTGTTGAGTAGGAGCAGTCTTTCGACCTATTAATTTCTGAAGCTGGAATCCAAATTTTACAGATGGGTTGCCTTACTTTGTGAAGGAAAGCAGCTCTGCCCAGCATTGTTTGTGCAGGTGTTAGGGTGTTTGAGGGTTGAAGAAGCAAGGAACTGCTTTCTGCCTTTGCACCATTTTTCTGTGAGAAATCCCCAGATATATTAAATTTGGAAGATCAGCTCCACATTTTAGGGTTAGGCTGCTGAAAGATAATGACAGTACCTTTCCTTGAGAAGGAATGCTCGTGGTCCCACTGTCGATGGGTCAGACAAGACTGTCCAGAGGTACGGGAAACACCTTTCCGTCCTGACAGCTTTTGAGTGGGATCAGTCCTTGGATGTATTGATTCTTGGAGGTGGTATCCAAATTTCGGTGGTGGATCCCTGGAAGGGAATGCTGAGGCTTTTCCTTAGAAAGAAAACACCTGGAACCAGTGTTTCAGGTGCAGATACCAGGCTGCCCAGGGGAGGTAAAGGCCTGCATGACTTTGCTGTCCTGGTACTTTTGGTGTTGGAGCAATTAGAGTCTTAAGCTGTACCAAGGGAGGTTTAGATTGGATATTGGGAAGAATTTCTCCACAGAAAAACTGATTGAGATATTAAACCGTGCTGCCCAGGGAGGTTGTGGAATCACCGTCCCTGGAAGTGTTTAAAGAAAGACTGGACGTGGTGTGATGTGGTTGGGTCGCAGCCGGGACTCTGACCCCGGAGTTCTTTTCCAGCCGAATCCATGCCGGGCTTCCGTGACCTGCGAGCGCCCTCAGCCCGCCCCCGCCCCCCACCTCCCAGTGCGCAGCGCTCCCATTGGCTGGCTGCGGAAGGGCGGCTCGGCCAATCAGGCGCTGCCTTGTTGGCGCCGTGGCTCCGGAGGCGGTTGCGGTGGAAACCGCCGGTGCGCGGCTCCCGGGGGAGCGGCGGGACCTGAGGGACCCGCACCGGGAAACCGCGGGAGCGCCCCGGGAACCGCCCGGGAACCCCCGGGAACCTCCCGGGAGCAGCGCCGGCATGCCGGGGGCGGCCCCGCGAGGTGAGTGTCCCGTCCGCCCGGCCCCGCGGAGGGGCAGCCGGCGTTTGGGCCCTGCCCGGTGAGGGTAGCGAGAGCCCGGCCTGGGCGGCCTCGCCCGCGCCCCTCCCTCCGCGGAGCCGCGGTCGGAGGCGAACATGGGCTCCCGCCTCCTCCCGGCCCTGTGTGCCGCCCTCCGGGAGAGCAGCATCCCTGCCCCTCCGTGCAGAAAGTGATCGTGTTTCGGTCAAAACAGCTTGTGCTAAAGTGAGGCGGATCTTTGCAATGTTAAAAAAAAGAAATCCGAAATAAAAATCAAGTCTTTTTTCAAACGTGTATCTGCAATGTATGGATCCCAAGTGTAGCAGGAGCAACAAAAGCTGGGAAAGCCCAAGTCACTCCCGTCGTTTCTTATTTAGAAGTTGAGAACACAAGCTCTGGGAGCAAGAGCTGACACTGGAAATATTTACATAAATTTTAAACTACTAAGATAAAAGGAGAGAAAGTTTTGAAGGCAAAAGGCTTGTTGCCTTTCAGGATGTGCCCACCTGTTGTAGCTGCAAATTTATAGCTGGGACACTCTTGTATCTGAAAAAATTCAAAGTGGTTATACTTAATTAAGAGTAATTATTTTTGCCTGCTTATCTCATGTAGCTGTGTTCCTCTGCAAGTGCTTGTAGTGACATACTCAGTTCCTAAATGCAGTGGCACTGGTGTAACTCGCTCCACAGTCAGGGTAGTTTTGCAGCCATGTACAGTGCCTGGTTTAAACCAAAATGAAATAGCACACGTGCAAAAGCTGTGTGGGGGCGACACCCTGCCCTTGTTTTCTGCCAGCATCTCCCAGTCCTGTTTGGTTCTGCACTTTCAACCTGTGAACACCAGGCAGGAGAGAGGCTGAATGGTAGTTACTAAGTTCCTGTGTGTTACAAGCTTCCAGTATAAATAATAAGTAGAACTGAAATTGTTTTCCCACGTTTTCTGTAGTTGCAGTTTTCCCAAGAGTCCAGCTTCGGAAGCCAAGTCTTGACTGTAGTCTGTGCTGCTGACTTCCTCTGCCACCTTGAACGAGATTATTTGGATTTAGCAAAAGACTTGGGCATATTACTGAGTATAGGCATTTTTGTAAGTGGACTTAAACCTTATGAACTTTAATATGTAATTGATTTGGGATCATACAGACTGACTTACTTAAATGTCATAAGCATCTACACCCTGTCCAAATATGTAACATTCAGTCTAACTGAAAGTGGTAACCATTAATTTCTGTGTATGTATTTTCTTCATATGAAAAGTAGACAATTCCTTGTTTCAGACAAGGAATCTGTCCTGAAGGAGATTTGAGGTTTTATTAATGTTTATCTGGTGACTTTAAAGAGAAAAATGTTTTATTGCTGTGCAGTCGTCAGTTTGATTTAACTACAAGCGAGGAGAGCCAGTGCAGCATGGGCAAGCAAATGCTCATTGCTGAATGAGTGAAATTCCTGTCAAGGCATTATTTTCTCTATGTGCAGAACTAATCATGATGATGTATGAGTTAATTCAGCTTATAGTTCAAAACTCCCACTGCTTCCTGCTGTGGTTAATTCTGGACTTACTCTTCTATTAATGTAGTCTCCCATATTAAGGACTGTTTTTAGCCTGTCTTGCATATGTCATCTTCTTGTTTGAGTTGATGGGAAGGTTTTATCATATAGCAGTGAAGGTTTTCTATAAAAGCAGCACAGAGCTCTTTCATATATTTTTGCCTTTATAACGTGTTGTTTCAAGCAGTTAATTGAATATAAATTGTGGGCTTACTTATAAGGAAAAATTACTTACAGTTTATAAAGGTGTATTTACCCCTTCAAACTTTTTATCAGTGGTAAAAAGGACTGGAAATATGAGGATCGTTTTTCAGAATGAATAAATGCTAATTAACAAAAGTTCAATTTCTTTTGTTTGCATCCATCTAGTATATCTAAGTGTGTCTGCAGTAACTATAACTTGTTTTTGCATTAGGGCTGGGCTGTAGAGGTTGGTCAGTCTACTCAGAACAGCTGTGGTACAAACACTGGTTCTGTTCTAGCAGAGATGGCAGTAATGAAAATTATTCCTCAGTGGGATTATTGTTCCTCAGTGGTTGGGCTGTCTATATCTTGGCATGGGGTGGTTGTTAATTGGTTATTTAAATATGCTTGTAAATTATTCCCAGCTTGTCTTTTTCTTCTGAAGTTTTTTCTTTGAGCAGAATAAATATTGTAATCCTGTTTGCTTTCCAGACCTGTTTGTGATAGACCCTTCCTTCTGTTCCTGGAGAAAGACATTGTGAATAGCAGTGAACATGGTAAGGGTTTTTGGAGGTGTTTTGGTAGAAATAAAATTGAAAATTTTCCCCTTCCCAGGGATTAAGAATAAATTGCCGTAATGAGAACATTGTTTTTGGAGTGATTGTAGTTATTGGTAAATTTAAGAAATTAGAAAAAAATCACTGTAATGCACATGTCTATTCCAGGAAAGGTGTTGCTTGCAAGACACTTGAAATTTGTTTTTTTCAGCTGATTTTGGATGGGAAATGCTTTTTATATTTGTTTATTTGCAATTAGGGATGATTAAATTAATTACAACTCTTGTAACTTTATGTAGAGATCTCTTAGTGTTGTTCATATACCAGTTAACTAAAAAAAAGAAAAAATCCAGTTTTCAGAGGCAACTGGGCCATATGTAGATGTCACCTTTCTTGTCACATCTCAATTGTCATTCCAGATTCGAATTGCAGCACTGAATGCCAGCTCCACGGTTGAGGATGACTATGAAGGTACCTTCAAAAGTCATAAGACACAGACAAAGGAAGCTCAGGTAAATAATTCCACAATTTTCTTAATGAAGTTTTGTCTTGATGGGAGTTTTATCCTCTAGCTGCAGGGGTTTGTTTAACCATGATATATTGTTTTTATGAAAGCTTAACGAGTCTTGAGCCCTCCTTTAGCAAACTAAAACTTCACTCAAATGAGTTATTTTACAACAGTAACACAAATATTCTGCTATATAGCAGAAAGTATTAAAAGTGTGGAACTACTGAAACACATAATAAATATAAGTACATTTAATAAAGTTGTCTTAATAAATGCATTCTGATTATTTAAATCACAGGAAGCAGAAGCTTTTGCTTTGTACCACAAAGCTCTGGACCTTCAGAAGCATGACCGATTTGAGGAGTCTGCTAAAGCTTATCATGAGCTACTGGAGATTCGTCTCCTGCGAGAGGTCAGTGACCTTGAGAGAATGACACTCTGGAAACTGTTTGCTGTGTTTTGTCTTACTTCATTTCTAACTGGCTAACTAGAAATGTCAGTATTATCAATTAACAAGTTGTTTGCTGTTCTTGCTGCTTGTCTGATTCCTAATGCCCATGTTGCATTTGTTTTATAATTTCTAGGCAGTTCTTTCTGGTGATGAGAAAGAAGGGCTGAAACACCCGGGTTTGATGTTAAAATATTCCACCTATAAAAACCTAGCACAACTGGCAGCACAACGGGATGACTTAGAGACAGCCATGGAGTTCTATCTGGAGGTACAGCTGAAATTAGGCACTGGAGCCTTAATGTTGGTAAAAACTTCTAAAATACAGACAATACACATCCAGCATACATCATGTCACCATATCATGTAATATTCTTTCTGATGCTGTATAGGATAAAGTGGAGTCCTCAGAGCAGTTGTGATCCTGTTGAAATTAAAGCAGTGCCAGTCCCTGCAGTGAAGTGGGTATGCATGTGTGAAATGTGGATAATATTGTTTGTTGTGCTTTCTAGGCTGTAATGCTGGACTCCACTGATGTCAACCTCTGGTATAAAATTGGTCGTGTGGCAATAAAACTGATCCGCCTTCCCTTGGCTCGTCATGCTTTTGAAGAAGGGCTCAGGTGTAATCCTGATCACTGGCCTTGTTTGGATAACCTTATCACAATTTTGTATACACTCAGTGACTACACGAGTGAGTACATCTCAGTATGTGTGTAATTTTACATACCAAGAAAAATTGCTACAATGAAATCATACTGGTTGAATGTATCTTGCATAAGCAATGCAGCAAGGTTTGATAGAGACTGCTACTTCATCATAGAGATTTTACTGAAATACAAAGCATGATGGTTTAGATTGATATTTATTTTTAGGGTAACCAAAACTTGTGGTCTCACAGGTCAGAGCTTCTGCAGGAAGTTTCCCTGTACACTGCTCCTTTGCCTTTCTATGTGTGTTGGTTTTGGCTTTCCAGTAATTTCCTGCTGCACAGCTCTAGGGTTTGGGTATAAATCTACAGTCTCATTGATAGTCTGGTAGGATTAATTGTAGTTACAGCAGTGAATACACTGCTTGCTTCACTAATAGAATCTGCAGTTAAGACATTTGATAACATAAAAATGGTGGATAATTGTGTTTCTGTTTTATGGTTCTAAATTCTTCTGTGCCAGAACACACATGAAAGTAAGTGAAAAATGTACTGCAAACATTGTTTAAACAAAATTAATTGCATTCTTTTTCTGGATACAATATCTTGGAAGACACAATAGGCTGTTTTAATTGTATGCATCTAAGTATTTGAGACCTTACAAAGCAATTGGACTAATTCATGTAAACGTCACATTTGGGTGGAATTCAGTGATGTATGTGAGGCCCAGAAATGGGAGCTTTGAATGAACCAAAGGCAGCCATTGACCATTCAATTTCTATTTCTCTGCCAGCATGTTTGTACTTTATCTGCAAAGCTCTGGAAAAAGACTGTCTGTATAGCAAAGGATTGGTTCTGAAGGAGAAGATCTTTGAGGAGCAGCCTTGCCTCCAGAAAGATTCCTTAAGGATGTTCCTCAAATGGTGAATGTTGTCTTAGAGTATATACTGCCTTTGGAGTGTAAATTTTGGATTTGGAGTTGCTCAAAAAACGTGCTGAGATCTTGTGATTTAAGTTTAATACCTTGCTGACTTACCTTCTGAATGATAATGTTATGTGTTGGTGCTTCAGGGATTCCTTTTGGAGGGAGGTAGAAAGAAGAAAAGAATCCTCTTGTTGCTGCTCCTTTATTTTCATACCTAGATCTCTTGTAACCATCTGCCTTTGTTTTACTTATTAGTCCCTGATCCCTGCAGCATTCACTTTAGTTTTCCTTATTAAAACAAACCAATAACAACCCAAACTAAAACAACTCTCACTGCCTCCCCACAAGAAAACCTCACCTAAAACTCCCCACACGTTACTGCTTTTCTTTCTGTATGGATTTTATAGTATGAGTGGGTAGGAGGAAAGTGGGAAAATAGACACCCATAAAATTTACAGGATCTGTTTAAGTTAACAGATCATTCAGAACAAAAATTTCTGATGATTGACACTTCCATATGTATGCTATAAAGTTGGTAACATAATGTTACATGAATGCTTCGTTTATCGCTATTTTTGTTACATTATATGAGGGTATTAAATTAATCCCCTCTAGGCTTTAATAAAAAAAACAAACCAGCAAACAAAAACTAACTTATTTCCATTTTTTCTTATTTCTCAGTGACATGTCTATCCATAATGTGAATGTGAGTGCAGCTGAAACAGGAAGAATCATAAATGAAGCACTGGAGCTACGTAAGAAAAGACAGGCATTGCTGGTGCGTGACAGAGAGCCAGACCTCAGACTGGTGCAGCCAATTCCCTTTTTCACGTACGTCTTTCTATTTTCTCTTTTCAAAAACATCCTCTGAAGCACATATTCTGACAACTGGTGTGCTTCAGATTTCTTCAAAGCACCTTTTTTTTTTTCCTTGTAAAAACAAACCAACCTTCCCAGTGTTTTCTTATTAGCTTATAGGTTGGTTTGGTGTGCTTATGATTTTAGTATAAATCCCATAGCTATTAGTTTTCGACTTTTGATTTTAAACCAGTGATGTAAAAAACAAATATGGTATCTGAGAATGATTTGGCAGCTATTCCAATGCATTACTGGATTGTGACTAGTTTGTATGCAAATTTTAAAGCAAGTTTAGCTTTTCAAAATGGTTTTTATTATTGGGATAATGAAAACTCAGGAAAACATTTGCAGTTCTTTATTTGCAGGAAGATATAAGGATACTAATAAGTTTTTATATATGTCTTTATTAAGGCATAAAGGATTGGGGTTTGATTTTTGTATTGCACATTATTTTTGGAATATTAATGGGCTCTGCATGTAGTTCATACTGCAGAGTAGTTGTTTCTACTTGTGAATAGGGATGAGTTCTTTTAGTGTTGTTGATTGAATACAGAATCTGAAAACTTTGTTTGACACTACTATTTTTAAGCTTTTGATATAATTTCCTCAGCAACTACTGCACGGACCTTGTGTCTTTTAGAGACATTTTTTGAGTGATGGGACAGGTTTTTGACAGGTTGCTGTCCCACTGAGAAGCTGCTCTTGGTGTTTCTAAGCTGTTGGAGAAAAACAATGTTGAATGCTGTTAGGTTTATATACATAATATAGAAAATAATGTTACATTGTAATGCCACTGTGTTTCCACTTGCAGGTGGAAGTGTTTAGGAGAAGCCTTACTTGCCATGTACCAGCACCTCACAACGTGTGATCCTCCTCGACCCAGTCTGGGAAAGAGAATTGATCTCTCAGAGTACAGAGACCCAGTTCAACATTTGATGCTTTCTCCCACCTCTACTCCTGTCAGTGTTATTCAGCCAACTCCTGTCAGCACTAATCCAGTGGTGACAATGCCAGATCCTGTATTACCTTATACTCCAACCACACCCAACTTCCCAAGTCACAGTCAGAGTTCTTTGGAACCAGGAGCTACTGTAGGTGAGCAAGGTACTTCAGTCTAAGATTCAAGATATCTTTCCTACTTACCTGGGTATAAAAAACACTTCAGAATTCTTTGGGCCATGCTGTCTTTCAACTGCATGTTGGGGGAGTGAGTACCTTTTCAGCATATGTATAACATGTGATAGAGAAAGTGAAGGAGTGTCTGACCTTTTCTGATTTTGTGCTGTTGCCTCACACTTCAGTTTTTCAGTCTTTAAGATGAGAAAAATTGTTCATCCATTCCAGCAGTGATGCATATCAAACTTTTAATGTTGGGAAGGGCCTTGAGCTCCTTAGAATGAATGAGCTGTTTTACAGAAAGATGACTGTGTTATTTTTCTGCTCATGTGGCACTTTAAGAAGCTGAGAACACCAAGCTGTCAGCTATATTTATTTCAAATCTGTACAAGATTTTTTTGGCACTGTCTTCAGATGGAAACCAATGAATAAAAATAAAAAAATTACTCACTTTTTATTCTGTCAATTTAACCTGTCAGGTTTTGTTATTTTTTCATTATTTTTTCAGGTGACATATCTGCAGGTGATAAATCAAAGAAAGGAGTGAAGCGAAGGAGAATTACAGAAGACAGTGGTGAAACAGCCAAAAGGAGATCTGCTAGAGTTCGCAACACCAAGTGTAAAAAAGAGGAGAAGGTTGACTTTCAAGAGCTGTTGGTGAAGTTCCTTCCTTCCAGGTACTGTACAGCAAAACTTTGATTATGAGATAATCATAAAGAAGAAGCTGTTTGGGATTACGATTGATTGATATCCCCTCAACCTTCAAACTACCAGTCCTATGTTATTTTTTGAAGCAGATGTGGTGCATTATCTTCTGATAAATTTAATAAAATTGCTTTTAGTAAAAATTTCTGAATAAAAATTGAAAAATGTAAAAGCATTTACTACTGTTAAAATGAATTAGCAGACAATACATGTATCAAAATGGATAAGATAAAGTAATCTTGATTTGGACAAAAGGAACTGGATGCATATCTCTGAATTTGTTTCACTAATATATTTTCACTGTTAAAATTTGCACAGTGTTTCATATTTAGGTTTCACCTAGTAATGAAAGAAAGAATGAGGACTTTGTTGATATTGTGGTTTTTGTCCCCCTTTCACACAGATTAAGGAAATTAGATCCTGAGGAGGAGGAGGACCCTTTCAATAACTATGAGGTGCAATCTGAGATCAAGGAGGAGAATTTTCAGCATGTTGGACCACATAGAATGTCATTTGATTCTACAACATTTATGGAATCTGGTAGGGCTTTCATTATAACTCCTGTTCTTTCTTTGTTGTTTTTGCCATATTGTGTGCTTTATTTTCTGTGTTTTCCTGTCATGCCTAGAAGATACAGAAGTATATGCTATTTTAAAAAGTGTAATTTTATGGTATAGAAGTATCTCAGTTGGTACTAATTTTTTAAGTCTTGGGGGATTGCTTAATCATTGTGTGCAGGAAGCTGTTGTGTGGAATTTCCCATTTAAACAGATTGGAATTCAGTAACTGAATTCTACATATGAGCAGCACAGAAGAACTGCTTTGATATAAGTGCATAAAACACTGTTGAAACTTAATTGTCTCAAGATCTGGCTCAACCTTACACATGTAGGCCTTTGTGTTTATCTGCTTTCTAGAAAAGCAGGATGTTCATGAATTCCTGCTGGATAACCTGAACAACGGTGGGATCTTGGAGCTGATGATGAGATATCTAAAAGTCATCAGCCAAAAGTTCCTGGTGAAGTGGCCTCCTGGCTTGTGTGAGGTGGTCCTCAGTATCTATAACAGCTGGAGAAAGCACAGCAGTAGCCTTCCCAACCCCCTCCTGAGGGACTCAAGTAACCAACACATCAAGGTAATGCAACACCTTTCCTTATTCTGTGTTTGCTGTTGTCTTGGTGTGCCAGAAGTGCCCAACTGAAATCCAGCAGGCACAGGTTTGACTTAGCTCTGTCTGGAACTGCTTGTCCCAGCTGTAGTAACTGTCCTAAACTTTGGGGCACTGCAGCTGTTCCTGAGCTGAGCAGACCTGGGTGATGCTACATGCAACTCTAACCTGTATATAATGTGTGTTTATGCACACAAACACCCATAGGGATGTTGTAGACATAGATGTGTTTTACCCCTTTATTCTGTTGTTGCTCTTTCTTTTTTTCCTCTCCTCCCTTTTCTTCTGATATGACACAGTTTTGTTTTGTCATCAGGTCAGTACAGAGTCTGCTCTCACTGGCTGATTGAGGGTCAGCATTGCTGCTTTAAATAGAGCAAATACAGTGTAGTTTTAAGATAACCTGAAATTTACAGTAAAAAAACCCAAACAACAAAACAAACTAAAACCACCTTCTCAGCCTCACCATTTTATTATTTAATTTCCTGAAACCAAATAGAAACAACAGTAAGTTCTTTACAACCATGTAAAGGCCAGCTTGATGATAGCAGCTGATATTCCTTGAATTATAAAGCCAGTTCTGATACTTCTAGGCCACTGAGCCAGTCTGTGTTATCTTTTTAATGTTAGCAGTCTGTATTCATTTGGAAAGTTATTTGTCTTTAGTATGACTTCAGTTGGAAATAGTATTTCAGATCAAGTATTTTTGCTTCTTTGCAAATGAAATATTAATTATGAAAATTGCTGTGTTCCATTGATGTCATTTACAAAACAAACAAAAGTGCCTCTATGTAGCAGACGTTAAATTTTTATACATCCTATGACTTATTTATGTATATTTTTCGCATGTCCATGCCCTTTTTTAAACAAATGTAAATACATTTATAAATTTATTCCCTTGGTTCTCATTATTAGTGCATAAGTGCTTACTTGTATGTAAATTTGGTATTATTTTTCAAATGTCAATGCTACTACTGTATTCTGGAATCGTGCTTTCAGCATGATCTGGCAATTTAATATAGTTTTATTTCAGCCAGATAAAAAAGTAAGGATGACAGTTTTATCTAACATCAAGCAATGCTGTTCTGACCTTCTTTCATGAGCTGAGATTTTTCTTTTTTAATGCTTCTAAGTATTGTTTGGTTTTGTACTTGTTGATTTGTCAATGGTGTTATACACCTTTTAGGCAGAAGAAATAGTTCTAGCTTGGGAATAGAAATCCCAGGAGCACAAGATGAAGGCTTTCTTTGAAGTAAATTGCAAATTTAGTGATTTTTTTAAAATTCTGCTTCTTTTAAAGTATTTCTTTCTGTGAATACTCTTTTGATATCTCCTTACTTTTTCTGAAGGATATGATGTTAATGAGCCTTTGTTGCATGGAACTGCAATTAGATCAGTGGCTACTGACAAAAGGGAAGAGTTCTACAGGTGAGAACTTCATGTCACTTTCTTCAGACTCTGAAAACACAGGGGCTATATGAGGAAAAGCTTTCAGGAATTCAAGAAATATTGGAGCTATTTTTGCTTAATATCTCCCAGATCTGTGTTTTATTGGTGTATCAATTCTTTGCCTTTAGGTAGATCAGTACCTTTGAAATTCTGGTACATGGGACTCTTTCCATGCAATGCCAGTAACTTCATGATAAAATACAATTAATTGACTTTCAGTTTCTCCACGAAATTGCCCTGCTGCCTCTGTGAATGGAAAGTTTGGTCCTGACTTCCCAGGAACTCATTTTTTGGGGGACCTGTTGCAGCTGTCGTTCGCGTCGTCGCAGCGAGATTTGTTTGAGGAAGGCTGGATGGAGTTTGTCACTCGGGTGTACTGGCTGAAGGCTCGCTTTCTAGCACTGCAGGTTTGCTTTACTGCTGCTGTGACAAACACAGCTTTTCCCAAATGAAAGTCAATATTGTTCAGATGCAGCTGATTTGGGAGTCTCAACTCTTTTAAGCATGTGGATAATATCAGCTTAAAACAGTGATTTCACTTTGTTTTTAAATATAATTAACTTTGCCTGAGGGTTGAGGTGGAAATGAAGTAGGAGGTCTCACATGCTAAGCAAATATTCAGGTATGTTTATTTTATGTCTTTGTTTAAATTAACTTGTGCTCAGCTTAAAAAAGAAAAATATTTGTAGTAAAATGACTTGGAATAGTATTGTGGAGCTGCAGAACAAAAGAGTTTTGGGGGCCTGGACTCGTGGACACTCTCGAAGTCTCAGGAAGTCCAAAATGCAGATTTTAACTGAAGCAGGCTATTTTATCACTCTTCCCTCTGCTTTTTCAAGGTGGCATGGTTTTGCTTTTGAAGACTTTTAATTTAATATGCAAATTTTGAAGCACAGAGTTTTAAACCTATCACTAAGGGAATAATTTGAAAGAAATGTTATTTGATCCCAGTCTTTTTTTTTTTTCCTCTAAATGTTGCTTCCCCAGGACATCAAAGAGGGTTTTTTATGCATTAATTATGTTTAAATCAGTTGTCAACTAGTTATGTGTGTTAGTTTCATAAGTGTGAACTAACTTGTTCCTTCCCTTTTTTGGTTTGTTGGGCGTTTTTTTTGTTTTTTTTTCATCAAAGGATTCCTTTTTAATGAAGTTATTTAGGAAAAATGAGAGTTCCTATACAATTACTGGCATTTTTTTCCTTGGGATATACAGAGTTGTATTTTGCCTTTGTATTCCTTCCTGACCTTTCAACTACTTTGCCCAAAGCAGATAGAATTAATTCACTTTGCAGAATATACAAATGTTTTAATTTGCACAAATGGAAGAGTTATTTCTGTTGGTTTACTCTTCTGCCTTTTTAAAGGAAAGCGGTTTTAGCACTCCAGACCAATCTCACAAATTTATTCAGGCTGAATTCTGTTTTTCTGATTTGTTTTATCTGTTATTGAAATAATTGGTAAGATATTTTTAAATATTTTTGCTTCAGCTTGAGCTATTCGGTTGAATTTGTTTTTTGATTTTTGAGGACATGCAGTAATCACACTGGCAGTAACTGCATTAAATTTAAACATTTTCTACAAGTTTTGGAGACCTTTTCTACAATGAGAACTGTTGGATTTTTTTGGTTGATTGTTTTCCTCTGTACTGTTTCTATAGGGAGACATGGAACAGGCACTTGAGAACTATGATATCTGCACTGAAATGCTGCAGAACTGCACCAGCACACAAGCCAAAGCTGGCAATGAGTGTAGCATTGTCATACGGTTGCCCAATCTGCATGTCGATTCTGTGGTGTCTTTAGAGGAGGTAAGAGTTCATTTGCAGGTGTGTGTTCCCTGTTCCATCTCTCACACTCCATCTCTTGCAGTTTCAAATGTCACCTATGAATTAGTTCTTTTGTGATGGAAGTATCCTGTATCTCAGAGTGAGGATTCTGTACTTGGAAGATTATGTCAAGACTACTGTCTCTTTTTCAAAAACGACAGTTTTTGTATCTGTTGGTCCTGTACATCTTCAGATTGCTTTTTTGCAGAATAAAAATATTAAAGCAGCTGCACGTACAGCAGTAGATTATTGAATCAGTGTTTTTCTTTTCTTTTTTTTAAACCTTAAGAGCTATACTGCTGGGACAAGTGTCAGCAGTCAAGTATATGTTTAAATAAAATATTCTATAATCTGTGCAGATTGAAAAGAACCTAAAATCTCTGGAGAGATGCCAGTCCTTGGAGGAGATCCAGCGACTGTACGAGGCAGGGGATTACAATGCAGTGGTGCATCTGCTCCGGCCAACCCTGTGCTTTAACGGCTACGGCAGAGCCAAACATCTGGAGTTTGTCACATCCATACCAGAGAGACCAGCACAGCTGCTTCTCCTCCAGGTTTGCTTTGCTTCTTAAAACATCTCTTCTAGTAAGGAGTTAAGACATATTCCTGAAAACAGGATGGAAGGGTTTCTGGAGTGGGTGTTAACAGTTATGAGTCTTATTTACAAAGCAAAGCATGGAACCAAATCTGTAAATGCTCTGAAGAGCGCAGCTTTATCGACATCATTAGCAATGTGCCAGCTTTTGCTGACTGAGAATGTGGCTAAAGATACAAGATGTTGAGGCCTCCATGAAATGAGCAGAAACTTGAATCATTTCCTGAGTTATTTTATGGATGGATTCCTGCTGCTGTTGACTATATGGTGACTTAGAACCATTCTGAAACTTGGTTATCTAGCACATGAGTGATTTTTATGCTGTAAAGACACTCTCCTGCATGAATGAGAAACTGCTGATACAAGCAGTATAATTGCTGTAGAGTTAGTCCATTTGCCACTGTAAAAATAAGTGTCGAGTTTATTAGGTTATTTGGGGGAAAAATGTTTGCACAAAAAAAGGCTGAGGAACTTTTTACTGGTCTGAACCCAATCCTACTGTTTCAATGCTGTCTCTTGACCCAGCCTCTTGAGAGTAGCAAGAAGCAGGAGAATGTTGCTATTACACTCACCTTAGAGTTGCTACTTTGTTATTTATGAAGTAATAAAATGGTAGCACACGATCATAAAGATTCAAACCCTGTTTCTTGTGAGGGCTCGATTCAAGTATAGGTCATTAGAATTACAGACCTACAGCCATTCCTTTCCTGTTTTCTTTCCTTGCATCTTTTACTAAAGCAGGAAGATGTGATGATTTTTTTGTATTTAGATCCTATTTGTGTATTTGTCATCCAGGATCCATGCACCTCCTATTGTCCTTTTAATATTGTATTTAAAGGTGTTCTGTTTCATTTCACTGAAGTAATCACATTAACTGAGGATAGTGTTTTGCTTTGCCCTGCTGTGCATTCATGTTTAAAATAAACTCCTCATTGTTATAATAGATCTTTTTCATGTTTACATTCCCTAGGACTCCCTGCTCAAACTGAAAGACTACAAGCAATGCTTTGAATGTTCAGATGTTGCCTTGAATGAAGCAATTCAGCAGATGATTAATATGACAGCAGCCTCAGCTAAAGAGGAGTGGGTTGCTACGGTAACACAGCTGCTCACAGGAATAGACACTTCATTATCATCACTTAACAGCATCTTGAAAGACTCCTCTGTCACACCAAGCCTGGTTCGCTTAACAAACAACCTGATCCAGGTAACCCCGGCCCTGCAGCAGCAGACAGGTGCTGTGTGCTGCACACCTCCAGACATGATACAGTTACTGTGTGAATTCCCTCCCTCTCCTAGAGATAGTTTTGGTTACATTTCTGTTCCATTTTTGTGAAGATGGGTATTGCCACCTCGTGTGAGCATTGTCATAGTCTGCAGGTGACAGACCTGCACTGAGCACACACCTGTGCCAGAACCAGTACCAGCAGGTACCTTTAGACACCAAGCTGCCTAAAGCAATCAAAATATGGTGCTAAGATAACCTAACACTGAGGTTTTAGGCTATTTGAAATGGTGATAATGTGAAGATTGAGCTGCCTGAGTGTAGCTTGTAAGTTATGGCTCTGATCTTGCCTGTATGTGCTTTGGGCTGGAGGGCAAGGTCCCTTACAGAGCCTTACAGACATGGTAGAATTGCTTGCAAATGCTGGCCAAAGTAAGTGTTTTTCTAGTAAAAACAGACAGGGTGATATGAACAGGGCAGGGGAAAAGTGAAATGTGAAGTGCTTGTGGAATTATGAATACAGCTAATTTTAGCCTTTTACAGAAGGTACTTTCAAACCTCAAAACTGAGTGAGCATTTTCAATCCAGGTAACAAATGGCAGACTTACAAATGGCAGTTCTGTTAAGAAGTGGGTCCAGTTAATATCAAAATTCAATGTGCTTGCAATTTACAAATCTCCATTTACTTCAGTGAGAGCCAAGGACCCTTCACTATTTACAAAATCATACTCTCATTGTGCAGAGTTGTATGTGTTGTGGAATGTAATGGAATTCTGGAGAGCAGAGTGTTCAGGCACATCATTTATAAAGCATCTTTAATAATTCTAGTTAATCTTCCACAGTTGTTATAAGACCTGTTCTAGAATTCAGGAATTTTTTTAAGTTCCTCTTCATCTGGGTTGTAGAGAAATTTCTTGTACAATAATGAGACATAATAATGCTAAGAATTGATGCTGTGTATTTGCTTACTTTGAATTGCTTGTATAGCATTTAACAGCATAGAACAGAGACACATCTAGGTGGAAAATGAGAGTGCAAGAGGAATGTCAGAGGAGGGCAAATAATCTACTACCCTTCCCCTACTGTTTGACCTACCTCTAGCATTTTTATTGCCACTTGGGAGAAGCTGAGATCCATCTTTAGATTATTTCCTTGGGGTAAAATCAATTGCCAACTTAGAGTTGTTTGGAAAGGATTCACAGCCAATCTTTGTCTTGCATCACTTTGTCTGTCTAATGTCTGTTTCTTTATTAGATCATAGACTGCAGCATGGCTGTCCAGGAGGAGCCAAAAGAGCCATATGTGTCCTCAGTGCTTCCATGGATTATCCTGCACAGGATCATCCAGCATGAGGAGGATGCTTTTCGATCCCTTTGCTGCCAGCAGCAGCAGAACCAGGGAGAAGAAGGTGGATAATTTCTTCACTTTTAATATTGGTCTTGAGCTCTTTACCATCTAGCTCAGGAATAGAAGTAAATGAAATATTTGTTTGTTGTCTTACCTTGCTGGTAAGGGAGTAGAGGGCTATGCAAGCATCACTTTGCACTAGAGAGGAAGCTTTTTGCCAGCTGAAGCATTGACTCAGATTTAACTCGGTTCTGTGCTACCCTAATATTTACCCATTTCTTTCTTCCAGTGAGTCCTGATACCCCTATGCTGCCTTCTTCACTTATGCTGCTGAACACAGCTCATGAGTATTTGGGCAGAAGGTCCTGGTGCTGCAATTCAGATGGTGCTCTGCTCAAGTTCTATGTAAGTACTGGCATTGTGGAATAACTGAGATTGATTGTGATTGATGTCTGAAAATCATCTGGCCAAGCCACATCTCAAAGCAGGAAACAAAGTTTGAAGTTACATTGTTTATTGCCTTGTCTTAATGTTAAATATACACTTTTAAATCCACTTTCCATCTTCTCCCAGACAAACATATGAAAATTTCAGTCAGTTTAATCTGAATAGCAAAGGTTTGTTATTCCAGACTCTCTTATATTGGTCTGCTTCAGTCATACTTCCAGTGTTTTCTGGACTTGCCTCACTGAGAAGAATAATTGTTTTCTTCCATTTTTTCTCCTTTGTTTTGCTTCTTGCACTAGTATTTTATTTTGTTCATGGGATTTGAAAGGGAAATAGGAATAACCAGGCAGTCTGATAGAGCTGTACATTATTCAGAATCTAAAAAAACCTGTAGTGTTACATCTTTTAAATTGCTGCTAAAAATAACACAGTGGGATTCCATATTCATCTTGTCTCAGTGATTCTAAATAAGTTCCTCACTTCACAGAACTGAATTTGTCAAATGTTAGGTAGGGTTTGCACACTTTCAGTGCACATAAATACTGTTTATCATGTAAAAAGAACTTATTTAAACTTTCAGCCAAGAACATTCAGTTTTGAACAGCTTGGTTGTTTCCTTTTTCCAAATCATAAGAGTAAAGACTTGCAGGCCATCATCTGTTACTCAACTGGAATGTTCCTGATTGCTCCCACATCCTGTGGTATTAACTGGATTTGCTCTGAAGCTGTGATGATTTTAATTGTTCTGTGGTTGATAAATTTGTCTTATTTAATTGCACCTACCTCGATTTTGTACCACGGTCTGAAAAAAATAGCAATTCTATTGTTTTCATGTTATTAACTAAATGTTATTTAAAATATACATATAGAGTTCCATCTGTTGAACAATGATGAGAATGAAGAATTACTTTAGCCCTCCATTTTCCTGTGTCTTAAGGCTGTTCTTTGCTCTCTTGCTCAGATGGGTGTGTTGCATCTCATATGCTCCAGGAATGGGTGTCTGGGCAGTCATGCTGTAGCATTATTAGATGAAAGGACTTACTCATTCATGGTTGACCTTTTTAAGATTATTCCTTGAAGTCTCATTGTTACACCAGAAAAGAAATTTCCCATGGTTAAGTAGAATATTTCTATGTGTCTGCTCATTCTGTCTTAGCTCAGAAACCCAAGTGTTTCCCTGAGCAGAGCACTGTGACAGCCTGGGACAGAGTGGCTGCTGGCAAATCCCAGATAATGGGGTGCTGTGGCATCCACGGAGCTGTGCTCCACAGGGACATTTCAGTGGCACTTTACAGATTCAGCTTGACTTCACTGAGGTTTATTACCTTCAGCCAAGAAAAAATCATGATTAGTTCTGCATAGAGCTACTTAGGAATCTCTTAATTTCCCTTCTCTGCACTCCCTGGAGCTTATTAGCCACAGCTCAGTGCCAGACCCCATCTACCTCTGCATTTGAGCAGCAGCATGTCCAGGACAGTAATTTAGACAGCAGGGAAGGATGGCACAGAGAGCCTGAGGGGTTCTGCAGGAGTCAGCTCACCCTGCTAGGGCTGGAGTGAATGAGCAGTGTTTGAAGTGAGGCTGATCCAGGGTGGAACTATCAGATTAGCTCTATGTCCTGCTCTCCTCAGCCTCCCTGCCGTTAGGAGCATAATGCTGCTACACCTGAGCTGCCCCTGCAGGGACTCCAGAGGGATTGTTAGCTCAGGCCTTGTGCTTTATGAAAATAGATGGGCTGTTCCCAGGCTGAGCTTGTCCACGGATGTGATGAGTCTGAATTGTGCCTGCAAAATGTGCCCGTACCCACAGCCTGGGGAGTGACAGAATGGGCTGGGAGCCTGGGGAAAGGACACATGTTTGAGAGCTGGCAGTGTATTTGCAGTGAGATCTTTGTTAAATGTCATCAGATACTTTAAACAAAATGTTCCGTTTTCACTTACACAATCGCCCGCTTCTTAAACTAAAATATTATATGGTATTATTAAACACAAGAATTTCGTTTTCAGAGATGAGAGGGTATTGGAAGGGTAGGGAAAGACAAAGGGAAAATGGGATGAATTATTTGAAGAGAAAGGCAGCTTCAAGAATGTGAAAAGTATGTTTCATAGATCAGTGTTAAATGATCACCTTCTGTAGGTGAACTGTCTGCTCAAGGAACTTACATTGCTTGTGGATGAATGTGCTGTGCAAGAGGAGGTGTTAATATTAATTAAGGCCTTTAGCAATAGGAATTATTTAGCAATTAGGAATTATTAGGAATTCTTGGGTTTCTGCCAAGAACTTAAAAGTTAAATAGGAACACAGGAGATTGTTTTGAATGCTGTTCAAGTGACAATTCTGTTACTGCTGTTAGATGTGCTTTTGTGTGTAGCAGTAGGAATAGAAGGCTTTTGTTACAGTATCCTCTGATGCTCACTGTTTTTCTTCAGTTTATTTAGCTACACTTTCTGTAAAATTTGAAATATTGTTCACAAGTTCATACAGGGGAAGTGCTGGCAATAAGGTGTCTGCTGTGACTCCAGATGTCATTGAAATGCTTTCTAAGAATTGTCCTTGCTTTTATTTTTCAGGGTTTTGCCTCTTAATAAACAGTACCTTGATCTTAGGGCAGATATTTTAATCAGAAGAGAATCAGCATCTTATGTTTAATCCCAGCTCTTACAAATGAGAATGTCAGACTTTGGCCTTGTAATGCAGGGTTTGTTCTGGCAGGGAAGCCCATCATGATGAGCTTCTTGTAGGATCATGCATAAATAATTGAGTTTGCAATCCTAGATGTTGAAAAATGATAAGTGGTTACAAATAAATATTTCTTTCTTTAAATTGAAATTCCACAGAGGAAGACATGGAAATTGAATCTTAAACCTCAGTGGTTGTGTGGGTTTTGTTTTGGTTATGAAATAAATTTCCAGAATCCCCCTACACAGCTTATTCTTGGTGAACATATTTTTATTGACCTTGAAATGGCGTCTTGGAATGTGTTCCTTTCTGGTTCATTTTTTATGGAAGCTTAGTGAGAATTTTCAAAGAGTTACCTTTCTTCTTTTGGCATTCTGCTGCAGCTTTTGTAATGAATGTCTTAAAGTATCAGCATCTTCCAAAATATTCTACTGATGGCTGCTTTCTCTTGTAGTGTTGAAGGTAAAGATAGCAACTTGCTACAGTGTTTAGTAATTTGGGATCAGTCCAGCCACTTCCCTTGGTGTGTAGCCATCTGTGTAATACTGTTCATACTGTTCAATTCTATAGTCCTTTTAGCCAGACTTTCATTAACTCTCTCTCTTCTTTTGCTGCAAAGTCATCTCCATCCTGCTTTTTTTGTGCAGAGGAAATTGCCTGGTTGTGAGTTAGGTCAGAAATTCTTCTGCACCTTTTCCTTTTTCACAGCATTGATGAACTGTAGTTCACAGTTATATTCACAAGAGTAGCTTGGTGTGTAGGGGAGAACTTTGAATAATTTAAAGTCTGAAACATGAAGCTGATATTTAACTTCATTGATTAAAGGTAAGTGTTTGTGAATTACACAGGAAGAAAAAATTGGAATCACTTGTGTGAGACCAGTTTACAGAAATACATGAGAAATATTTGGTTGTTATTGGGGAAAAAATCCATGCAATCCCTTCAAGATGTTTTCATCATCTGCCTTCAGACAGCTGGGCAGCTCCCTGGGATCTGCAGGTGACCTTGTCCTTGATGCTTGGCTTGTAGGTTCAGGTGCTACAGAAAGAACTTGCAGCTTCCACTTCTGAGGATACTCACCCATACAAAGAAGAGCTGGAAACAGCCTTGGAACAATGTTTTTATTGCTTATATGGTTTCCCTAGCAAAAAAAGCAAAGCAAGGTACCTAGAAGAACATTCAGTACAGCAGGTAAGTTATGTGTTAGCCAGTGTCAGTGGAATATCCTGAAGTGATGAAAGATGCACTCTCGTTTTGTTCTAATGCACTTTGATATATTTTGGAGAAAGATTACTTTTCTTTCCTTGTAAATTTTATGTATTTTACCCATTGTAGAGAATAAACTAAAAGTTTTCATATTTATAAAATTATAATGAGTCCAATATTTTAAATTAAATGCTAGTCTTATCCATAGTAGTCTGCCATCTTGAAAGTATGGAGAAGTTGATTTTATTAAGCAATCACTTTCCTGTTTTCAGCTCAGAAGAAGTTCAAGGTTGAGGAAAATTTAGAGAGGAAAAGTCAGCTTGAGAGAAGAAAACTTTAGCAGCCAGCCTTTCAGTTCATGAAAGTGAAAAATGTTACTGTTAAAAGTTTGCAAGTACTTTGTATTATCACTTATTTTGACATCTCTCATGGTAAATACCTGGCAACTGTTTATGAGAAATGTGAAATTCTGTTGAATTTAGAAGGGCAACTATGAAGTGCCTCTGGAAGAGGGTTGTAATATTGCAATGGAGGAAGAGAAAAATACAGGGCAGCAATACAATGCTCTGCCTTGGGAAACATCTCTGCTGTTCAAAAACCCCAGACTATTTTGCACTTACCAAATGCAAGTGATCATAGAATTATATAGATCAAAACTATTTTCATACAAGCCAAATGATTGTCTGGCTCTGTTGAACAAACCTTTTAAAATACACAAATACTTTTACATTACTGTTCATTGAATCTTTGGAAATTTTGGATGTTAGATTACATGCACATCTTAGAGAGTGAAGATAATGAGAGAAAGGGGAAGTATAAGGAGATTACCCTCTGCAACTTCCCTGTTTTTCAATGCAGAACAAAATTAACTGTAATGGTAAAGTGGACAATAAAAGGAGAAAAACTTTGTCTAGCAAAAGAGAACTGTCAATTATTTTGGGTACTTCTATTGTTTTCAAGAAAGAAAAGTGAAGAGAAAATGAGGAGTAAATTCTGGAAGTAACTTTCTGTAGAGAGATGGAAGATTTTTGAGGCTCAGAATTTTGTGTGATTCCCATTTCATTAACTCTTCTTACCTGACTGCAATGGAAGGGGCAGAGTTCTCCATATCTTACCCATGATCTCAGTATCATTCAGAATGTTTGCAATTGATCCTTGCTTATAAATAAATTTTCTGAACAAGTGTTCTGAGCAAGTAGAATGAATTTGTTTTTAATTTATGTTGACTTTAGTGGCATACACTAAGTTACAGGAATATCTTTGTCTGTTGAATCAGTGAGCAGTATATTGTATTTGTGAGCAGCATAAATTAACAGCACCCTTAGCTCTGTTCTTGGGAGGTTTAATTTGGTTCCTGCTAGAGTAATATGTACACTCGTATGAAGTAGAAGGGCTATAGAAAACCATCATTGGTAGACTTGAATTTTGGAATTTTGAAGTATTTTTTTCCCTTCTCATCTACCTCCCTCTTCAGGTTGATCTGACATGGGAAGATGCTTTGTTCATGTTTGAGTATTTTAAGCCTAAAACTCTTCCAGAATTTGATAGTTACAAAACCAGTACTGTGTCTGCTGATTTGGCCAACCTCCTGAAGAAAACTGCCACAATTGTTCCTCGAACTGACAAGCCTATGCTGAGCCTGGAGACTGTATCTGCCTATATTGAAGGAACATGCAGCAAGGTATAATTCATTGTTTTTTTTAAAAATTAAATTGAAGGGAGTAAAAATTGATGTTGCTACTTTTATGTTGACTTTGAGATTATTAGTGGAATGATTTATTCCATGATGTTGGGTTTCATTGGGTAATTGCATTTCAAGAAAATAAGAATGATCCCACCAGAGCTTTAGTCTTTGAATGGTGAAATGTAGTCAGCATGAGATATTCCATTAATGTTTGTAAGTGCTCTGTGTATCTGTGAAATGCTTTCAATGTCTTCATATTCAAAACCTTCATATTGTGTGATGAAAATGCTACTTCCTCTGCAAGGAAGGAGCAAATGTGCAGCTCATTTAATGTAAACTTTTTGATTTTCAGGCACCATCTCTCCCTGAGGGTGCAGACTATTCCCCACCAGTGGTGACTGAGCTGTATTATCTCCTGGCAGACTATCATTTCAAGAACAAAGAGCAGTCCAAGGCCATTAAATTTTACATGCACGACATTTGTATTTGTCCAAACAGGTCAGTGTTTTTGAATCCTGCTGCACGTCCTTCATTCTTCTCACTTCTTTCAGTACTGAAAAGCTGTCTAGCTGCTTTCAGAAATGAAAAATAAAAAAAAAAGCCCAAACCACCAAAACCCCCACCTGCAATCCATTATCACATGTCCATTATATAATTGAGGGTGTCTAAAGCAACCAACAGAGAAAACAAAACCCAAAATGTAGAATTAAATTTTTGAGTGCTTTGAAATTAAAACTAAAAAATGAAAGGAGGGGGAAGCTAAATTGAAATAAAGAACAACTCTGAAGAATGAACCTTTTGTTCTTTGTTTTGGCATGTTCATTCATGATAAGGAGTGAAAAATGTCATCATTTGATAGTATAGCTATAGCACAAGTGGCATCCTTCAGTGGATTAATTGTTTAGGCTGACCTCTTCCTAAAAGTGCTGATTTTGCTGCTAGAGATCTACACAGTGAATACAAGTAAAGTATTTAAGTGATGTTTAAACAAAACAACCTTGTTTCTTGATAATTTAAAATTCACTGAAATACCATCAAGATTAAGCTCTCTCATCTTAAAAATAAAGCATGTTCTGAACATCAGTCTTCTAAATTAAATTAAATAACCTTTAAATTTACTGATTAAATAAAGAGTTTGCATATTAGTTGTTATCATTTTAATTCTCCTTGAAGTTGATAGATCAGGGTCAGTGACAAAAACCCCTAATTTGATAGATTTGAGACAAGAAAATTGTTTCTAAATCCAGTCACGTAACAGAGACAAAAGGGAAGGTGAAGGCACAGAGCAATTTTAGATGTGAAATCTTCAGAGGAAATAGCTGTAGTTTAATGTTATTGCATTTTGTAGTCTGGGACTTGTGACTAGCAAATGGCTAAAACTTTTGTCTAAAGGCAAATAAAGAAATTGCCAATACTTCCCCCTACCTATTTTTCTGTCGTTTTGGTGTTCTAAAACTTAAATTAATAAATGAATGGAACATATTTTTACTTTAATGTGTGATATTTTTTGCTCAGAAGATGCCTTATGTGGTAGCATAGTATTTTTGCCCCAGTCGAAATAGTTAGTACCTGTCTGTACTATAGTTCCTGTTCCATTCCCCTCAGGAATCTGACTATTGAGGTCACTTGACCTAGAAATGAGTTTTCAATTGGAATCAGAAGAAATTGCAGGCAAAAATATGAGAACATTATGGTTGTTACCTTGGTGTTAAAATTATGGTAAAATTGAAAAAGCCCAAAGCAGCTGAACCCTGGTGTTAAAGTGAGGTTGTGGCCTATGGAAACCACCCTTCAGACTGTATTGTCAATAAATACAGGGCTGGACCTTCAGGCAGAAATTGCAGTTTTAGTTCATCAATTGAATACAGTTTTGGCTTTATGATTTTTGTTATGATTATTCACAGCTGAGTCCAACAGTATAAGGTGTGATAATGTCTGCTGGCCTGCAGGGTAACAACATTTTTACAGGGCTGTGTTGTTACTGAGAAAAAAACCATTGGGAGTGCTGCCATTAGAAATATAGATATACTGGCTTTGCATGGAAAATAAATGGATTTTCCATCTGTTTTCCTGGTGTGACAGTTACTGGGGCAGTGCTTTGTTAGGAAACCATTTTAAGAAAATCAGTATGATATATGTAGCTGTGGAAAGGGGTTTTAACCCTTTAATTGTGGCAGAAATAAGATGCACAGCTACATGGTCATCTTTCATGACAGGAAGAAAGAGCCAAGTTTATTCACAAACACACTTGGTTTTATAGCATGACTGCAACTCCAAGAGTAGAGAAAAGGTGATTGGTTCAGAGAGAAGACACCCCATTGCCAGGGCCTGGCCACACACCACAACAGGTGTTTAATTTTTGTTATTAATTCCTTTTTATTTTGATCAAATTATCACCCTGGGAGAAATTCTCCCTAGCCTTGAGCTGGACCAGCTCATCAGGCTGGGAACAGAGCTGAGAAGCTCCAGTCTGGCTGTAATTTTCTTACTTTCTCAATATGTGTCCCACAGATTTAGTCTGGACAGCTTGTATTCCACCCTGAGGAGAAAATGCAGAAATCTGTTTTGTTTGATAAAAGGTGGAAAAGGTTGTAGATAAGAGAAAACAAATGCATGCCTTCAGTGTAATGTTCAGGGGGAGTTTGTTCATGGGGCGTGTTCTTGCCTGCACAGGTTTGACTCCTGGGCTGGGATGGCTCTGGCTCGAGCCAGCCGCATTCAGGACAAGCTGAACTCCAATGAGCTGAAGAGTGATGGCCCTATCTGGAAACATTCCACCCCTGTCCTGAACTGCTTCAAACGAGCCCTGGAGATCGACAGCTCCAACCTGTCCCTGTGGATCGAGTACGGCACCATTTCCTACGCCCTGCATTCCTTTGCATCCCGACAGCTTAAACAGTGGAAAATGGAGCTTCCCCCTGAAGTGGTGCAGCAGGTGGGATCTAACAGAGAGAGTATAAAGTTTGAAATACTTAAAATTAGGTTTTCTAACATAGTCAATTTTTGCATGTTATTTTCCACGTATGAGACCGTATGGTTACTTAGTATTGTTGGAAATTCCAGTAGTCATGTAATCTGGTGGTGTCAAGCAGCATTTAGGGTGGGTTTTTTCCTTTCTTTTTTCTATGTAAAATCAGTTTGAGCCTAATTTTTGAATTATCTTTTGAAGGTGACACAAAATTATTGTAACCTTCTGGAAAGGGGAGTTATATTTACCTTTCCTTTCTGTAAATGTCATGTAATGTTTCCAGGAAAAGGTGAAATGCATATATGTTGAAATAGTGAAGAGATCAGAAATAACTGATATCTGTGTCCGTCTCTCCTCTCTTCTATCTAAAGAATCTTCCCCTTTTTCTGTGTTTTTGGGCCCTTTACCTAAACAAAAGATCAAAGTGAGAAGATAGGTAGAATTTCAGTTGGAAGCATCGTTATAAATTCATTATCTCTTTCTGCATAAGGGAAGTGAAAAAGATTATTAAGAAATTTATTGCTAAACCAAAATGAGCAATTCTAAATACACTCTGACAGTGGTAAGAGTTGCTTGGGAAAATGTTTTGTCTTTTTGGAGCAGTGAACTCCATTTCTGATTTAGCTCTTCTGACTTCCAAATGTTACGTAGTCTGCAGCTGGAAGCACAGTGAAAAAAAGGAAGTGCTGCAATTTGTGAAACTTTGAGTGTTTGAAATGCAGAGATCAGTGCTGGGAGCACCCTTTGCTCGTGGGAGAAGTGTTTACAGTATTTACAGGGGGTGGTGAGTGTCACTGTGAGCTGCCTCCAGCACTGCATTTACACGGTGCTGCCCACAGGCACTTCCTTGCCTAAGAACAAAGGTGATGTCAGCCTGCAGATGGAAAGGGAACAAATAGTTTATTACAGAGTATGTTTGAAATAACAGTTAACAGTAGAGTTTTCTTCTGGAGGGTTATTGCATCCAGCAGCTCCAAAACTAACTCCTCAGAAAATGAAGTTACTACATTTTATGTCTTTGCCCTATCAGAAATTTGGTCTTGCAGCCTCTTGGCAATGAGGGATTTGTTGAAGAATTCCAGGAATATGCTGGAGTTACATCATATTATCAGATAAAAGGAGCAATACAGAGTAGCCATCTGAAGTTGAGGATTAAATGAGAATGTTTATTTAGGACTACTTAAGTCTTCATTTTTTTCAAGTGAATATATTAAAAATGCGCAATTTAGTAAGAAAAGCTCTATTATAATAAAAGATAAATTGAAATAATTTCATCTCACTTCCACAGATATATCTCTTCAGGAATGTGTTTCTCATACATAAAAACCTTATTATTCTCTTCTTCTTACAAAATGTTTAGGAAAGGAAGAGTTATGTTTTAGTTCTTGGTTATAGCCACACAGCTTAAATTTATAAACTTCATTTTCAAAGACAGAAAATTACATTAATGCATCTTTTGACCTAGTTTTTTTTCACATTAATTTATTGGCATTTAATTTTAATTTATGCTGCTGGTTTTTCTCTTTTTTTTTGACGAGGTGGGGAGAATATTCATCGAAGAATTAGATACATTGCAAGCAAGATGAAATACTTTTCTTCACAAATGAGAGTGGTCCATAGTGGCTTTAGCAGATTTCAGTTGCAGAACAAAGCAAATATTTTTTTTCTTTGAAGAGTTAAGATAATTAAAGCAGCAAAAAACTTATAGAATTTCTGTAGACCTGAATACTGGGTTGTCATTTTTCGGATTTATATTTATATAAATATTATATAAATATAAATACTTATTCTATCTTACTGTTTAGTTCTGGTTGTTTGTGCCAGGAGTTACTGGAGTGAACAAAAACCTGTCCATAAACACATTTTGTGGGCTCTTGGGGTGTGTTTGACCACTTGGGATGTATTTGGTCACGTGGGATGTATTCGATCACTTCTCTGTCTCTGAGGTGGAACGTGTTTAGAAGCTGTGCCGTGTTGGTGCTGTGTTGCACGGGCAGCAGTGTAGAGTGTGCCATGAGAGCTGTAGTGAGTGGCTGTGCTGTGTCGTGTCCCCCTGGCTGGTGGCAGATGGAGGAGCGCAGGGACAGCATGCTGGAGACAGCCAAGCTGTGCTTCACGTCGGCGGCGCGCTGCGAGGGCGACGGCGACGAGGAGGAGTGGCTCATCCACTACATGCTGGGCAAGATCGCAGAGAAGCAGAAGCAGCCTCCTGTGGTGTACCTGCTGCACTACAAACAGGCAGGGCACTACCTGCACGAGGAGGCTGCTCGTTATCCAAAGAAGATTCACTACCACAACCCACCAGAACTTGCCATGGAAGCCTTGGAGGTAAAAGTTAAATGTGTGGGCTCGAAGCCTTGTTCTCTACAGAGTGTTAGGCACGTGTAGATGGTGCTCTGCGTCGGGGAACGTTTGCAAGACACACTTGGAGAGCAAAATGGAGCCTGTTATTCAGGCTGATTTCATTTCAAAGGCAGTTTGGACAGGTGGGTAGCAATTCCACTTCTGAATTTTGCTGCACACAGTTTTGATAAAAGTCAAACACTGATAGGATTCACAAGCATCTCGTAGCTATGGATGCACAAGTTCATGCATGAGGTGGGAGCTTTGCTTTCACTGTGCTGGCTGGGAAAAGCAGTGGCTCTAGAACATAGCCAGTGGTAAATTGCTTGCAACAAGGCCAGTTCTGCTTTCTTTGTTGTGTTCCACAGGTTATGATTATAAAATTTGTACAGTGTTGGCATTTTGTAATTTAAAAGGAACTTTCAAAGGCAGGGAAAGTTTGATTCAGGTAAGTTTAGGTGACAGGTAACTGTCTTAATGAACTCCTGCAGATTCTATAGAGAAAAGACTATTAGTAATACATTACAGAGCTACAGATTCTTTACTGACCAAATGGACTTTGGTGTTTTCTAGGTATATTTTCGACTTCATGCTTCTATTTTGAAACTTGTGGGGAAACCAGACTCTGGAGTAGATGCAGAGGTACTGGTTAGTTTCATGAAAGAAGCTTCTGAGGGACCCTTTGCCAGGGGTGAGGAGAAGAACACCCCAAAAGTAGCAGAAAAGTGAGTGCTAGTTTCCAGCAGTGTCCTCTGAATGAATGCTAGTGAACTACTGTACAATACACTATTAAAATGAAGCTGAATGAAATACAAACAAAGTGAATAAAATCCATGCTAATGTGTTTGCAGTTTTCAGGTACTGTGAATAAGATTACATGCTACTCTGAGATCTCAATAATTGTCACAGAGAAAATGAGAAGGGACGAAAACAGAACAATTCTGATATTGTGATCCATTTGTTTTTATTTATTCATAAATTTGATTTTTAAAATCAACTGTTAAAAAATGCAAACGCAAATTACGTTCACATATAGGATGAGAGATTTTAGTCCTTACAATTTGTCTCATTAACAGCTGAAAAATGAAAAAGAGTTATCATTGACCAGTGACAAGGGAGGAAAATAGCTTGTACTAAAAATCCTTTCTTTAGAATTTGTCAGTGAGATTTAATTACTCCGTTGGAAATGCTGTAAGAACATACATTGTCCTTTTGTTCTTTGTATATAAACACTTCCACTTTCTTCTCGCCCTCCCAGAGAAAAACCTTGCATGATAGATGAAGACTCTCACTCCTCAGCTGGAACAGTGCCAGGCCCTGGGACTTCCCTCCCCTCCTCCTCGGGTCCAGGTCTGACATCCCCACCTTACACAGCCACTCCAGTTGACCACGATTACGTCAAATGTAAAAAACCCCGTCAGCAGGCCACGCCGGACGGTACATTCCTGTTCTCAATTCTGCCAGCAGGGGCGTGCTCTGAGCACGGGGGGTTTGATCATGATCAAACTGCTCAAGGAGGGTGAGGGGTCTGTGGTAACACGGGCAATATTGAAGCTCATTATCTTTCTATATATTCAGTGCCTTAAATAGAATCAATGTACAATCAGAGCTTTAAGTACGAAACTCAAAGTTGTCACCTGCCACCGCTGGTGCCTGTCACTCAGTCAAAACAGTAATGTTGGTAGGAGGAATATGAGCTCCCTGAATTTTCAGTGATTTTTTTTTTTCTTCAGAGCTCATTGGGAAACATGTGGGTTCAGTCTTTAAAAGACTGGACACTGTTTTGGCCTGTGTCAAATGACCAGGTGAAAATTTAAACTGCTTCAAACAAGACAAATTGGTAAAAAGACAACACAAGCCAGTATTACAATTTTTTGAAGGAGGCAGGTGGCAACTATTCTGAATATATTGTGATTCAGCACGAAGTGATTTGCATGACAGTCCAGTAGATTCCATCTTTTAATTTTCCTTTATCATTTACAATGACTGGTTAGCAGCTCATCTTTGTAGAATATGAAGTGATAGAATAAATAATTGGCTTATAAATATAAGAAGAAGGGGGGTGGTGTCATAATGTTAATGAAGATTTTGCAATTGCATGTATAATAGAAATTAAGTTACCATTTAAGTAACCTGAATTCATTATTTGGCTAGGAATTTGATTCTGATTCTACTCTTCCAGCCATTTGTTTATCCATCTGGATCTATGAGTATCAGCACTCAAGGAGTAAAATATCTACAGTGTTTAGCTTGGTGTTGGTAGAATGTGTCAGGCCCCACAGAAATGCTCTGCTTGATATGAATTTATTTCTGGAGGGTGGGCTGCTTCCTATTGTCATTTTCTGAAGAATGGAAATTTGTAAATAACTTTGTTGATACAGTTTTGAAACAAATGTTCATATGCCTGAAATTTTTGCAGGGTGAATTTATTCCTTTTCCTCAACAATCCTTGGTGCAACTGACAGAAGCTCTTTTATTTCTTTAATTATATTGAACAGAGAAATGTTCATTTTGTTACTGCTTGCATTTCACTTGGGAGGAATTCATTAGACTGTTTTGAGATCATTTGTAGTGTGGAGGTGTCAGTGGGTTATGTAGTGATCAGGCACTTTTATTGGCTTTTTGATGTCGTTTGACACAACAGCATAGAAGGGAACAAATATTTAAATATTTCTTAAGTAATATTCCCTATGAGAAGCTTTTCTGCCTAAGACTACATCTGCTTAGGTCCTGAAGTGTGTCTCAGTGCTCCCAGGAGAGCCATAAGCTGAATAAATATTGCAATGTGTGCTCGGTGCCTCCTCCCCAAGTGAGACACGATGGGCTGTGGCAGCCCCTGGCCCGCTGGCAGCGGGGGCGGCTGCTGAGCCAAGCCTGAAGGTGCCAGTGCAGGAACATCTGCCTCTGCCAGGCCTGCAGGAGCACGTCTGGAGCTGCAAGCTGAGCCTAGCTGGGACTGAGCTTTGTGCTGTCAAAGCAATTCCAAATGTCAGCTGCTGGAAGAGGCAGAGTTTGGGTGATCTTCAGGAAGGCTGTATGTAACCATGACAAGGAGAATTGCAGAGTACTGCATCATTCCTAATGTTTTGTAAGTTGCTGGCACAACTAAGCCCTGGATCCAGCATATTGAAGAACCCCAGGAAACTGAAATATTTGCCTTGGGGCTGTTACAGATGGAAGAGCTAACAGGCTGAGCTAACAGGCTCAGAAGTCTTCCACTTTTATATTATTACATATACTGTGCTCTTCTGCATGCATTTGCATTTTACTTGCATTAAAATATATACTTTTGAAGTAAAATGCTCTTGACATCTTACACATAATCACATCACTGAAGAAAGCTGGTGCCAGCATTTTCATTGTACCATTCCTAAAAATAGCAAGAAAATACTCATCATTTGACTACTCTTTAGATTATTTTTGAACCATTCTGGCAGAAATGAAGCAGTCTGTATTGGACTTCAGGATCTAATAAGCTGACCTAAATTCAGCCTAGAAGTTTATTTTTTCTGAGGCTTGTCAATACTCTTGTTTACCCTTGTATTGATATTGTTGACCATACACGGCATAGGTAATGTAAGGGTATTGTACAGTTTTACACACTTCTTTTCATATATTAGCAGAAGCAAAATGCTATTTGGGGTCATTACTGACCTTTGAGACCTTTTTTGATCATTTTTGTATTCTGTGCTTTGAGAAAACATGACCTGTAAGGAAAGAGAGAAGGAATTGGGATGCTTTGTCTGCAGAGAAGACTCAGGGGAAACATAACAGCAGAGTTACCTAAACAGTGTTGAAAGCTGTAAAAAGAGTTAAGAGGCAAAACCCCAGGATGTCCATGTTCATGGAAGACAGAGAAGATGATATTGCACTTAAATTGCATTTTCGTTCTGAACATTAGAAAACAGTGTTAGACTAGTCTTAGGAAACTAGGAAACTTCAGAAACAAAACCAGTATAGCCCTGCAATATTTTAGCACTGGAAGTCATTAAAAAGTGACAGTGCAGCTGTCTGCCAGGCATGATGGAGATATAATTTATCCTGATGGAAAAAGGAATGGACTAGATGAACATTTGCAGTTCCTCCTGAACTCTAGTCTATTAATTTTGTGGGTTTTGTGGGTTTGAGTTTTGGTGGGGTTGTTAGTTTGGTGCCTTCTAGAGCAGCAGGTTATCTCACTACAAGCTAGAGAGAATTGCTGTACAGCCAAACAGCTTTTCTTGAAAATACTGGGGTTCTGATCTTCAAAAATGTATCTGTAAATAGGTAAAGCTGTGAGAGCAGACTTATTTTGAATACATTATATTTAAATGTGTCATTATAGTTCTGTAGCTCTCTAGCACGTTTTGCTGGTGAGAAATGATGACTGGGATATGCAGAAATCACTGTTAAAGTTGAGAGCATTGAAAGGCTTCAGATTCAGTGAATGCTATTGATACTGGTTTTAAGTCATGTATTTAATGAAAATGGGAGAAAGGAACCAGTAAATACAGCTTGTAAAGTAACTAAACTTCTTTTTCCTCATGGCAGCTGCTAGCACATATCTCCTTCAAGGAGACAAAAGTATTGCTGAGTGGCAGCTGTTATTTGCTGGCTGACTTGCTGCTGTCATCTATGTAAAATGGGCAGCTTCCTTTCTCTTTTCTTGTCCTTCCATTTGGCAACATCTTTTCTTTCCTTCTGTTAATCCTGTCTTTCCTGTCATCAACACTGCCTATTGCTATTTTATAACCCTCCAAAGTGAAAACTTGCATTTGAAGTCTGAAGCATAGGTTCAGACTCTTATTTTCCAAGAGTAAAACAAGAATATCCAGGAACTTGCCAGGCCCTCAGACTTTCATTACCTGTGCTGATACTGTATTTACACAGATAATGGCCAGTGTTACATAGCAAAACAGATATGTTCTCTGTCCTCCTCTATATATAGCTGGGTGTATGTCAGTGAAGACCAATTGCAGTGAAAGCAATAGAGTTAGCTCAGAAAGCAGGAAAAACAGTAAAATAAAAACAAAATCCTGAATAAGGTATCTGTTTCTCAAAAAGCAGATTGTTTAGGAGGTGTTTTTTTGCTGTAATATGCCTTTGTTGTGTTGATACTCAGTTCCATATTCCTGTGGTGGTATGCACATGATGTATCCATGGCTATTGCAGTGTTAAAGTGTTGTACTGTGTAAGTCTTCATCCATGTCATGTAGTATGTCGTGTGTAGTTAGACTTAATTGTCCTTTTTTTGTGTTTGTCTTTGCTTAATTGCTTTTGCAACCAATATTGCCCGTGCTGCCTCTAACCTTTACACAAATCTCTGTTCCCCAGGCATTCTCTTCCTGCTTTTACCTGTCACGGCTTGCTTTTAATAATTGGCAGAACCTGCATGATAAACTCACTGGGAAAGGCTCCTTGCTTCGTGCTGTGGGAGAAGTCTCACTCCATAGTTTGTCGGTCTGTAATTCTGCAAATGTTCTCAAGGTGCACAGTTTTTGTAAACGGGGGTTCTCAACATCCTGATGAGACAAAGGTGATCTCTGAGCAACTTCTTGCACCAGGTTGTCACTTATGCTGAACTAAATCAGCTTCTGGGATGGAGTGGATGTTTCTGTGCATAAAATGAACATCCACATTGCATTTTGGAACATTAAAATCTTGCCCTTAAAATTCTCTCTCTTCAGCAGTTAAAAATTAAATCTTTGAGTCTGCAGTGCATGTCCTGTTCTGGCACTGGTGCTGGATGCTCTTGGGGGCTGCATACTGGACTACATGAATAATGAATCACACCCAGTTTATTGCAGTGTGCTCCATTTTTACCTTTCCCCGATTGAACCTGTCTCTCATTAGTACAAGTGTCACACTGAGATGTAGTGTGAGATTATGTAAGAAGCATGTGTCCACATAAATGGGACATTGGTGAGATACTCTGGTGCTCTGCTCTTGAAGACAGAACAGCAATATAGGACTGTAAGTTATGGAAACACATTCTGTGTTCAGTGCAGCCAGACAAAACACAGACTCTCATCTTTGACTCATGTTAAAAGAGAACTCCCTTTAAATTGCTGTCCTCAAATTAACCTACTCCCATGCAAATCTTTGCACTTCTTTTGTCTTTTAATAATGTGCAAGTGCCTTTTGATGCAGAGCTAAATGTTGTCTTCCGTTATGGGTGGAACATGTTTGCAGAATGAGAATTCTGTGATACATCATGTTTCTGACTGCAGAGCAGGAAAGAAAAATGCTCATATGTTCAAGTGAAGAGGGGAGAAGTGGTGCCAGGCAGGACAAAGAGAGTCTGTACCTTCACAGCCTGTGAACAACCCACCTTTATTGCATGAGAAGATTTTTTTTTTCTTTTAATTACATATAGTTGCTTATTCATAAGCTCTGAACTGTGCAGCAGGATTTTTCTTTTCTGCAAATTGAGTTAGCATATGTATGGAGCTCTGTAGAAAAGCTTTCTGTGCCACTCATTTCTGATTTTTTGACTTGTAACTGATTGTTTATCATGATTCAGATGCCTTCTTATAATAACTGGAGGCACATTTTCCTTCAGATGTTTAAGACAGACAAAGATATCATTCAGAAGTGAGTTGTACCCTCTTGGCTTTCTGAGCCTTTTACTTACTCCTGCATGCTGATGTTTCAGAGGTCTTCTCTACCTTCCTTTTAACTTCCAGAAAGTTTCAAAAGAGGATTACTGAGCTGCATAGTAAATAATAGTCCAAGGCAGAACACCTCATTCCCATTGGCAGCATGAAACTGTTCTTCAGCTCCCCAGAGAATAAATTCTGTGAGTCTGTGCCATGGTTGGTACCTCGACATCATGCTTAGCAGTGAGAGCTCTGTCATTAGGATTGTCTGAGCTGCTTCAGGTCACTCCCACTGTGCCACATCATCACTCTCCCTGTCCCTCTGCACTGCTCACTGGGCTCACTTTAGCTAACAAGGCTTCTGGATGGTGCAAGGGCTCCTGTGGGAGGGTGCTGGCACAGGGTAATGCCTGCTGCAGTACTGAGCCCTCTTTTCCTTTTTGTTGCATTTTAGAATTGAGCAGTCATTTGGCTCTGCAGAGTTTAATGCAGCTTTGTCCTGGCGGCCTGCAGGTGCTGTGCCCAATGCTCAGGGAGCAGTGACAGTGACATAGTGACACAGCCGATGGCTGTGATTGCTATGCAGGAATAGTGGGGAACAGTGGGATTTTCGAAGTCAACCCAGTAAACCTATTTCATTCAGGATAAGATTAATGTTAAAATGCTCTTAAGCATGGAATTAAGGCAAACTGACTTCAGATATTTTTTCTAACATCTGTGACAGATGTGTTTTAGTAATGATAGTGATTTAATCATCTATGTGACTGACAGGACCTCAGTGTGATGCAATAAAGGTCTTGGCAGTACAGATGAATATATAAGTTATTTCTTCCTAATGACATCTTTCTGATAATAATTAGTATTTTTTTACTAATGTCTTGGAAAGTTAACAAGGTTCTTCTTTTGCCCTTTTCAAATCCCCTGTCCAAAGCTGTTCTTTTTCACCCATTGACAGAGTAGGGGATGTAATCTGACAGAGATTTGAAATGAGATGTCATAAGCTGAGGACATTATGAGAAATGAGGTAAAAAAAATTTTGCTTTCAAGTGCCATTTTTTAAAATTTTTAGAGATAAACATGAAATATTTAACTTGACATCAAATAGAGATTTCAGCTGATCAGGTTGTTTGAAATCTTCCTAAAACTTAGGAATGATGCAATGAAGTAATGAAACAAAATATAATAATACCAAGGAGAAACATCTACTATCAGGTCATATTTTTCATAGGAATATTGGTACAGTTACTTATGCACAATTTAGTAGAGCTTTCTCCCTTGTCTCTTCATTTCCACTACAGATAATAATTTTGGGACATTAATACCCAGCTATATTTTTATCTTAGCTTTGAAGTAATAGGAAGGGACCTCAAAAGAATATTTAGTCCTTGATTTACCAATCTCTTACAACAAGGGACCACCCCAGCTTTTTGGGAAAGCTTGCCTTACTGCAATTGCTGGGTGGGGAAACTAAGAAAACAGGTAAACAAAATATAAAACCCAATAATTTTTTAACTGTTAAATGACACTGGGTTGCATTAGGTTGTCTCTAATTGTAGCAGGATTTATTAAAAAGGGCTGATGTTCTCCATGGATTTCTGTCATTCAAAAGGGCAGGTGTTGGTAGCAGTTGGGAATTTGGAATAGATTCCTGTGCCTCACCACTGCAGTGTTTGGCACTCAGGTTGAGTGTGACTGTCTCAGCTGCAGTCAGCTCTTAGCACAGAAAGGAAAAGCTTCATGGCACAACAAATGTGAAATATGTGCTGTGTGTCCATCTAGCATATATATATATTTATAAAAAAGAGCAGTTAGGCTAGAAGAGGATAGTACTTTCATGTATACAAAATACACCATTTTTTTTTTCTTTTTAGGAAACCAGAGTTAGGATGTGAATTGGTGCAGTTGCCAGAAGTTCTGCATTGCATACTGCAGTATTTAGGTATTGAGGAGCTTTTTATTATATGAAGGAACATCTTGGGTAACCTAACAAATGATGGCTATTTGTCTGACTCTTCAAAAGCCTACAGTGATTCTATAGGTTCACTGTACTATTTTATAACTGTATGTAGCAGTTAAGATAGAGATGAGGGGGAAAAAAGGAGTTAATTTTTTTGCTGCAGTTAAAACCTATTGCCTTTTGCACTGTACCTAATGCATATGAAGAGCAATTATTATATTTTTATTTTTGTTAATCATATGTATTTGGAAATTCTCCCTCATCTTTTTTAAGATAAGTCAAATTCTCCTGGTAATTTTCATATGTCATCTCATTAATCTCTCATTTTTTATCCTCTCCTCTGAATTAATTTTCCTTATTTCAGTCTCTTTTTTAAAATGTGGGTCCCAAATACAGGCACCGTAATTAAGTTTAATTTTCATTAGTGCTCAGTAGAACAGGAAGACTCTTACATATTTTTTCTGTGAAGTTACTGATTGCACATTCAAGAGTGCTGCTTTGCTGAGGTGTGTTTAGAGTAGCCTGACATTTTGGCCAGGTCTGGTTTGAGAATCACAAATTCCTTCCAGGCCTGTGTGAATGTGTGTGCTGGGATCCACTCACACATTTTCTACTCCTCATCCTGTTACCTTTTAGGTGCTTAGAGAAGGATTTATTTATTTATACTCAAATAATTCTGTGGGAAATGAAGGCTGGCTGACTCACAGCTTTGACCTTTCATCCTTTGTAAAGATAAGTACTACTCTTTGTTTTACATTCCCTGGGACTTTACCCATCCTCTGTGATTTCTGAGAAATTAATATTAATAATTGGTGGCTGCTGCTAATTTCTGGAATACTCCAGGGTTTTCCATCAGGCTCACTCAGTTTGAAAGCATATACTGCATTCAAGGAATATCTAATATAATAGAAAGTTGTCTCAATAGTCATCTTCCTCTGGTTTCCAGTGATTAAGGAGCCCAATGTTAAGATAATTGTTTTTTTAATAGAGTTAAGGCATTGAAAGAAAAGAAGAATAACCGTCCCTACCTAGACCCACAGTCATTTGAGCAGAAATTTCAAATTAAAATAGCTAACTAATTGTAAGGAGGTGTTTACATTTGTTCCCATAAGGAAAAGCTCATGCATACATTTGAAATTTAATGTGTTGAATCATTGTCTGTCTTTGCATGATGAAGAATTATTGTAATTTCCCAGTGATCTGATCTCACCCAGGCATACTGGTCTGGCACTTCTTGATTTACATTCTAATGCTTCATCTGTCATAACCCACACACCAGAACTGACCTGCAGGCTTGTGGCAACATCTGGAAATTTGCAATTTTTTTTCCCTAAATGAGTAATTCAGCCTCTTTGCCACAGATACAGAAACTTTCTTTTTAAAAAATATCAAGGGAGCTACTGTAAATGGTTTTCCTGATGTTAACTGGGAGTTCAATAGTATCGATTTGTACCACAGAAAGTTATTAAAGCTTTATAAATGAGTCATTTAAAGCTTGACTGACCTCTCTTCAGAATCCTTCTCTTCCCATTCTTTATAATTATATTCTTTCTGTATAAAACTTGTCATCATTAACCAACTTATATAGCTTCCAATTAGGAAGTAAATACTGTTCTCCCATTCTTTTTCAAGATACAGTTTTATTAAGATCTGCTCACTGAAAGGGAAAGTTTTCTTTGTGTGGTAGTGAAAAGCCTACAGAGTGCATCAAGTCTGGTTTAAATTCATTGGAATCCTAATAAGCAGAACCTGATCTGCAAGCTGAAGGTTTGCAGAGGGATTTATCTTGATAAAATAAATTCATAGGAGGCCCTTAATTCTCTCCTGAGCAAGTGCAATTCAGATGGAACAGAAGAAATTTAATTAAATTATCTGCTCATCTCAAAACAAGGGCTTTTGCTTTGTTAATTTTCTTTCTTGATCTTATCAGTAAAATTGATGAATCAGAATGCAGTGGAACTACCTAGACAATGGATGTAAGCCCCTCCTGGCTATGCCATTTCTGTATAGAATTATAGAATGGTTTGGGTTGGAAAGGACCTCTAAAGATCATCTGGTCCCACACCCCTTCAATGAGCAGGGACACTTGTAAGTAGATCACAGAATCAAGTGTCAGTATTTTAAGAAGAAATTGGAAATAATTCTTGCAGACTCCAGATTTAAAGGGAATTGCCTGTATTGGAATTTGGTATTGAACACTGAATTATGTTGACACAATATGGAAAAATGCCAGTTTCCCATCTCAGTGGGAATGTGCAGGACTCTTTCTGTCAGAGAGACTAAGCTGTGTTCTTTAGTCATGCAGGGTTGCCTCTGATAACCCTTGATGTAAAGAACTTGGGTTATATCTGGCAGGTTTCAGACATGAGTGGGAGGTTTTCACTTGCCTGTTCTGAGGTGTGTGTGTTTTATCCCCATGATAAAGGCAGGATGCCTGTTCCTGTGCAGATTAACAGCTCAGTTGTGGCTGTACTGTAGTCAGCAGCCACTGCTCCACTCTGTCAAGGTAAAGTCACTTCTGTTCTTCTGTCTGTGCCTTGCAGTCCAGTTTCCCTGTCTGTGTTAGGCCCAGTTCTTTGATGTGTTGTTTATTTGCCATACCAAATCACATTTCAGAACAGCATCTTACACCTGCAGGATTGCTGGCCTCACGTCACTCCTGTAAGTCTTTGCCCTCTAATTCTGCTGATCTTTCTTTCCCTCGTGAGTAATTTTTACCAGTATTGTTCTTTATGGTTTTCTGTTGTCAATTAACTTTGCTTGTGTCAGGTTCAAAGTTACACTGGGTGCTTTTCAAGGCAAATGGTACAGTAAGCCTGGGAAATTTTACAGGGCCATACTAGCTGAAATATTGTGTTCCCAGCCTAACTGCTCTTGAAAGTTTTTATTACTTTTGAATCAAATTTCAGGATTATATTCTAGGAAGAAGTGTGGTGAGAATGAAATACCTTTTCTTGGTGGTGGTTAGGGGTCCTATATGGCAGTTGTAAGAGTTTGCAGAGTGGCCACAGTTCTGTGCTGCTGTTACCAAGAGACAAGTAACAGCTTGAAGAGTATGAAGTGGTGCATTCCTCCTTTATCTCTTTTGCAGAGAGGAGTCAGGATAGCACTGGGGCAGTGCTGTCTGACTCCAGTTCCACACAGGACATGTTTAATGAGCCTGCCAGTTCTCAAGACAGCCTGAAGAAGACTTACACAGAGAAGAGAATTTCTGCTACCTGTGCTGATACATTGATGCTCAGCAAAGAGACCCTGGCATCTGCAGAGGAAAAGGGTATGCCTGATTTAATAGATAATGTCAGCTACAATAGTCTCATTAAAATGTTTCTCCTGCCTTGCACATGCACTGAAATATGCTGCACTGTGACTAAGAATTTTAACTAGGTATCATTGCTGCCTCTATGTGTGTAGCTTAAATTTGGAACTGTGCCTCACTTATGTGGCCTGCTATCTATCTTACAAAATAAAAATAAGGATAAACTGCTATATTTGGTGGCCCTTTGACTGATTTGCCTTCTTTTAGGTTATTATTTGCTTTTTCTTCAGTGTTTCATATTGTTAAATAATTAAAGAGTAGTTACTTGAATATAGTCTCAAACAAGAATTTTTTACTTTTCCCAGGAATAGATGCCCTTTTTGTTCTGTCCCAGTAGCAGCTTAATATTCATTACAAAGAAGAGCAGAAATAGTAGAATTTAGATGCTTTATTCCAGTGGAGAACTAGAATTGCTCCCTACCAAAACTTTCCATATATAATAGTACTAGATGTTCTGTATTCCACTGGAAAAATGGTTTTAAAATCCATTAGCTGGAATTTCCCTTTGTCTGATGTTTGTACATTGGATGTGGCAGTAGATAAAGAGGCTGGACTTCAACAGGGAAAAACAAACAAAACCAATGTGTAAATTTTGTCCACCTTTCCAGGTTGTGGCTGTTTGTGGGATGTTAAATCTTCTTTGCCAGTTCACACTTTCCCAGTTTCAGAGCTCCAGGGATCATGCTGCATGGGTAGTCCTGAGTCACTTCCTGATCTCACTAGGAACAGGTGCCAGGCAGTTTTCTCTTAGTTTGCAGACTTGGATTACCTTGGTTTCTTGTTTTTAAAAATATTTTACTTCAGGCTTGCCTAAGCTAGGAAAGCCTGTGGTGGTGCTTGCATTAACATGCAGAAATAGGTGCCAGTTCCTAGTTTTGTGAAATAGTACTTCCACAATCACTAAATCCAGTAGTCTTTTGGCTACTAGACTAAAAGCATGGCTCTTTTTCAGGCTTGCAGCAAGCTGTTATTGTCATAATTTGTCAGAAAAACCATCAAATGCATTCTTAAATTACTGGTGTTGATTAGAACAGATGTTGTTTCCCATAAAGCTACCTGTACAGTAAAATTGTAATGGATACAGACATCAGGCAAGCACATTTTGAAAAATGTGAGTTCTGTAAAACATATTTGACTCAAAAGTTCAGCTTTATCAGAGAAAAAGTTACAGAGCAGCTTTATATTTGAGGATGAAGTACATTTCAGTGTATCTACACTCTCTGCTGGGAGGTGGGATGTAATGTAAGAGGTTCTTTATCCTAGCAAAGACAAAGACATGGTAAACTTCCATGACTAAAAATCAAAGTTAAAGAAATGAATCTGCATGTAGCATGTGTGTTTCCAGCAATAATGGTTAGCTAACAGGAAATGTGGAAGCTGCCACTGTAACAAGATGATTTCTGAAGTAAGATTTGGTGTCCTTCAACAAAAGATGGGTCAATTGAATTGTAAGTTACCAAGTTAATCACAAAAATATTTACATGGAACTGTGGGTACTACATTATACAGACCAGGTGAGCTGCTGCTGACCATTCTGTCTGAGCCCATTTTGTGTTCTGGGATTGTGTTCTTCTGGACAGATTATTAAGAATAATACATTTCACTTGGGAGGGTGGCTTTAATTTTCTGTTCTTTCTTTTCTTTGCAATAAAATGTTCCTGAATTTGCTCTTATTTTGGCTTTTTTCCCTCCTTCTCCTCAATCTTTCAAGTGTATGCAAAACCCTGCATTGTGTGAGGTGTGCTGAATTCACACTATTGTTCAGGATAAAATCAAAATGAAGACAATGGAAATATCACTGTGTGGCTCTGTCAGTGAGTTGCAGAGTACTTATTCAATGAACATCACAAATAGCCATACATTTTTTTTCAATATTTCTGTCTATGCTTGTTGGGGATTGAGTTATACTGTTCTGTTCTGTTGTCAATTTTTATAGCTGTTGTTGTTTTCTGCCTTGTTAGATATCAGTAAAGAACTGTTATTCCTATCCCCACATCTCCTGCCTGAAAGCCTCTGATTTGAAACTAAAATAATCAGAAGGGAGGGGGTTGCTCTCTGCATCTCAGGAAAGGGGTTCTCACCTTGCCTTAGCAAATACCTGTCTTTCAAACCAAGACAATGCTTTAATGAAGAAAAGGATTACCTTTTGTCATATTGAATTTTTGTCATTTTCTCTATGTCATTTGCCATTTGGAAATGGCAATTTCACTGTCACTTTTCTCTTACTCTTCCAGCTGCAGGGAAATCAGAAGAGCTGCTGGAGAGCTCAGAACCTTATGATCCTACTGATGTTCCTGGCCAGAAACTGGTGCTGGATGCTCAGTGTGCTTCTGGCAGTGCCCTGAAAGCTGCCGTGGCCTCGGGCTCGCAGTGGGAGTGCAGGAAGAAATGTGAGCCTTGCGGGGACGATGGCGGTGAATTTCCCCACGGGCTCCCCGCGGACCTGGAGGAGCAGCGGCGGTTCCTGACCGAGCAGTGCATCTCCTCCTTCTGCCTGTGCCTCAGCCGCTTCCCCCAGCACTACAAGAGCCTCTACAGGCTGGCCTACCTGTACACCTACAGCAAAACACACAAGGTGAGCTCTGAGCACAGGCAGCTCTGCTGCCACGGGCTTAAACGCTGCTGCCTCAGTGCACTTTGGAATGGAATTACAGCTCCTAGATTGTCTGACTCGTGTGTGAGGTCAGTTAAGGAGAAAATGTCTTTTTTTGTTACTGAACTAACTAATTTTCTGTCATTCAGCAGAGAATCACATTTTGGATATGTCACGTAAATTAAGATGTTCTCATAAAAATGGCAGCAATTATTTCTTTTGCTGAATAAGTGGACTGAAAAGTGACTTGGAAGCAGAAATTAATCAGTGTTATGTAAACACATCATGGTGCAGATAAACTTTCTGGGTATCCTGGGTCTGTGTAGGAATAGGACATTGAAATGATCACTATTACTATTTGTCATAATCCAGGTTTGGATGTCTTGTATTACATCATAAGCTGCTCTGCATGGCTTCCTGAATTTTCTTCCCCACCAGTGCAGAAGCTTATGTGAGCAATAGGGAAGGGAAACAAATTGTACTCCTGGCCTCGAAGTAGAAAATGTCACCAGTGTCACTGCAAAGTGAGCACAAGCAAATCTTACCAACCTACTGGGAGGTGATGAATATTCCATTTGTCTGTAGAGTGATTATCCAGAAATATATCACCCTTTTTTATAGAGACCTTGTTTTGAAAACATTCTTATGCTGTTTGTATGTAACAGTTGTTAATTTTTCCATGGAGCTAATCATGAATAGGAGCCATAGATTCCTGCAATCTGTCATTACTGTTGCTGACATGATTTTGTATCAACATTCAACAAAAAAAGCTGCCTGTTTTCAATTTATTGGTTCAAATAGCATGTCCTTGCCTGAGGAACTACTTGCAAAATATTTTCTTCTATTATTTTTCCCTGATGAAGCTTTCTCTTTTGCTTTTTATATCTCCCTCCATATATAAATATCAACTCAATGATGGATTTCTCTGTGAAATGCACATTGTTGTCTAAATCTGTTTGCTCCTGGAACTCAGAAAAACTGAATCCTGCCTGTTTGAGCCTAGTAATTGCCAGGCTGGCTTCAATGAGCATTTTTGGGTTTTACTGTTCTGTTTTATTACTTCTCTGCATAATGAACAGCACTTGACATGGCAAAAGCCAAATAATCTTCTTATTGATGTATGTGCACTACATATTTTCACATGGGTTTTACATTTTCTTTCTTTAATGACTCATTCAGGTTCCTTTATAGAGCAATGTCCAATGTCTGTGTTTTAATGGCACATTACTGTGTCTTCACAAACTTAAAACACAAAATGGGTCTATGCATTGTCATCAGTAACTGAAGGAAGAATTATGCTTACATTTACTCATGATATGCATGATTTTAAAAATGAGATAAATTATATCAGGTTATGCTGTTGGGGGGCAGAGTGGTAAATTTTAGAAAACTGAGATTAATTTTTAAATGCTTAAAACCATCTTGGAAAATTCAGCATTTATGTTCCAACGCCAGGAATTTGCATGAAGAATTTAGACTGATGTCCAAAATTCATGGTTGGCTGGGAAAAGGAGAGGATTGGCAGGTCTCCATAGTGCATAAAAAACCAAGTTTTCCCCCTGTGCAATCTGTTTTCTCCCATTTCACAGTTTTCCTGGTTTTGCTGTTGTGACATTAGTGAAGATAGTTGTTGAGTGCTTTTTAAAACATCTTTTCCAACTCTTTTGAACATTTTGTTTGGTTACGTATTCTGTTGGGTTTTTTTTCCCCTGCAAAATCCAGCTTAATATTTGGAGTCTATTTTTCTTTGTTTTAGTCTGTTATCAGAACAAATTTATACATAGCTATTTTTAGTTGGAGTAAATGTGCAGGGAAGTATGGATGAATTTTCAGAAGTTACTTCATGGCCAATTTGGGCAGTAGTTTCAGTTTCCCATTAACATTGTCTTGAAGTAAAGTCTTCATCCTTTGTGATTTTTACCTCCAAAATGAATGTTGGCACTGTTTGGAAGGAGAAGTTAGGACTTGGCAGGACCCTGTTTGTTGGTGTAACTTTGTGAAAAGTATTTGCCTTATGGATCAGGATGTGGAGCTGGTCTGATAATCTGTAAGCAGCAGGTGGTCAGGAAATAAAAATATTTACTTCCATGTTTTCTTTTAATCTCAAAATGAAAAGTGCTCTGTAAATCCTGGAAGAATCTGCTCACAAAGACTGTGTGAGTTTTTAAGTTTGTATTTTCTATAATGTCTGTTATTAGCAGAGCCCTTAATGGGGAAATGAATATTGGGTGTGACATGAGGTCAGGGACATGACAAGTCCAACCAGGCATAATACATGCATGTAAAAATTGCAAGATTATATGTATGTAGGCTTAATATATGCTTAGATGCAGACATAATCTGGAAGCATAATAGATGTAAGCACTTAAAATAGAAGCAGTTTGATAATAACTGTTCATTTTAAAGGCCACCCTTCAAATCAGTAGTCTTTTTATTTTGCTTTTATTTGATGCAGGAGTAGGAGGAGGTTTTTGAGACAAAGCCTTCTAATGGACTGTAAATGAAATCAGAGGGAAGGATTCAAGGATGCTGGAGTGTTTTGTTCAGCTCTCAGGAACACTTTGTGGAGTTTTCAGTTTAGGTAAAGGTGCTTCTGACACCGTTAAGTTAAGGGGTATCCATCGCAGGTGACTCAGAGTTCCACTTGCTTGACCCTAAGAGATTTTCCTTTTCTACTTCAGCTTTTTTGCAAGTTACTGTACCCTGTCAGTCATCTTGTCTTTGAATCTTGGGGTGATAAAGATGTGGGAGGCAACAGCTGAACTGGAAAGAGTATTTCATAATTGCCCTGAGTCAGACAGCCAAATCCAGCATTTCAGACTGGCAAGCAGTGTGCCAAGAAGAATAAATCCTTTTTGCTGTGTCCTGGATCCCTTCACCCACTCCTAATAACTTCATCAGCTGAAAACGAAGCAGAGCAGACTCTGTGAAATCTAATGAGTTGAGACCTGCTCAGGCATATTTACTGGGAATAAGTGATCATGCTGATTTAAGGAGAAGGGTAGTGGAAAATCTGTAACTATGTCTTTTATTCCTATTAGCTTTGATTGTGTGAAGTTACCGTGTAATTGCCCCATTTGTCTGAATGATCTTTTCTCCTCCTAGCTGGGTTACTGCCATCATCTTGTTCAATAAAAGTCTGTGAATTATGTGTACCAAACACATGCCTGTGGATGGTCAGTGTAATGTGCAGAGCACATCCCAGCACCAGAGCATGATGCTACAATTAATGATACAATTAATGATCTCTTAACCTTGTCCTTGTAGGGAATACATCCATAGCTAACGTGGGATTTTAGATGTAAGCTTTGTGGTGGGATGGTAACTTTCTTAAAGGTTTTGTTTTCCTTGAATTTTTATGTGATAGTTTTAACTGTAAGATTCAGATTACCACACATTGGGCAAGTTTTACTTCATTTTCTCACTTGGAATTAACTTACATTTCTGATGACTGTGATTAGCAAAAAAATCAAAGCAAATGTGCCTGGATCTTGGATGTTCCAATAGGCTTATTTTTGTTGGATTCTGATTTTATTCAAAACAAGATGACTTTCATGGAAGACCAGATTTTTGTAGGTTCTTTTGTGTTGTATTTTCTTCTGTATGTATTTCCAAGTGTTTTTCAGGATTAGGTTAACAGGATTACAAAAGAAGTTATATAAAAAAAAGTTAGTATGCAATTGAGTTTACACCCTTTGCTTTCTTCAGTCTTAATTAAATTTGACACTCAGTGATAATAATTAAATTTACTGATTCCCATAACCAGCCAGAAAGTACCTTGTGATGTTTATGAGTGAATATGAATTTGCTCCATACCAAAAGAAAGCTATCCAAATCCTCTTGATTATGCTGCACTATAATCATGAAGGTCCTGTGTAAGTACCTCTCTGAGCTCTTGGAATGAGGGATTTTTGACACCCATAAATATCTTATTTACATTATTATTGCCAGCGTTCAGCTCTCTTGCACATGAATCCATAATCAGCATTTTGCTGGAGGGGATGCTCTAGTTCTGGTAAGATATTGGAGATTTCTGCATGATTACTGTCATTAGCACAAAGGCACTGATGATTGAGCAAAGCTGTTACTGTTTCACCAGGGTGTCAAACAAAAATAATCTGGAACACAGGATAAGAACTTTTCTAATAACCCCCCCACCCCAAAACACATACATACACAAAAAAAGGATATTACAGCTGGAATACACTTCTTGGATGGACATGATTTAATCACATTTATGACTCAGAGAAGTGTATTTCCAGTCCACAGAACACAAGAGTGCAACATTCTCATTTATCTCTATGAACCAAACATCTTCCTCTTTCTTTCATATCCTCTGTTGTGAAGTTTTCTGTACAAAAGCTGGTCAAATGTGACTCAAATGTCACTTTGGAACCCTGAAATAAAAAATGAAGTAAAGCAAACCTTCCATCAGTGAAATCTCACAATTAATAATTGTCCCATCTGCTGGTAACATTCTGCCTGGAGCCAACAGCTGTCCCTTGTTCTCAGCTACATAAGAGAGCTTCATGCACTGAACTCTTAGAGGAATAGTGCTTTTATAAAATTGGTTGTCTTCTATCATTTTTGATTTGTCTTCTGTCATTTAGTCCCCTACTGATACTTGTTAATTCACTGAGTGCTATTAACAAGTTTGATGAAAGCCATGGAATTTCCAGGGATGTTCAGTGAACTTACATGGGGGGCAGTGGCTGGGTAGAGCTCAAAGCTCTGAATTCACCACCCCCCTAAAAGAAGGCTGCAGTTTAAGGCTGAAGGTCGAGCCTCAGCTCTGGCAGGTATTCCCTGCAGGTGGCTGGCCCAAGGAAAGAGCTGGAAGTGCTTCCAGAGAGTGTGTGGGGAGAACAAATGTTCTTGGAACAGCGAGTATGTGAAAAACAAGAGAAGACAGTGCAGGTTAATAAATAAAAGCATACTTTGTTTTGTACTTTTACTTGTCCTGCCTGGAACTGACGTGGCTGTTGTTGTCCACAGAACCTGCAGTGGGCACGGGATGTGCTGCTGGGCAGTGGGGTGCCCTGGCAGCAGCTGAAGCACATGCCTGCACAGGGCCTCTTCTGTGAGAGGAACAAGACCAACTTCTTCAATGTAAGTTTACACAGCTGGTAAACACAGTGCAAGTTCTCAGCCATCCCTGCAACACCTGCTCCTCGTTTGAAAGGTTTGCAAAGGGATGGGGGTGGGAAATTTCACACAGGCATGTTAAACAAGCCATGAGCAGCTAAAGGAAAGGAGAATTACAGAGGTATTTACTCTGTCTTGGAGGGAACCACACTAGAGGGATTATTTCTGGAGAGCTTGAAAACATGGAGAGAGAGAAGCACCAACATTTTTTCAGTTATGCATCATTTATCATATACTTGATGGCTGAGCCTTCTTTAAAAATTCTAATTTTGTTCATCTGAATTATCCTTTTGTTTATTGCTTCTCAACTCAACCTGCACTTCTCATGATGAAAAATAATGCTATTTGCTCTAAGAACTCTGCCGAGTTGGAAGGAGCTTTCTTGTGCTCTGCTCTCTGTAGCACGGCCCAGCAGGAAGAGGCTCCAAGCCCCAGAGTGAGGCAGCAGCACTGTCACAGAGACTGTCCCTGTGTCTGTGATCACTCCCACAGGGCTTCCTGTGCCTCACAGCATGCTGCTGAGACTCACATGGGCATTTATCAATCAATTCCCTGCTGGGATTGCCACTTACACACTGCTCTTGTCTTTGGTGTCTTTGGCTTTTCTGTGGTATGCCCCAGGGTTTTTGCCTTTAATTCTTTTTGATAGGGTTCTTTAGCAGCTCTGGTTTGGAGATGCTCTGCTTGTCATTCTGGCCTGAGTACAACCCAAATTTGTTGTGTGGTTGCCTGTGATGGCAATGACATAATTTTGTGTCTCTGCTTTCCCATCCAGTGCTTCTGTTAACATTGGAATTGTGAAATTTATTTCAGCTTTATATCTGTTAACATGTATCTTAATTTTTGCTGTATATTGTGTTAATTAGCACCTCTCTGCAAACCTCTTTTAAGTGTAAGGTAAGTGCTCTTCCCTGGTTATAATACAACTGAGGAATACTGACAATGGTTCAAATTTGATTCATGGATCAGTCTGCAAAAAGGGTTTCTATATCATTACATCTTTTTGGAGAGAAGTTTTGATTAACAAATACTGTCAGCCAGCAACTAAATGCCATGCACCCATCTGATCACTCCCCTGCCATACCCTCCATGGAATGGGCAGGAGAATCAGAAAAAAGGTAAAGCCTGTGGACTAAAGTCAGTTAAAAAATGGGAATTAAAAAATAGTAATGAAAAGGGAGATACGAAATAAGGAGGAATAAAACCCAAGAAAAACAAGTGGTGCACAGTACAGGTGTTCAGTACCTGCTGACTGTAGGACCAGTTCCCCAGCAGCAATCAGCTCCCCCAGTTTCTGTACTGGTTTCTCTACTTACCTCCCCTGCACCTTTGGCCAGTTCCAGTCAGCTTTCCTGGCCATGCTCCCTCCCAGCTTCTTGTGCATTTCCTCGCTGGCAGAGCCTGGGAAACTGATTTAGAGTAAGCACTGCTTAGCAACAACTACAACATCAGTGTGTTATCAACATTATTCTCACACTGAATCCAAAACACAGCACTGTACCAGCTCCTAGGAATAGAATTAACTCCATCCCAGCTGAAACCAGCACAGCCTGAGAGGCAGACTAAACACTGGGGACCTGATTGATGGCTGCATGGCTTTGTGCTGATTTCCCTGCACTGTCTGCCACTTTTCCCTACAAAAATCCTGCTGTGATTAGCCCCTCACACTCCTGAATGCTTGGACTCAGATTCACATAGTGCAAAGTATTGCTGTGGAAATTGATGCAATTATTCAACATGCTTCAAGCCAAGTGTGAACTTTGCATGATCAAGGCTGGCTTGTTCATCACTGCAGGGTTAAGTGTCAAAAGTATTCTGTTTTAATGTATGAGGAAGATGAGCAGTAGGGAACTGAGAGGTGTGTATAAGGGAGTGTTTCTACTTGAAAATGTGAATTACCACATTAAGAGAGATCAGTGGTTGACCTAAATTGTGTCTGGTTTTTGAATGCTAATGCTAGCTAATTTAATTTAAAGAGATTCCACTGTATTCCTAGGTGGAATTTTCTAGCATTATTTCAGGAAGTAATTATTTCTTACTCTGCATACTGATATCTTTATACTCTGAGGGATGAAAAGTACTAGTATAGATACTAGACAGCAGTATAATAACGTTATTTTGTAAATCAACAAAAACTTTATTCCCATAATTGATTTCTTTAATCAGAAATTAGATACACTTTGAAAGAAAAGACTACCTTCAACAAAAGGTATATGCTGGCCCAGTGCAATATATTGGGAATACTGGTATTTGCAAATTATATTCTCAGCTTGAATTTGAGTCTGTCAGCATAAAATGTAGTGTTACTCTTGTGTTCTCCATGTAGACCTCTGTCTCCAGGCTTCAGAAATTTTGGTTTGGGGGTGAACTCCAGTGTCCCAGCTGTGGGGACATCTTGACTTATTCCTGCATGCATGCAGGTTAGTCTTCCTGGAAACAGGCACGAGCTTAGCATGATAAAATATTTTGATGGTCTCATTTTCTACCCAGCAATATTTTCAAAATCCTCTTCAAGTAACATTGTGTGAAGCATGTGGCATTAATCCAGAACAGATGACACAGACATAGCACAGTGAGAAAATCCAGATCTGAGAGGGAAAGGGCTACAAGTGCCCATGACAAAAAGCTGGTGGTGTCAGCTGACATTCCAGAATTGGACAAACCTAAATCTGTGAACAGCTTGGAAAACAACCTCTCAGCTCTGCTGACCTTGCCTGGGTTAAAGCACAACTGTTCTGTTCTCCCTCAAAGCTCCCAGTCAGGCAGTGGGGAAGAGGCTGAGCTGCACCATCTGGGTCAGAGCTCTGCTGTGTCATCCCCTGTGCAGATGGTGCTGCAGCCCACTGTCCCAGCTCCTGTCTTCACATACAGGCTCGGGTGATAAAACACAAGTTCTAGCACTCTACAAAAGTAGTCTCATCTAATCTTAGAAATTAAATGGCCAACCTTAAGATTTTTCTAAGCCTGTTAATGTCCCCCAGGGTTATTTCCAACAGAAACCTTTTGCCCAAAGGGTTTATTTGCTTCCACAAAATGCCTTTGACTTTCTGTTTTGAGAACTCTTCAGCCTTCATGATACAAAAGAGTTAAATGAATGTCTCAGTGGTTTTCTGTAGATACTTTACTACTGGAATACCTTTTTCTTCTGCAGCAAGTAGCACTGCTGTTTTTAATCTCTTGTAGAGAAGATTTAGGGTTGTTGAAATTACAACTGACTCAATTTTACAAGTACAAACAACAGAGTGCAAGAGAGAAAGCTAGCAGCTCCTCCCAGACATTTTATAATTCATGCATACTCCTAGCAGAATTATTTATGAAATGTTTATGACAGCACTGTATGAAAAGAAATAAACCTGGGTAAAGCTGTCTCTTGTTAGATTTTACTGCAGAACTGCTGGTCTGGATCTGTGTGTCACAGGCTGTTGTATAATTTGTTAGCTGTCACTCTTCTGCGACTTAAATGAGCAAAAAAGGCATGTTCAGTTAGCCCTGACTTCTTCTCATTTGACATATTAGAATAATGTCAGGATGCTCAGAACTTCTCTTTTTCAGTTCTGAGAGTTACTGCATGATTGTACCTATTTGTTTCCTGAGCAGTAAAGAAAGGCCCTGATTTTCTGTAAGCAGAGGTTTGTGCATGTTGATGGCTTTGTTAGTGATGGCAATCATATGAATGAATATTGCTGTTAGATTTTAAGGAGTTTTAGCTGTGTTCCTATAAATTGCTGTCAAATCTGATTTGTTTGGCCATTTCTCTCTTGCATGTACAGGTACATTGCAGCTTTTCTCCTCTTCTTTTTCTCAGTGTGAGTGTAAATATATGCAGAGATTTTTTTTTTAGGATGGCTGCAGGATGGTTTCTATAGTAACTAAATTAGAAATTATTTCAGCAGGAGGAAAAAAATCCCAATATATTGCTTTATATAGTAGGGCACTTTCTTATATATCCAGATTTCATGATACTATTAATAAAACAAAGTTAAACTTTGTGCACAGATGATGGGCATTGATCAGGCTGTGGGTAGGTGGGGATTGTGGAAGGAGCATTTTGGTGGTTGAGCTCCACTTATCAGCAAGTTCTCCATATGGTATAATATACACTATTTATATTTTCCTGGCACATCTTCTATGGTAATAATAATCTGTTGTAATAAAGATCTTCATGTCCATCTTTGGTAACTGTTCCCCACAGACAAAAGCTGTGCATGCACACCATATACTGTAGTGCAGACACTGATGTGCATGAAGTCTTGCTGCAAACTGTTATGGATAATTGTTCTATTTTTAATCCCCAAAGCAATGCAGTGTGTTTATTCTCTTCTGTATGTGTAAAGCCCTTCATTCTGTGGTCTGGGCAAGCAGGGTCAAATTAAGGTGGGGACATCCTCTGGATGCCTGAAGCTGGAGACAGCAGTGAGTTCCCTTTAATTTGCCTTTGTTCATGCCAAGTGTGACTGTCAGGAGACTCTGCTGAGCAGAAGGGCAGGTTCTGGACACTAGAAGTTGAAGTCTAAAGTTGGTGCTGCAGGTTTTTAAAGGTAGTTCTTATTACACAGCATGATGTTACCCAGTGAGAGCTTTCTCTGGTACTCTCCTTGTAGCAGGTTCTTCCCCTAGTTGTGTTCCAGGCTGAGAGTTACATCTGCCTGTCTTAAGAGGAAAGTTGGTTCTGAAAAGGAGAGCAGGGTGTGCTCTGGGATTCTGTGTGACCAGAGGCATGCAGGTGAATTTGAGATGTAGAAAAGAAGGCTCTTATGAAGTCTCCAATATAGGAGACAAACAGGAAACATGCCTCAGCTCTCCTGGAAGTTGGGCAGTCTATCAAGGAAATTTCATTTTATGCCTGAATTGTCTTTATATATCACATAGATGGACATTACTGGTCACTGTCAAAAATATGGCATTGAGTGAATATATGGGATTTTCTTTTGATCCAGTCCAGCCGTTGTTTGCTTCTCTCCCATTTCCTGAAGTGTAACCTCAGCATTAGTGATTGTCATGCCTTTGATTAAAATGCAAGATTTGTTGCAGAATCTAATGTCTCTGTTAGAGACAGCTGACTATATATCATCCAGGGGAAGAGGAAAATGCATTAGCAGTGCTCTGAACCTAAAAATGTGTGTTCTGCCCAGTCTGAGTTTGCTACTAAAGTTGGCTTGAAGAACCCCCAAACAGCACACAGTGCCAAGGGACAGCTCTTCAAGGCTGCTTGAGACAACCTGACTGAAAGCTAAGGTTCAGTATTTCCTGCCATGTACTGGAAAACTTGAAACTGGAGGTAACAGCAGACTAAAACCACTTCTGTAGAAATCTTATCACTCTTCTTTCCTTCCTGTCCTTGGCTGGTGAGAGCTCTGAGTTACTCTCCTCCTGCTCATAGCTGATGTGTCTCTCTTTGGTTGGCAAATGTGCCTCCAGCTCCTAGACATCTGCTATGTGGAACATGAGCCTTCCAACCAAACTACTGCCATTTAAATCACACTGGGGGGAAATGGAAAAAACTTGAAGAAACTTATTGTGCATCCATTGAGTTGAGATTGGGTCCTCAGCGTGGTGAGAGGTGGAGTTTCATCATGTATGGAGGCTCTAAGAAAATTAATGATTATATTGTGGTTTGATCATGATTGGTTCTGAAAAAAATGTTCTTTTTAGTGCTTCTAATGCTTTATGTAAAAATGAGTACAAGGGGTTGCCAACTCAAAAAAAAAAAAAAAAGAAATCACAAGGGACATCCCAGAATTCACAAGGGTTTAGTTATTCCGTTTTGCCATTTGTACTTCTGAGTGTTTTGGATGCCATTTTTATGCAACCACAAGGGAACAGAAACCATAAAGGAATCATTAAAAAAAACCCCAAAAAACCTTTGATTCCAGCAACTAGATAATGGTTTAAGCAAGTTATTAGACTTAATGCCATTCAATATGCAAAACAAGTGTCTAGAAAAGGTGATCTCCACCTTTGACACTGTGTAGTTGCACTAAACAAAATAGTAATGATACCATAATGACAACCTATAATAATAGTCTAATTTCTTTTTTTTTCTACTACTTATTTTTCTTTTCTGTGCTTAGGCTAGGTAGGTAGGGACATCTGGTTAGGAGATGGTTAAATTCCTACTTACTTTAGAAGATCGAATTGTGTTTAATCTCTTCAGGAGATGGCCATATTCTAGCCATGAAATGTCAGTGTTTTCCCTGGGCAGGACCAGGCCCAGCACAGTGCTGTGCTTTGTGAAAGTGCCATTCAGCAATGCAGCTCCTCCTGCCAGCTCTCCAGCAGCTGGGGAGGATTCAGTAAAAGACATTTCTCTGCTAGGTATTTTCTGCTCGTGCTAGGAAGAGGCAGTGCTCGGTGGAATGATGTGACAGTGTGGGAGCTGGGGCTGTCAGCAGTGCAGGGCTGTGCTCAGCAGGCTCCTGCACTGGGGAGCCTGTGCTGCACAGGGGCTGCCAGAGCCAAGGCTGTCCTTGGGCACACACAGCACACACCTCGCTGCTCTGCCTCTCGTGGGCTGCAGCTGCCACACTCTGCAGTGTGCACACTCTGCAGGAGCTGCCTGGCCTGCTGCCCCAGGAATTTGAACAAAAGCTCCAAAATCTTTTCCTACGTTCTCCAATAATGACATTCTAGAGCTATTGTTCTTTGTCTGGGTGAGGAAACCATTTCTGGTGTGGTGAAGACATACTTGTGTGGAAAACTGCTGGGAATAAATGAAAAACCCTCCAGGAGTCCCTTCTGAGCCAAATGATTCTATTGATAGCCTTAATTTGTAAATACTGTATAAAAGGCAGATATTTTATGGTAACACTTCAAGCTAAAGTTTGCAAGACTGAAAAATGCAAACAAATCAGTGATTTCTGTTCTCTTTTCCTTGTTTTTCTTCCTTTCTGGTCTTTGCTAATTTTCTCCATTTCCCTTCACTGTATCTTCTGCAGAGCAAAATACAGGTTACAGGTGTGATGCTTCCAGCACTCATCATTGAATGTTCCTTGAGCCACAAGATTAGAGGAACTCCTGCTGAAAAAAATCATTGTCTTACCTGCCTGCAGATTCAGGAAAGCATATTTGCATTGGTTACATATAACTCTTATTTACAGGATTATTTTTGCATCAAATATAGAAATTGTGGGTGGTTTTTCTTTTTGTTTTTAATTGACACTTAAGTCTGATTCATTAAAATGTGTAATAAGGTGATAGCCCAGCCCTTTTCTCAAACCATGACTGAAAATTAATTTTATGAAACTGAATGTGTATGAAAGATTAGTGACTCTGACTCTGTTAAATTTACTGAGGTTTTTGTGTTTGAAATAGGCTGTTTCTATGTGGAAAAAGGTAGCTTTTCAAAAATTCACATTTTAGTAAAGAAATCATATTAATGTCCATTGTTTTTCTCATCTGGTGTGGTAAATGGCCTCCACTGGGGAAAGGGGAAGCAGGGAAGTATGATACAGGTTGTCCCTGCAGTTAAATGATTCCTTTTCTGACTTTACCCTTGATAGTTGTTCTTTTGTCAGTAAAAAGCCATTTTCCATCTTTGCCCCTTGTTTTTCCATCGGTAAACTTAATGTCATTCTACTCATCCATCCCCCATCCACCGATTTTCTATCATTTGAGTTGAAAGAATGCTTTTAGTAGGTGCAGAGGAGTTTGTTCTCTCATTCTCTCTCACTTGCTCTCATGTGTTTTCACTCTCTTATGCAACCTTAGTACCAAGTCTGGGAGCAAAGGCAAACAAGGAGTTAACTGTGCAAGTGAAACTTTCATAGTGATTGGCCTGAGACCAGAAACCCAGCAAGCAATGAAGTCTTAAAAGTTGCCTATAAAAAGCTAGATAACTTTTTCAACCTCTGCCCAACATGTTATTTACAGTTCTTCACTCCATCCTCTTGGAAAAACAGAACTCATCAGTGAAAAATGTCTGTCGTTCACAGAGTTTTCTGTCTCAATATATACACACTGTTCTTCCTGGCCAGCTTTGCAGGCTTCCAAGACCCAGCTAGTAAAGATGCCAATAAATCTAAATCCCTGGAGATACAAGCATGGGGTTTGGAGCTGTCATTTGTGCCAGTGGATATTAAACAGCTATTTTTTTCCATTCTGTTTCCCTAGGAAAAGTTTCTTCTTTTGTTGAGTAATTGAATTTCTAGGCAAAGGTAAGCAAGGGAGCAAATAACCTGAAATAAATGAAGCTATTTCTTTGTGGAAGAGAAATTGTCATGGAGATTGTAGTGTGTTACAGGATATAGAGCAGTTAGTTTTAAATCTGGACCTTAAAAGTCTAACAGCAAACATTCCACCCACTCTAAACAGTATTTGAAAGGTGGAGGCTTGCTGGAATACTGTGTGATGAGTGTCCTTTTACAAATGTGTAATGAATAAATCCATAATTTGATTTTTCCATCTGCTAGCTGTGTATGAGATATGGGTGGAAGAGCTACCTTTAGGCATTTAATGGGATTACTTTTATACTTGGATTGGCTTCTTTTCTCTTAAAAAAAAATTAAATGAGATTTTTTAACTAACTTAAGACTTTTAAATCCAGTAGGAGAACAGAGTTTTAAAGGTGGTGATCCATGAAAGGTCTTTAAAATACACTGTTCTATATTTCATGTGTATTATATGTCTATTATCAATTTATCAGAGTAGTTTTTGCAGGTTTTTACTATGAGTTATTTCTCCTAACTTTATCGTGGAAATAAATGGTAAGAACAGTTACATGAGTGTAGACTGCTGCATAAGCAAAACACAGCAAACAAACACAGAAAAGACTAAATCTGAAATCTTCGAAGAAAATCTAAGATATGAAATTGAATCTTTAATTACCTGTCATTAGCTTTCCTTTCTCCTACAAATTCCTACAGCAGTTTCCTCTTTTATACATTTAATTTTGTAGATATTTTCAGGACTACTTTTGAGGTAGGTACCAGCTTGTATCTCATCTTTCTCAGTACAGCACTTGTCTGTGCCATATCCCTGGTATGGCAGATTTTTTTCTTTCCTGTATCTTGCTGTGTAAAAACATCAACCCAAATGGCAGTAAGGGAACACAAAACTACTTCCATCAGACAAACAGCTCATCCTGCCTTTCTGGAACCCTCTGAAAATTTCCTTCTGCACCAGTGATAGTTTTATTTTACCTGGAATTATGGTAATTTATTATAACTTTCATCCTAGTAGAAAGAAGAGAATTAATAGTGAAATTAACTTTATTTTATTAAAGAAGTGTATTTCATGATAAATATTCCAGGAATTTCAGTTCTCTGGAGAAGGATATAAGAATTTTTCATGGATATACACTGTCTTAGTGTAAAAATGAAAACAGAAGAATGTGGGATGAGAGCAGCATGATGCAAGTCCGTGTGTACCTGTGCAAGCAGGTAGCATTTATAGATAAATATTTTTGAACTTAATGACTGCAGCAAGATCTAATTGGCCAAGTTAAAAAGGTTAAGATGCAGAAGATAAGGTGGGGGATGATGACAGGTATTTGTGTGTAGGCTGGCCAGTGTCACTGCACTCAGCTGAAATGTGGACATTGAAGTGGGAGCTCTCTTAGTAATAGTACTCCATCTTTTGGCAAAATTCCTAAAGTCAGAGGAGTAAAAAGGTTGAATATTGTATAGTGTGGTATTGTTGCAGACTCTTTGGCTCCTGTGGAGGAGGTAGGATTTCCTGGCAGAATATGAACACTTCTGGAGTTTGTGTGGTCGCTGCTGTGGGAAGCAGCAGGGGCTGACCACTTAGACAAGGTGACTTTCTCAGCCTCCTGAAAGGAATGAAAACAAAATAGGATTGAGAGGGTGAGTGAAAGTAATGGAGCCCATAGTGGTCATTATTTCAGCGTGCTCCTCTGAACACTCACATTATTACTGTGATCTGACAGGAGAATTTCTGTAAGAGCTTGATTGACAAATGGCTTTTTTCCAGGAGCTTTATGGCCTTTGTTCGTTTCAGTGGCCTCCACTTCATCTCCTCCAGTTTGCTTACTCACCTCCTGTCAATAAAGTTTCACGAATTCGGCTTTTATGCAGTTGTTTAATTTTTCTGTAGGTTAGAGAAAAGAAAATCAGAAAAAAAAAAAAGCAACCACAAGCTTTTTACTTGAAGCACTTCCTAACAGTTACTCAGAATGAATTATGAATTTTGCTGGCTATTTGGTTTGCTGACATAGTAAAAATCAGAACTGAAAACTCGTACCAGGTCATTTTCTATTTAAATCTTTATCTCTTCAGCTGCTCCCTGTGTGTATATTCAAAATGAATTAGCACTTAGACTATGATCTCCTGTTTAGCAGACTGAAGCTAGTGGGAGTCATTAATACAATGGCATTTTCTTAAGTATTCAGAGATAATTTAATGAGCTTGGTGTAACAGCTAAAATGATTTCTGTTTACACATCCCTGGTTTATTCCTCCTGACAGACTACACTAAGGGTTTAAAAGTATGTGTTGGAGTTTGTTGCTCATTTTTTTCTTAATTAATAGTATAACTATCAACTACAGCATTTCAGAATCACTGTGCTCCAGTTATTTCAGTGATACTGAAGTGACTAAAATATTTCCAAGTGGGAAAAATCTGGCCAAAGCTGAAGATATAGACCAAGCTTTTATGTCCATGTAGCTCATCCATGGAGAAGTGTGTGCAGCCATCCCAACTCTGTGACACTTCAGCACTGCCTCCTGTCATGGGTGATCTGTTTAATACAGAATACATATTTTATGTTTGCAATCAGTGTGTGTCACAGCTCGTGGCAGATTCAGGGTTAAAAAAGCTGAAATAGATTCATAAATCAGATTTTAAAGAGAAGTAGGGCTTGCAGGCCCGTGTGGCTGTATAATGAAGATGGGATTTCTGAGGTGAATGCAGTGCAGTGATTTCAAAGGTATTTTCTTGGTAGCATAAGGGGAAATATTCGTGAAGGGGATATAAGTATTGAAATGAAATGCACATTCCAAATACTTTGTAAGCTGAAATACTGACAATGGGATAAACTTAATCCTTAAAAATTGTATTTAGTGACACATAAAGGTGCTGTTTTCATGCCTGTAAATAGTTTTTTCAACATGCTTGAAAGAAAAACATATGGCTTTGTTTGTCCTTAGACTGACAGCTCTGTACTAAAGGTCTTACTGAAAATTAATTACTTCCCAGCAGGTCTCAGGTCAGGGTATTTTCGTTGTAATTTTTTTCCCAATTAATAAGAAAGCAAAAGTATTTTTCTGAATTATTTATACTAGAGAGAACATTACTTTCAGAACCAACAAAAATAATACTTTACATTTTCTAGTGTTTCAAATAAAACATGCAGCTATGTACACAGGCATTTTCTGAGACTTGAGCTTATTTCAAACAAAGAGTTTTTGGAAGCTTAGGCTTTTAGTAAATGTTTTTTTAAAAACCTTCTTTTCAATATTTAAATTGCATGAGCAAATAAGCAATATTTTGTATAGTTTGTAAACGAATGCTAAGCTACAAAAGTATTAGAAACTGACTGAAATTTAAATTAACAGCAGTGAGTGTGTTCCAGCTGGAGGGAGTCTTGGTCAGAAACAGACTTGTGTTACAGAACTTCAAGTGAAGAATTTTACCAAAAAAACCAGGGTTGATTGCTTTGGAGATCATCAGTGTCTTGATGGGAAATTTCAGAACATTCATAAATATCAATTCCTGTGCCATTAAAGTTATTATTCCAAGTTGTGCCCCTTGTCACCCAGGCACTTAGAAAGCAGAAGGATTTGAATGAGGGAAGAGCAGACATACAGACATAGAGACAAGATTTAAGTGCCTTACAAATTTCCTGCCCAGGGTTTAGACAATCAGTCAATGGGACCCTGCTGACAAAGTATGGGAGAAATAATTTTAAGCAGAAGGGTGGGTTTCTGCCTTGTGAATTAGCAGTCAGTGAGTATTGCTGTTCTTTCTGAAATCATTGCTAGAAGCCACAGCCGCTGTTTTCTGGGCTGAACATCACGGTGACAGGGTAGGCAGGTAAAGCATTCCCATGTAGGCCTATTTTCTGGGTTATTTTGTCACTGTCTTCTCAATATGTCACTTCTCTCCCTTCAAAATCTGACAAGTCTCTGCATGCTTTTTGTGACTAATTGAGCCAGAATAAAATTTCCTGCCTCTGTATGTTCTTGAATCGATAAGGTAAAGCAAAGCAAAGTGTCTTTCTTCCTGAAAACTTCTGTCTGAGAGCTGTCTCCAGCAGCAGACTGGAGCTGACAAAATGAAAGGCCCACCAGGAGATGAATCTGAAGTCTTTTAAGTATGTGGGCAGCAAGGTGAAGACAGCAAGATGATGAATTGCAGATTTCTGTTCGAGTCTCCTTTCAGCTTCATTTATTCCTATTGCTACCTTTTGATATCCTCCTCTCCCATTTTTCCATTTGCACTTGATCTTTCTTCTTCCATTTGCCCTTTTGAGAGCAGCAGTTCAAATGTCGTGTGTAGATAAATCATTTGATATGATTTTACATTTGTTTGTCTCTAGACAAACAGCATATGGTCCATCTGAAATTCCCAAAATAATAGCTTTATCTGCAGAAATCGCTGTTCTTGAGTGCAGTTTTTCAGGTATGAAGTTATATCAAATTCAGTTCCAGCACTGATGGAAAAGAGTCCTGGAAAATACCTGTGTAAGACCACAAAATTTGCCACTCTGGATTAGGGTTTCTAGGCAAATATTTCAATCTGTAGCTATTGTTACCTGACTGCAAGATTGAAAATACCTGAGTTAAAGGAGGCAAATACTGCTGCTGGAAGAATGATTCTTTCTAGTTCCTGTAGGACTTGCACTGAACTGGAAACTTCAGATTACTCTTATCTCTAAAAGGAAAAAAGAAGTCATCTATAAGTGAAAACAATGTCCTACTTCCTTAAAAACAAGGGGTGAAATAATGAATAGAGTTCATGTTAGGATTTATAGTGCATATCCTTCAAACTGGAAAAAAAAATTTTGAAAATGGAACAGAATTTCAAATGACCTTAACAAATTCATATGCTGTGTTTGCAAGGAAAGCTGGCACCCTTATCTCAACAGTGCAGAGAGGCCTGCAACCTTTCTGAACATTCATTATTCACCCTAGAACATTTCATGGAGAAATCTCAGTGTGCAGAAGTGTAAAATCATTTCCATCTGGCTCCTAGGTATTGTAGCACTGGAGAGCACATGCTAGAGTTCACATACTGTAGCTGGCTGAGGTGTTCATCAGACTTTTTCTGATTGTTATTGATTTGATTGATCTGAAGATTATTAAAGACAAAAATTTAAATGAAGCTGGAAGCAGGAAATATGGAGTGCAATACAAACTTGTCAGTTTTAATGGTCTGGAATAGTGCTTTGCACTCCCCTTTTCCCATAACTGTAGGATAAGTATAGGACATGGTCTTTGAGGATTACCAGTTGCACCTAGGATGATTATTTTCCTTTCTCAGAGATGGTTTGCTGAGCTGAAACTATTCATTCTGGGTATTTATTTTTAAAAGGACAAATGTTAGGTCATCTTGTTGACTCTGGGCATGTTTCAAGTTCCCTGTAATTGCTCTGTCAGTCTTTTTCCCATCCATCCTTCCTTGCCAAAATGCATAAAGCCACATTGTTTTGTTCTATATCACCTAAATTAAGCTTAAAAAGTAGTAGATGTTAGCTGTTACTACAGCCCTCATTTGCACAGTGTCTCCAACTAACAAAACAAGAAAACAGTGTATCATCTTTTACCCTTAATCAGCCAGAAGACTTAAATATTGTGTCCCAACTACTGCTCTGTATACAAGTAATGAGTGAAAAGGCCTTTGATTTTAGGTGGTGTTGAGTCTGCACCAAGAATGCCGGTGGGATGGTGCCAGCCACCCTCTGCAGGAGCCTGGAGCAGGGCTGCAGCTTCCAGGGATGTGTGTGGGGCTCTGTGAATAACTCAAGGGCATTTCTAACATGAGCACCAAAGGTTTAGTCCCTTTCTATGAGCACCAGGTAGTTTTATCCACTTGTTTTTCACAACCTTCCTGAATTTGGAGCATCTCTGTAACATGTCCCATATCCAGAGTGTGAAAATCCTGTGGTGTGTTGTTGATTCCCACAGGTACAGGGGATTCCACTAACCCTTCATGAGCAGATGTATTTTTTACCTTAGGTAACTAATTTGGAATTATTTTGCTCAGTAGCACTGTAAGTTATGTACACCTGCACATGCAAGTATTACAAAATTCCTTCTGCTTGTGATGGTTCAGACAACTGACTAATGTATGCTGTAGGAGTCTGCAATGCAAGCATGGGAAATACCATGGTGATTAATGAAAATGCCAGTCAGGCAAAAAGTTGATAAGAAACCTTTGGAATTGGACAGAATAAAAAATAATACATGGTGAAAAACATATAATTTTAAACCTTAAAGATAAAGAGACAATTTCAAATTAGTGAAGAGCAACAGTGTACTTAACTCCAGGTACAGCAACTACTTAATTTGCATTAAACAGAACAATACATAGGGAAAAGCCCCAGTGTAATAGGGGAGATAGGAGCTCTACTGTGACTAAAGAAGCAGATGAAAAAGGGCAGGTCAGAAGGAAGCCTATTTGCATGAATACACAGAAAGTAAGTATTCAATTCAGTTCTGTATTTAAAATGTAAATCTGTGTTATGCAGTCAAAAGAGTAAAGGTTAATGGATTTTTGAAGTGGTAGTGTCAAAATTGTGTTGTTAATCAATATAGAATTTGTTGTTGCCTTTGGTGGAAAGATGTGAGAGGCAATGAAAATATGGGTTATTTTAGAGAGTGGCAATGCCCATAGTGAAATCTTAGCTTTAAAACAAGAAATGGTCAGGGTATTGTTGATTAATATAATTTTATAAAAGGTAGATAGGGCAGCTTGAAAAACAGCTGTTTTTTCAAGATGCTGTTGAGCATAGAAGTGTATATATGATGTATGCAAATAAGTAGGAAGTGGCAAGGTGTATAGGGCTTTCAGTGTGAGAATCCTTGAATTGCTGTGCTTAGAAAAGAGGAACGTGAAGAAAAGATGAGTAAAAAGTGACTGAAATGAGGGGAAAGGAAGATAATGTTAGCACCTGATTTCTACCTACCGTGGGGACTGTTCTGGTTGAGAAGCAAGGTATAAAACCTGAGGTGTGAGTAAACAGGATGGATTTTGAGCACTTCAGAATAATCCTAGTAAGTGGGAGAGGGAAGAAAACAAACCAAACCAAGTCCTTGCAATGCTTGGAAAGGCAAGGAGGAGGAGGTCAAAGCAATTGCCCTGCCTATACAGTGAGAGAAAGGAGCAAGTGAAGATAAAATGTTTAAAGTTCTGAGATGAAGGTAATCTGGAACAGAGCCTGGATCAGTGGCTGGGAAAAGAAGATGAGTTTAGCTGTGCTGAGCTGAAATTGTGGAACATGTATCAGTGAGTTTATGAGGCAGGATTACATGGACTGAGCTTGGCAGCGGACTGGCACACATTTTGGGTCTCTTTAATGGGAGATTGGGCGAAATCAGCAAAAGTAGGGAGAGGGATGTCGGGGGAAAGGACAAGGGGGGGAGATCGTTTGTTTTTCCCTTCGAATAGTTTGAGAAAGGCAGAAGGATGTAACGAAAGAGGTGGCGAAGGGCTGGTGCGAGAACGGTGCCAGCAGCACCCCTGGTACCGCAGGAGCCGGGGATGGTGTCCTAGGCCACGGTGCCGTGCGGGGGAGCTGCGGGGTGGCCCCGCGGGGGCGAGCGCACGGCGGTGCGGGCCGGGCCGTGCGGGGGCCGTGCCATGCGGGGCTGTGCGGGGGCCGTGCCGTGCCATGCGGGGGCCGTGCCGGGCCGTGCCGTGCGGGGGCGGCCCCGCGCCCGGCCATGGCGGCAGCTGCGGCGGGGAGGCGGCCGGTGCTGGGCTCGGCTCCGCTCCGAGCATCCCGGCGGGCCCCGCCGCCTCGGCGCTGCGGGCACAGCAGCGAGCCGGCCGCGCCGGCGGAAAATAGGTCACGGACGGGCCTTGGGTGGCGGCGAGGTGAAGGGCGGTGGAGCGGCACCGGCGGGGTTAAACTGGGTCAGGGAATATTTCGGGAAGGTTTGGCGGACAGGTGGGAGCAGATAACTGGTTTTTATTAATGCTCGCGAACCGACAGCGGCAGCTGTTCGCTGCGTTGCCCTAAGCGGGATGGCTGCGAGCCAGGCTCGGCGATAACCGGCACCGACTTGTCAGGCACGGCCGGCCCCGGCCCGCAGCCTCCCGGCGGCGAAGACAGAGGGAGAAATAAAATAAATAACTATCCGCGGCGGCAGGAAATCCGAGGTATGCGGCTTCCAGGGCTCGGGCAACTCCGGTGCGAGAGGAAGTGTGAGGCGGGCGGGGGCGGTCAGGTGGGGGCGCGGGGGCGGCGCGGGGCCCGGGCGGGGGCGGGCGCGCTCCGGCTCCGCGGCCGCCGGGGAACTCCGGCGGAGCCAGCCCGCGCCTCGGTGATGGTGAGTGCGGGGGGCGGCTCGGGGAACTTCCCCCGCGCACTCGCGGGGAGCCCGGGGCCGGCGCGCCGGGAGCGGCTGATGCCCCGCGGGGAGGCCGGGGGGCTCCGGCGGGGACAGATGCGGTGCCGGAGGAAGTTCGGTCTCTGTGCCCGCAGCAGCGCAAACAGCTGCCGGCTCCCCTGCGCTGCAGGGCGTTCCTCGGTGCGCCGTGCTTTTGCCCTTTCCCATTCCGCTTTGCCCGCGGGTACTGAAACCCTCCCGAGCAGCTGGCCGTGGTCTGCGGGGAATCCCTTCTCCCGTGCTGGGCGGGCTGCGGGCGCCGCTGGGCTCATCCCAGCTCCGAGCTGGAGGGAGGGAGATGAGATCTGATGACATTTGGCGTCGTGGTTGAGAAATACTTATTTCATTAGTTCGGTTCGCCTGCGGTTAGAGGCTGAACAGAGCTGCTTTGCTGCGCAGGAAAATCCTGAGGGCGATGGGAAACGGAGGAGTCGAGAGAAGTTTGGAAGGGGGGACGAAAGGGTGAGGGATTTTTGTTTGATTCGGTGTGTATTGTTTGGGATTTCTCCTTCCTCCACTCCCTGGGTGGGATGAATTACTTAGCACCCTCGTTTTCAATCCAGCCCTAAAGCTCGCGAGGGGCGGCTTTCATGTCTGTGGGAGCCGCTGGGTCTCTAGGAATGCAGCGTGGCACAGAGCAGCCCAGCTGTGCTCTCTGCTGTGCGCTCCCCGCTCTGCTACGAGAGCCGGGCGCACACGGGAGATTCCCCTGCTTAACGGTGACCTAACAGGAAAGCCTGTTGTTCTGTGTCTATTTTGCATGAGCTACTATGCTGTAACAGTTGCTGCTTCATTCAGCTTGAAGAGAGAGAGAGGATAAGAGGATTCCTATTTAATTAGCAGTTTGTTAAAACCGGTCGGCTTTGTCTAGTCACATGTTTATAATTTTAGAACGTATGTCTTAATTGCAGTGAATTCTGGTGTTGTGCATTAAGCAAGTGCCACATGCTGTTTGCGGCATTGGCTGTGGCAGCTCCACGTTTCTATTTTTTAAATTTTCTGCAGCCTCTGTTTATTTGTGCAATGGCAGATTTTTGAGTGTGCTGGGGGCATTTTGCATGAAGCAGATCTAGGAATTAAAGCATATGCTGTAGAGGTTTTTATTACCCAGGGAGCTGCAAGTTGTGTCCTTTCTTTTGGAGCATATTCAGGTTGACATCTTGAATACCCAGATACTGCTTTCAGTAATAGGACTGTTGTGTGTTTTTAGCATCTTTATTGGAGTCTGAAATACTCGAAATGTTGAAGCCTTCCTAACTCCTCCTCCCCCTCAATAATTACTCTGATTATTCTCAAATAATTTCTATCTCACAGTATTGCTGCAATCAAACACCAGCAGACTGTACCCTGTTTTCTGAGCTGAGAGCTGAGACACTTCCATGCCTTGTGTTAGATTGGGTTATGTAGTATTGCTGCTGGTGGAACATTGAAGCTCCCCTGTGTATACTGTGATTTATGTTACTGTAAATAGGGTAATTAAATTATTGCTTCCCTGCAATGTCTTGTTCCTCTGGTGTTACCAAAGATCAGTCAACTTCAGTTGGGGTGCTAGGCAGGCTGCTGCCTAAATGTTTACTTGAATTAGGCATTTCCACTAACTCTTACAACTGGATAAAGAGCTGCTTTTGTTTTTCTAAGGAAGTCCTGGCAGTGTCTGAAAGCAAGATAGCATAAGGTGTTAACACACATATATGTCCTCCCCCACAAAAAAAAAAAAGGTAAAATACATGAGCAACAGAGTTACTGAAATTCTTTTTTGTTGCATGAATTCCTGTATCAGAGGAGAAAAATAACTTGAGATTAGCTGTGGGGTGCATAACAGAAAGAGATTTTTTTACCTTTTATAGCCGTCAGGATTCCTTCAGGGCTTCCACTTGCTGGACAGAGAAGGGAAGTGTTCTGTGGATGCTGTTCTAGTAGAGGGAGAAGAGATAATGAAATTAATTACTTGTCAACTCCTAATCTCTTAATTTGAGGCTCTTAATTGTTGAGGATGGAATGTGCAAACTCATGGAGAGCTTTAGTTTTTGGAGAGGAGTATGTCTTCTCCAAGGCTTTACCCACTTCATATGCCTTTTTCTGGTTCATAACCTCTATTATGGGATATTTGTTTCTTACTACCTATTTCAAATAAGCTCCTTCCTGCCCTCAGCTTCAGCTGACAAACCATTTGAAATCCAGGGCGTGTATTTCTGTCATTCCTAAACCAGTTTGAAACCTCAGATGGAGCTGGGACCTCCAAATATGAATTAAGTCATGTGTTTACAAACACATGTCTTTCTAGAACTGGCATTAGAAAAAGGAGCAGGGAGCCCTAGTCAGATCTTAGAGGATTCTGGTTTGAAAGGCTTTTCTGCTAGCTCCTGCTGTCACTTAACTCTGTCAGAACCCTAGAGGAGTTGAAGTTTTTGTTCCCTTCAGCTTTCCGTTGCTTTTTTTCTTCTCAACATTGACAAAAGATTCGAGTATTTCGCTGTGCTTCCAGATTGTATGCACGTACCAAAATACCAGCCTGTCATAGAACGTGCCATTCCTGTCACTTTCCAAAAGTGTTTTCCAATAGTGAACAGTTGAGTATATTTTTTAGTACTATTCCTGGTACGTATTGCATTTTATATTTCACCCGGGTCGGTAGTGCTTGTTTATATTTGTGCTGTTAAAAGTACTGACAGTTCTTTATTAAATTCCAATATGCAGCTCTCTTAATTTTTATAAATAACTTCACAGTCTATACAGTGGGGTTTACTAGCTTTTTCATAGTCTTGATTTGTTCCTAAATAAGCTGCAAAATCCCCTGCCTACATGTCTTTTGAAGTCTGTAGCTTATAAACTCCTGAACATGAATGTAAGGTCACAGTAGCTTTAAAGAAAATTGCCAGTACCCAACCAGAGCAGTTGTTACATGTGGATTTGTCACTTCCCAGTAATGACATGGCCCTTTTCTGACCAGTTTCAGTATGTACTGTACACAAATGTGATTTTGTGTTGTGTCACCTTGAACCTACTTCACTTTTTCTTACTTACCAGGGTCAGTTGAGAAAAATGTGCCTACCCAACAGGTCACTGAGGAAAAATGTATTCTTTTTAAAAGTCCCTAAGTGACCTGCAGAGTTAGGTGATGTGGCTGTGTGGTCACTCATAGTACTCTGGAGTGTTTGTCTGATAGATGCATCTTAGCCAGCAGGCATTTTCAGTCATTTTTATGAAGATGTAATTTTGTATCAAGATAAAATTAAAGTGAAGTCTCTTGTCTACCAGTTTTAAGGATTATCACTTGATTGTATTTTATGAGCTGCCATCTGATATTGCTGCAGAGGGTTTTCTGTTTTCAAAAAATGTAATGGAAATGAGTAGCAAGCATTCTCTGGACCTTTTGATTTATGTTTCTTCGGGCTCAAAGATCTCAGCAGGATCTCCTGATGCCATGTATTCTACTGATTTGGTACTGACAAGAAAGAACACTGAGTGCTTGATCAGTACTATTTTCTGAAATGATAGCATTTTCCTCTGTGCTCATCTAACCCTCTAGCTTTTGATATTTTCTGAGACTTTGAGCCTAACACGGTGATATAGATGTAAAATGTGAAGGTTGATATGTCACTTTTTCTAAGCATTTCATGAACATGCTGAAATATTTTGCAAACACTGGGATTTTATAGACTCTCATCTTGATATTTTACTCTGTGTGTCATTATATAGAAGAGAGTAAAAGCTGAAAGTCTGTACTGTCAGTGCAGGGATGCTGGGTGTCAGCTGTTGGGTAGGAGTGGGCAGTTAAGCATTTTGTTTGTTGAAAAGCAAGCAATGTAGGATTAAAGACCAGTTTGTGTTGGCATAAAAACTGGAGTATTTTGGCAAAATAACTTTTTAGCACTCTGACAGCCTAGTTTAAAACACTCAAAACCAATGGATCTTCATGTACTGGATAATCAGTAATTTACATCTAAAACTTGGTATTTAAGTAGGTGAAAATATATTTCTTCAGATCCTTCAAGCCTGAAGGATTTCAGGCTGAAACAGTAGAAAGTGACATCCTATACAAGGAGGAGCCCCTTATTGCAGTGTTACAGCATGAAGAATCTCTGAAGAAGTCTTCATGTTAATTCAGAATGTCAATTCTACATGAACAGTGTGCTGAATCTCAGCAATCAGCATAGCACTTCATGTTATGAAGTTCTTGTCCTTTCCTTTCTAGAGCTGTGTACACTGCACTAATGATGGAGGCTGTACTGCCCATGCAGGCTTTCAAGGCAGGAGAGTTGTCAGAATAACCCTAGCAATGCTCTGTGCCACATTCACTATTTTTGGGTGCTACAAGACATAGTCTTGTAAATTATAGCTGATAGTTCTGTGTTCTGAAGCATTTTTTCAATTTTCTTGAAATTAGGCTGAGGTAGAATCATAGAATTGGAGAATCATAGAATAATTTGGGTTATAAGAGACCTTTAAAGGTCACCCAGTCCAAATCTCCTGCAACGAACAGGGACATCTTCAACCAGATGAGGCTGTTCCAAGCCCTGTCAATGTGACCATGAATGTTTCCAGAGATGGGGCATCCACCACTGCTCTGGGCACTCTGTGCCAGTGTTTTGCCACCCTAATCTGTGAAATAAGTTTTTCATTATATCTCATCTAGGTCAACCCTTCTTTAATTTAAAACCATTACCACTTGTCCTATCGTGACAGGCCCTGCTGAAATGTGTGTCCCCATTTTTCTTATAGGCCCCCTTTAAGTATTGAAAGGAATCTGTTCTCCATGCTGAACAGCCCCAGCTCTCTCAGCCTTTCCTCACAGCAGAGGTGCTCCAGCCCTCTGATCAGCTTTGTGGCCTCCTCTGCACCCACTGCAGTGGGTCCATGGCTTTGTTGTGCTGAGGACCATGGGGCTGGACACAGGGATCCAGCTGGGATCCCCAGGTAACCTTCCTTGCACCAAATAACACCACTTACAGTGCCTGTACACTGCTGCCTGTTTCCTTTGTAACCTCTGGGGTATTGGGACTGTACAGACAGAAGTGTTGGGGTCTGGGTGAAAAAAAAAATCTCATAATCCTTAAACTTGCCCTTATCTGAGAACCAACAGCTTCTCCCAGCTCTGTGTTAACCCCAATTCTCTGGTTCTGCAGCACCTCCTTTAGGAGTAAGACTGAGTGGTGGGGCTCAGCCTTGGTTTGCCACTGGCAGAGCCCAGAACTACCTTGCAAAGTTTCTGCTTGTCATTTATGTCCCCTAACACTTGTCATCTTTCATGACTTCGTCATCATCCTTTGAGTTGAAAGGAAGTAGTAATTTCTAGCTTGTAATTCATCTGATGTGGTGCCTCTAATAGCTCAGGTGAGCCACATCCCCTAAATCCCTTTTTCCCTCTGTAAAATGTGTCTGTATCAGAGGTGTGTGGAGTTAGATTAAATTATTGTGTTGTGAAAAAAACGAGAGTTTGCTTGTGTCTTCAGGGGGCTGATGCAGAAGCCTGCCCACTTCCAGCCTGTACCAAGGCTGGACCAAACTGTGCCTTGTTTCATTTGCATCTGATGCCAGGCAGTCTGGTTGTAGAAGATCCACAGAAAAGTTCTTAGCAGGAAAATCCTCTTAATACAAAGAAAGGCTGTCTATTGGGTAAAACCAGAACCTCTGTCACTGTCTAGATGTGCCCTGCTAGTCATTTATTTTGATGGTATAGAAATCTTTCTGCCTGGAAATGTGGCCCCAGAAAATGACTAAAGAAAATCAAAATTCCAATAAAGGGTATTCCCATCAAAGTTCTCATATTCTTTTATTAGATTTCTGCATCAAATTATTTGTGTGTTAGAAGATTTAGAAGCAGTCTGTGTTCTCTGGACTTCTGTGCTTTATATCCTCCCAAAGGAAAAATTCCAAGCTCTTTCAGACAGAGACATGACATAAAACCGAAATACACCTCAAAAAGGGGTACTGGAGGCAGTACAAAGTACTGAAGAGTAACAAAGGCAGAATCTGAAATTCCAGCATGGTTTAAGAGACACTTCTCAGTGTTTTCTGTTGAGCAGATGGAAGTGCCCAAGTCTCTGGATGACTTCTGCTTTTCTGGGTCCCTTTAGCAAGCTTGAATTGTCTGCAGGACATGGTGAATGAAACTTAATTGCTGGTAATTTAATTCCTAACCAATCCCTTTTTTTCTCTCTCCAAAAATACAGTTGGTAAAAGGGAGCAACTTATAGAGGAGAGATAATAAATCTACTTAAGTAATTTATTCTAAAAGTCTTTTTTATCAGTAACTGACCTTCCAGCTTGAGAAGTTGTCCAGCTGTCTTGAAGGGAACCTTTGTTAATGTTGGCAACAGAAAAAAAGGGGGAAAAAGAAAAAAAGTCAGTGTTCCACAGCTTTATCTTCAAATCCTCTTTTGCTTTAGTAGCCCAGATTTGCCAGTTAGAGGAATGAGGCACTGAACACGAGGGAATTCTTAGAGCACCCTGGAGAAAGACACTGCCCTGGCAGTGCTGGTGTTAACGTGGAAAAGCAGTGCAGGGAGCAGCCACCTCCATCCACAGGATGATGCATTATGCACACTCCTCCTGTGTTTCCTGGATTTTCGTGTGGGTGATGTCTGAGTGAGGCACAGTGATGCACAGCTCTGGAGGAAATGCAGCTGTGTTATTGTTTGAGCAGGACTGCACCTTCAAAGCAGGTTTTAAAAGACTGCTCTGTTGCTTCTCCTTGCTTTCTTTGTCTTTCTTTCTATTATAGCCACGCAGTAGAACGGTTTCTTTATTTGCTTTTCTTACAGTCTAGTTTAGCTATTTCCCTTTAAAAAAAAAAAAAAAGTGATGTGACTTTGTGTTGACATGGCTGTGAAATCACATGGTACATGGGAACCATCTGAGTAAAACCTCCTCAAGCCTCCTGACCGGGTGAACATAAACCTCTAGATTCTGCCTGGCAAATGGCCAAACCCAAAGCTCTGCAAAGGCCATCTGCAGGCCTCAGTTTCTGTTTCATTAATTCCACCTGAACTTGTAACTCATCTTCTTAACAAGGCATTTCTGGTTTTCTGTAATTGCTTATGCAGCAAGGAAATCATTGCCTTTCCCTGCCTCCTATGTGGATGTCCCTGACTCATGTTCACAGCCTCCCAAAGCTTGGGTGTTCTTTTCATAGGGTTAAAACCAATTTAAAGTCAAGTCAACTGTAAAATGACTGGTCTGGAAATTGAAGAGTCTGAAATTTAAGACCCTGCAAATATACTGTATTTTGAAGGGAGAAATAAGAGGTGAAAATTGTCCATTATGTTTCTTTATCAGCATATGATGATTGGAACATGTGGAGCACTTCCATTTGTCAATATTTTTTCATGCTGCTGTCTTGCTAAAATAAAGTTACAGAATTCCACAGTTCTTCCAAAATGCATATATGGTGTTTATTCATTTCCAAGTGTGTGTGTATTTAAAAGATAAGAAAATAAGGAACTGACAATATTTGCCTTGTAGACTAGGAATTGTAATCCTGCTTGTTCTTGACTTATTGAAAGGAGGTTGCTGCAGTTTTGCCTTTATTTCTGTTTCCTTTTCCAGGCCAATTAAATGTAATTTATGTATTATCATACTTTTAAAAGATATTATTACTGTACTATGTAATGACTATAGTCTGAAAAGTTGGTAAGATTTTCCTGAAATCAGCTAAGTTACAGTAAGCAAGGGTTGCTCAATGACACAGGCCCCTGCAGATCATGGTTTTAATACTCTGAATATTGCTGCTTTCCTTTCTTAATATTTCTGTGCCCACTCGCATTCCTGATCACAGAGGCAGAATTGTTCCATTACAGGCTGAATAGCAGTGTGGATGAAATGAGGAATTGAGAAAGAAAAATAATAGAATTATCTGTAGAAAAGAAGAAGAGTCAAAATCAGGTGACAGAATAAAATAAGAAGAGATATGGGAACATGTTAAGATTGCATGAGGAAAGGTGGTTTAGTGGTTTGCTAAATGGGGGAGGGGGCAGTGGTTTGAATGGCTGTGCTCAGAGGTAGCAGGAAGTTGTGAGGCAAAGACACACTCCTAGCTGAGCACTAAATAAAGCAATGCTTAGAGGAGAGTGGGGAAATTCAGGGGTCTCTGCTGGACCTTCCTGACTTCAAATAGAGAGGTCTCCAACCCTGTGTGTTGAATCTGTTCAGCTTGAACCATATTCCTTTCCTCTGCAGGCACCCAGAACAAGACATTAAAATTATTTAAGTCACTAAGAACACAGGACATTAGTAAAACTGGTAGTATCTCAGTATGTTGTGCTTAACCCTGTATAAAAGCAGAGACTTTAGAAAGTTTAGGAAAATGGGAGCTTTCCAGGGATTATACAGCTGTGCTTAGTTAAACTTCATGGTTTTGAAATATCATGTCCATTGTTGCATTATTAATTGGTGCCTTCTCTGAACCACTTAATTAATTAGCTTGCTAGTTTTGTCATACTTTCTAGCAATCTTAAAATAATATTTAAATTATTTTCACTGAAGGCTCTTAACAGTAATGACTGAGACTGACAAATGAAAAAATGTTTGGTTTTGGTTTGGCCACTTGGAATCCAGTTTGTTGTATGTAGTACAACTTGAACTTCCAGAACCCCTTGAAGAAAAAAAAAAAGGGATGAAAAAGAGGGAGTTAAGTAATGGAAGTCTTTATTTGTATTAGTGTGGGTTTTATGTGTTTGCTTGTTAGATGTGAATTGGATCATCTGAAGCATGACTTGCATTTCTCCATTTCGTTGAGAAGTGAAGCCATGGAGCACTGAGGGAGTCAAGTTTGATCTGTGCTTAGAAAATGGCTTACCCTGGAGCTGTGCCGTGGCAGCAGCAGCATCCCCAGGGAAGGCTGGGGTTTGCTGGGATCTGTCAGCCTCTCCTCCTCAGAGAGGCATTCCTAAACCCCAGGGAATCCCCTCCCCTAAAGTTCTGGAGTAAGCAGTGTGGAGGAATAATAAGCACTTCCTTCCTTTCTATTTTCAGTGACTGAACTAGAAAGTGCCACAGTGCTGCGGCTCTGCTCACAGCACTGTCCTCTGCTGCTCACCCTCCTCCCGAGCCTGCACTTCTGCCAGGGCAGGCAGAGCACCGATTCCAGGCTGAAAAAGAATGGTAGAAGTGTCACCAGGATTATGGTAGACTGGCTTCATTATTCAGTTTTATATTGAATGTAATGTTCAGTATTAAGTTCTCTGCTGCTCACCCTCCTCCCGAGCCTGCACTTCTGCCAGGGCAGGCAGAGCAGCAGTTCCAAGCCAAAAAAGAATTGTAGAAGTGTCACCAGGATTATGGTAGACTGGTTTCATTATTCAGTTTCATATTTAATGTAATGTTCAGTATTAAGTTCTCTGCAGGGTTTTCACTAGTCCCAGATTTATTTTTTCCTAGCAGTGTGTGGCAGGCTTCCCCCGCCCCCACTCTTGCAGCATGTTTGTTTTGCCAGGAAGGCATGGAGAGCAGCCTGATGTTTTGGATCTTGAGAGGCATTTTGGAGTTGTTGGAAGTGTCTCACTCCTTCCTCTGGTTTGGTGTAAACAGCTCTGCTGGCTGTGGCAGCAGGGAGGAGAACTTTGAGCAGTGGCAATGGTGGCCAGCAAACACGAGCGGCCGCTGGATGTCAAATCCTTTCGGGGCCAGAGCTGCAGACATTTTGTCAGGTGCCTTGAGAGGCCATAACCAGCAACAAAATCTTTCAAAGAACTGGGAATTGTTGTCACAAGGATCTGCACTTCTCTGTGAGTGTATTTTCAAGGGAGGTGCTTTGCTAACCAATCTCCATTTTCAAGTGATGATGTGAAAACTTTAATTTTAGTCAAACACAATAATATTTCCTGGTCTTCTCCCCAGTTGTATCTTTGCAAACTTTGCATTCCTGTATTTCTTAAGCTTTGTTAAAAATAATAAAAGCCTAATGTTCAGCTTCTTTAAAAAGGTTGCAGTGTGTGATCTGAATTCAGAAGTGTTCTTCCTGAAGTTTTTTGATATTTGGGAAGGAAAAATGAATTCCTGATGGGCTTTGTTAAACTTCTCTTTGGGAGAGATTTAAAAGAGACATTATTTAGATTCTGACTGAAATCACAGTCTTCAAAGTTCCACATGGCTCATGAAATAAACTGTGGTAAACTCACTTTACCAACAGTGTTTTGCATATTGCTTAATAAAATCACTGATGGAATGAAGATTGCTTTGGTGGCAGGTTTCTTTCTGCTTTTGGCTCGAGGCTGCCTGTGGAACAGGCAGGTATGCAACATTGGACCCCTGTCTGTTGCTGTTTTGCATTTATAAAGCTGCAAGTCAACACATGAAATGTTAGTGACTTTGCTTTCAAATCAATCCTGCTTTTGTAATTGCACTGGTAAACCTGGGGACTCCTAATGTGAGTTTTAATTTAACCTCTTCTAATGTGCCCTGCTGTAGAAGACAGCAGCACTCTCCAAAATACACAACTTTGTTTCTATCTGGGGGCCTTTTTCCTGGCTTTCTGGATGCAGTTTGTATATTCTGTCGTTGAAAGTGGTTCTAATACATTGTTGTAATTTCCAGGGTAGCATTAAAATGTATGCATGGGATATGTGAGAAAGAGCTGCAAAATTATTTCCAGCTAATTCCAGATGGGATATCTGATCCAAGTGATCCTCCTGATTCAAATGAAGGATGAGATAATGCTGAAAAAGACCAGGAACCTACCTACACATTGGCAGTGTTCCACTCCTACAGTGTGCTGGAGTTGACCATAAATTGTTTTGTGTAGTTAAATTGGCTAAGTAGGTTGTTGCAATGTGGTGCCATTATGAGGCATTCACTTGTTTTGGGATTTGGCAGGAACCCAGTTTACATACGTGCAGAGAAGCAAAAAATAGCAGCTCCAGAATGTGTTTCATCTGTAGGCTGAAAGGAGAGCCATTGTATGGTTTGGGCAAAGAAAAAGCATCTCTATTTAAATAGAAATCTGTGCTGGTTTACAGAACTGTCACCTGCAGGATCTGTATGTGCCTGGAGCTGATGAGCTCCCTGGGCAGGTGAGCTCTGGGCCACCAGGCCAGGGGAGGTGTTTGTGGACACTGGGTGTTGGGAATGGGAGGAAGGGATGGCTGTGCCTGGGGCTTGGTTGTGGTACAGTTTTAGGAACATTCTGGAAAAGGGAAGCTACAAAAAAGAGTTTGAAAGAAAGCTTCAGGGAGCAAAGAGGAAGAACAGCTTTATTGTGATCACTAGGGAGTAAGAGTGGAGGGCATGAGGAAAAGGAAGAGCAAGAAAATTTGGCAGATTAGTCTGTGCATTGTATCTGGTTGAAGTCACTGTTTTCCATGTAAAAGCACTGATATGAAACCATTGATATTTCTGTGGGTTTTTTTTCCTAAGTTCCTACATCTCATGGAGTGGAACTAGAGATTTTCTGCAGACATGCAAGGGAAGGGTCCATTTTACACAGGGGGTTATGGATCTGCTTTTCTGGTCAAATGTCATTTATGATTGCAGTAATCATTTTTTTTGCTTCCACTTTGTATTAAGTTCTGAAGAGTTTTGATCACACCGAAAGTAAGGCTAAACAAATCGAAGCATGACCTTTAAACAAAGATAAAGGAGTAAATATTTGTATATCCTGCTCTCTGAACGGGTTTGGAAAGCCAAACTCTTTCTCAGTCAGGTACTCCTATCAATGAGACTATTCTTTCCTGCCTTGCCACAAAATTGTTTACATAATCAGAGGATTTTCATCTTAGAAAGCTACTACAGGAAAAGCTTCAGAACCAAATAAAGCACAAGGGAAGGGTTTGCACTGTTGCAGCAGCAGTTTTTGTGAATGATTATAATCTAAGTCCCATCCTAACATGCATGGTAGCACGTGCAGTTCATTTCTTCACGTGTGGTAGACTAGGGTGCTGACAGCATCCACAATAAACACCTCTGAAAACAATCTCATTAGATGTATTAGGCATGGCAAAATCTGAGCTGACTAACCCTGATTAAATTATATTTGCTATCACTCTCCAGCCTTGCTCCCCGAAGATTCCCTTGTCCCAGAAATTTAATTAGAAGGATGTATGGCCAAGTATTTGAATCTGCCACTGGAAAATGGATTCTGCTGAGGAATCTGATGCTTCCTATTGGGCTGTGAACACTGATGATATCAAGGCACTAACCAAATTCCTAAGATGTTTAGTAACAGATTATTTGAAGATAGAAATTTGCTGTGACTGCATATTAACAGCTTTCAGGCCAGGAAAACTTACTTCAAGTTACTCCTTGTTTTTTAAGGTTAGTTGAGCTTTGACTTAGTAAGGCATGTTCATTGACATTGAAGACAAATGCACAGTATAATTTGGGCTTTGCCTGCTTTTTCTCAGAACATTCAGAAGCATATTTCAAAGGTGTGCTGTGGCTTCTGTGAGCCCTCCTCTTTTGCTACTGGCAGGAATCAGTTGACTTCGAATCCAGGTCTAAATCCATATCTCACTGTCTGGGGACCAGAGCTTTTGTGTGTCCATTATTCCCCTGGCCCTCAGTGAAACTGAACATGCTGCAGAATCTGACTCATATTTTCATGGTTCTGTCCTTTACAGTTGGATCCCTCTTTGAAGGTTTCCCTTTTCCTGTCTCTGCAGGGAATCTGGCGCATCCCCGTGGATGAGATCGACCGCCCGGGCAGTTTTGCGTCTCATATGAACCGCTCCATCGTGCTGCTGCTCAATGTGCTGTCACAGCTGAAGGATTACAACACCTTGCTCAAAGTCTCATCTATGCTGCAGAGGACCCCTGATCAGGGAAAGTACGATAGATTTCTTTTAAGCCCTTCCTTTGTAAAGCTTCGAGTGTGTTTTGTTCGCTGTGTGACTATTTTATTTAAAGCCGCTCTTTGTTTAGGAAAAAAAGTCTTTAGGCAGATTCCCTTGGGAATATAGTGGAATGATGGCTAATTTTTCTCAGGATTGTGATTCTGTAATGTAGCCTGGAGTTTCTGTGCCTTCTAAGCCTGCTCAGGCTTACAGAGGTGGTGTGTCACGTGAGGGATTCTCTGGAGGAGCAGAGCCGTGGCTTGGGCACCCTCTGCTCGCTCTTGTGTAAGAGCTGAGCAGTGCAGGAGGTCATGGCCCAGCATCCTGCCTTCCTGTAATCCTTGGTGGCCTGAACAATGGTTATGTGCCTCTTGGCAGCTGATGCTATTTAAAAAGCTTATCCTGTTCAGGAGTGATCTAATTTTAATTGCATTAACCTTATTTAAGAAAAAAGAAGCTATTAGTGTGAGCTATATATGGACTCGTATCAATGGGATGACCAAAATAAACATCCAAGGAAAACATTAAAGCAACTGAGGTAAAATTCTAGTAGGTTGTCCTGTGGGAAATGTTGAAATTGGTTTCTGGCAAATGCCTAAGAAATGAAACTTGAATGATTGATGGCAAAAAGTTGGAGGCATTGAAGGTTTCTTCATGTGTTTTTGAGTGTGAGTGCATGTGAATTTGCATGGATTGTAGTGTGTCTGGGAATATGCCACCACTTGTTCAGCAGACTTCAAGCCAAAAATACTTGGACTTTTAACTTATCAGAAGAACTGGACCATAGAAGGTTTCAATTCTGTCCTAAGCAAACCCATAGCTGTACTAAAAATACTGTGCTATTTGTAAGTCTAGACTGAATTAAAAAAACAAGTAATTTGACATGTTGGATCAGCCAGTGCCAGCTGTGGTGAGCTGCAATTGTTAGAGGTACTGAGGAATGCAGATATTCTGGGTGTGTCTGGGATATGCCTGGAACAACCCTATTTTTAAAAATAGGGAGGTTTTAGTTATTACTGAACTGATGAGGAGTCATGTGTTGATCGTTTGCTTTCTAGGCAAAAGATAACAAAATTACCAATTTAACCTAAAATCATAGAGGAAATATGTATATTTAAAATGTTGGCCTTTTGACTGAAATAATACCCTTCAGAGTTATTTACTTGATTTCTAGGCTTCTCATTGAAACCAGCTAATTCTGAAATAGAAATTGAGTTTTCCATTTAACTTAATTAGGGGGGATTGACAGCTGGAAGTGTTTTTCTTGAAAGCAGACTAAAACATTGTGTCCAAATACACTGAAATTACAGTGCTGTAGTAAATTAAATGAAGCTATAGAGGGAATGTTTTATGCACACAATATTATTTTTTGTAATACTAACTAGGAAAAAAGGTAGTAGCACACCCATGTATTAGCTCAAAAAATCCTGGGTCTGAAGGCAACTGATATGATCAAAGAGAGAGGATTTGCTGATGTCCTTAATCTCAGATGCACGCTTTATCCAGAACATGAAAATCACCTGAGAGTTCAACATAGTGTTGTGTAACTATAATACTCTTCTTCAAAAAAAGAACTGAATAAAAAGCTGGAATTTGAGGGGCACAAAAGGCTTGATACAAGAAGACTGTAAATCTGGTTGCCTGGTTTGCTCTGGGTTTGGTTCCTTGGTGTCTTCCCATTTCTCCCCTTCCCTCCGTTTGCAGACAGAGCTTCTGCTTTGTTTGTGTCATCTCTGCTTGTGGGGAGAGGAAAAGAGCTAGAGTGTTATATCCCAAAATTGTTCCATTTCAGTATGCACCTGTAGATATTTTGCTTGTTTCTGATGTTTTAAAATCGTTGTGTTGGCTTTTTCTTGCTTTTCCTGTTTTTCTTTCGATGTCCTGCTTCTTGCTTTTCGAGTGCTGTAAGCTTTTGGCAGCTAACTTCATTTGTGCTCTCCTGCCGTGGCACAGGAAGTATTTGCGTGATGCAGATCGCCAGGTTCTGGCCCAGCAAGCCTTTGTGCTCACAGTGAAGGTGCTGGAGGACACTCTCAACGATCTCACCCAGGTGAGGAGCAGTGCACTTCATGGCTGTCATTTAGTAATTAGGTTTTGCAGTGCTCAGTTCACACCTTAGGTGTCCTGAGACTGAAGGGCTGTATTTATAAGCACTTAACTTCTGATACCTTTTGTTTAAATGCCACTACACAGAAAATTTTCTTCCAGCATTGTTGCTTTTTGGTTTTGAAATTCAGTAATAAATGCAGTTTTTGAAAATGGATTGCAGTAAGTTTGGTTTGGCTGTCCCTTAAATTTCAAATAATGGTAGATACATGTAGTGTACAAGATCTCCATTTTCAGGTGGGGTTTATAGGAAGTTTCCTTTTAAAATGAACTAAGATTCCTCTTGCAAAACAATCCCAGACAGCTTGGTGTTACATGCGTAGACACTTTTCACTGCTAGTCCTTGACAGCAGCACACTCATTATTACATGTAATTGTAATCTAGATTTAGTTTTTAGAAGTCATCAAGAGGCAAATCAGTTTCCAGGTTAAGGGATCTGAATATTGGAGCTTTACTTGGTAAATAAATTCAAGGAAGAGCTTGTTCCTAAAGGTTTTCTAAGTTAACAGACTATAGGTTTAACAAATTAAATGAAAACATTGTCAAGAACACTGGAACTCACTATATGAAATAGTTTGTTCATAAATCTGGATGTAAGAGTTGTATCACTGTCAGTTTTTGAAAGAAGAGATGATGTACTGAGGTTTTCTACCTTTGGAACATCACCAAAGTAAAGGTACAAAAACTAAAATACTATAGCAGGGTTTTGCCTAGTTTTTGATCTATTAACAAAAAGGTTATGTAAGAACAATGAAAGGAAAGATTCTTAAACTTGAGCTTGATCTGCAGCTGCCAAAAGAAACAGGTTTGTTTTTGATTTTAATATGTTAGAAGAAAAATTTGTGTGATTAAAACCTTGGATTTCATTTAGTTGGATCCCTTAGCATGGACTGAAGTAGTGAGGGAAAATAAACATTGTGGCTTCAGTTCAGCCTGAGCTGTTTACACTTCTCTGTGGTGTTTTCATTTATTAAAATACTTCTAATTGTAAGATTTGTGGCCTGGGTTAATTAATATTGAGGAACAAAAAAGAATGAACACAGAAGAAGTAATGAAAGGTACTTGTCACTATTCATGATAGTCACAGCAATGCTTTCTGATTTCACTGGTAACAGAGAGGAATGATTTCTTTTATGAAGGTTTCAGAAGATCAGGGTTCCAAGTCTTGTAGCCTTGCTTCAGGAAGGATGACAACAGACGTCTCCAATAAAACTAGTGCTGAGGAGGGCAAAGATGTCCTTCCCAAAAAGCCAGTTCTATCGGATGGAGTGGTACACAGCACTGAAAATGGAGTGAAGGAAGTGACCCAGGGACAAATTCCCAATGCTATGGACATACTGGAACAAGAGGACAGGAACGACAAGGAGATTAAAGAGCTTCCTGGGCCTGGTTCAGTTGAGCCTATGGATCTTGATGGCTTTTCCAATGACCCTGAAAAAATCGATTCTTCGTGTAAGCGCAGCGAGCCGGAGCGTGTGCAGTCCGGCAGGAGCGCGAAGGACAGAGCTCCAGAGAGCAGGACTCCTGAGCTTTCCTTGGAAGAGCTCAGCATCAGCTCCAAGCACCAGCAGCAGGCAGCTAAAGGAACACTTCAAGCAGTACCTGCAGAAGAACCAGTCCAGAGGTCAAGCAGGAAGAGGAAATTACTTGAGGATGTGGAGTCTGGAAAAACACTTCTGCTCGATGCTTATCGGGTGTGGCAGCAAGGGCAGAAGGTTATGGCCTATGACCTGGGCAAAATTGAGAAGATCATGTCTGAAACATACATGCTGATTAAACAGGTATGATTAATTGTTATTTCTCTGTGTGGCCTCAGACATGGTTTTAGGATCTAACAGGATCCAAACCAAGCAGTGTGAAATTAGCCCTAGATCTGTTTAAAACCTGGGGAGATAAACACTTCCCAAAGAGCCATTCTCTTGACAAGGCCATTGCTGGGAATGGGAAATAGGACTCTCCGTGGTTTGAAACTAAATTTGTGAAATGAGTTAAGAGCTGTAATACCAGTTATGTGGTGTTTGTTCAGCTAAATGTTAGTTTAAACTGAGAGAGCTGAGTATTTATCTTTGGATATGTGCTCCTGAATAACCTAAGGTCAGCATTTTGCTGTAGAACTGCTGCTTCTCCCCCTTGCTCCCATGCTCTACATCCCCATTTCATCTCAATTTAATTAGATTTATAGAGGAGCTAAGTAATTATGACTTCATTAGTTGTGATTCTGTGTTCAGGTGGATGAAGAAGCAGCACTTGAACAGGCAGTCAAGTTTTGCCAGGTGCATATGGGAGCATCAGCACAGAAACAGGTAAGCTCTGAAGCCTTGAGTGCTGCTAACAAGCTTTTATGAGTCTGTACAGGCTAATCTGTTGCTGAGTGTCTGCAGCACCCAGAAATACCTGCTTTCCTTGTGTTGGTGTCATCTAAGATAAGTTGGGCTACATTAGTAGGAGGATCATCCCCTTTATTAGGGCTGCTGTTTATGTCAGGCTTGCAGGATAGTTTTCATGCCCAGAAGCTGTTGGGGAAACCCCAAATGATCTTCAAACTGAAGTATTTCTGGCATACTACAATTTTCCTAATGTCCACATCATAGCCCAGCATTTCATGGATGGCAATTACTTCTCTCTGCTCCCTAAGGGCTCCAACCTCATCAGCTCTTGCCTTGCTGACATTGCTCTCTGCTCCAGAGATACCAGATAGCTTTTCTTTAACTCTCTTAAAAACAGTTACTCACTTTGTTTTAGCTCCTAGTTTCTGAGTTTACCCAGCAAACAATTATAAGAGCTTTAAAGGGATCATTATTTATCAGTCCTTAATGTGAAATCAAAGCCAAGAAGAAAACTGGATGAATGACATATTTGTTGGTATTCATTTTGCAGCCCTAATATGTTTACTACATTTGTATTTTCCATCATTTTTGTTCAGTTAAAATGTGCTTTTGTACAGTGCATCTTTTAGCAGAGTAATAGCAGAGGATGTAAGAGGAAAGGTAGGTTTTTTTCTTTATTTGGTTTTCATGGAAGTAACTTTCTCCAATTTGTGCCCCTCAGGAAGTCAGTAACATTGTTCCATTGAACTATAGAAATGAACAGAGATGTCGAGAGAGGTATTTAATAGAAGTGTTGGTTTACTTGTGGTCTGGTATTTCAGGTTTTCAATTTTTTTAATAAATAAATGTTAGCTCAGCATGGTCTTTTTCAGTTTATTTTGAGGAAAAAATAGACGTCATCACACTGTGATTTATGACTTTAAAATAAAAAGAATTTGCTAGAAAGCTTCTTTAAAAAGTAATGTTACTGTTGCTTTTTTGGACGTGTTCACCTTTTTTAAAAACCACTCACCAAATTCTCCTTTATCAACCCAATTCCTTGAAGGTTCTGGGAATGTCACTGCTATTCCAGTTCTTCCAGCAAAGTCACTGATTCTCAGGCATGTGACAAAACATGAGAGCAGTGAAAAACCACACAAACTAATCTTGAGAGCAGACACAATAGGTGAACTAGTATTTAACAGCACTGGAAGCAATAAGATTTCCTGTTAAATCACTTGAAATAAAACATACCCCTTAACATGCTGCACTTGGAAACTTTCCCTTCTAGGAAGCAGTCCCAGCTAACGAGGTTATTACATCCTGCAGTCTCATTTTCCTCTGCTTCTAGCAGCATCTTGCAAGCTGTGTGAAGCTGCTCATACAGCACTGTGAATTAGTGTGGAGACACAGGAATAGCCACTCTTGTAGACATCTGTCTGTTTTCAGCAGACTGAATCCTGTTTTCTTTAAAATTGGCAAGTATTTGCCTTCTGTAAGCAAATGATGTCATGTACAGAGCTGCCACAGCCTGGGTAAATGCTTTGTTCCTGGATAGTTTGAGGGGGTTTGCAGGGCCTGTGGTTCTTCAGTCACTTAGCCCAAGAAATTGACAGTAAAAAAAAGAAAAAAGGCAAAAACAGGGGAAAAATCCACCTTTATATGTGTCTTTCTCAGCTGGCTGTTGTATTTTAAAGTTGCAGGTGTTATATGGTTTCTTTATGGAAGTTTTCACTTGCTACTAAAATTAGCCATTACTTAAATTCTGACTTTTTAACTTTCTTCCAGACTAGTCAAAGTTTCTAACCTAAATATTTAACAAGTGTGTTAAAATCTCCTCCTCTGCCTCTCCAGGCACAAGCAGGAAACAATGGAGCACTCAATGAGAGGAACTGGACAAAGTGGGTCCTTACACTTGTGGGAGCAGATCTCATCTCTTTAATGGCTTGGCAATGCTGTGACCCTTTGACTTGCTCTCAGAAATCCTCTCTAGTTGTTATGAGTGATGCACTGCTAACGTGTTTCAAGCCAATGAGAGGCACATCACCTACAAAGTCAGCTAAAAACATGAAGAGAGGCTGAGAAAGGTTGGCTTCCAGCTTTGAAGAAGGCAGGAAAAGTCAGTGGTACAAAACTTTGCCATGATAAGTTCCAGTGCTCCTGGAGGACTGGAGAAATTGGAGTGTTTTCCATTGGCAGATTCCAGTAATTGATATAAAATGGCATTCTGTGTAAGTTGCTGGGACATTTCTTTCTGTATTCAATATTAATACTTTTTTTTAGTGATATATTCATCAACTTCAGCACGTTTTGGTTCACAATTTAAAGTGCTGATATTAATGTTGTTGTGGAGAAAAGTGTGGCCAAAAGTAATTCCTCCACTTTTTGTCCTTTTCTCTTTAAATTCTTAAGTGTGAATAAGACTTTTGATATACACCTATCAAATGGGCTGAAATCCACTGGTGGTTGCTGGGTCATTAGCAGTCAAGTAACTAAAGTCACTTCACTGGAGATTTAATTGACTTTCTGGTCAAGCAGCATTTTGAAGGTTTCTTGTTCTTTTCTTTGATTTTTCTATCTGAGAATGTTATCTAAAAGATCTGCAGAGATCCTGAAAGCAGTCATCTATTGCTCTGAGTTATATTTTTAGTCTTGCCAACTGTGATTTTCATATGAAATTAATGGTCCCTGGAAATGGAATATGAAGGAGGCCTTGTTGAGGGAGGATGAAAGATTGAGGCAGACTAGTTTGATTTTGAAGTAACATTGAACTTAAATATGTGGTCCTGGGTACCAAGGAGGGGACATGTTGGCAGCAAGCAGTTGTAAGGATTCTAGATAATTAGAGAATTCCTAATAAGCTGCTCCACTGACTACCTAAAATTGCTTTTACTAAATTCTTCATTTTATGCTAGTAAGGACATACTGACATGGGAAAACTATTACAGTACAAGCTAGGATGAAGTTTTGTATTGCCCAGAATATTCTATAAATGCATGTGGAGATAGTTCAGTTTAAGAACCCATTTGTCTTCTTTTTTCCTGCAGTCAGGAAAGGTATTTCTATTACTGTGGACTTCATACTGAATTCCTTAATATTAAAATTGCACCTTTCACCAATGTTGAAAGTCATGACAGTTAAAACTCTATGGTTGTATGTTGGGATTTAATGTATCACTAATCCTGAGAACTGAATTTATATAAAACAAATACTTTTAAAACATTGTAAAAATCAACTTTGCACACAGGGCTGGATTTAACATCTCTAAAAATACAAGAGTGTTCAGAGGCAAAGCTCCAAAATGCCACAGTCTCTGCTCCTGTGTTGTGACCCCTGAGAACATGGGACTGTGTGTAGAAAGCCCTGGTAATGGGTAGTGTTGTAGGAGCTGAAATTTCTATTGGCTCTTCAAGGTATAGTATATCATCCAAATGTCATGAGAAGGGGCTATTTCAACATTGCTGAGTTATTTAAGGCTCACTGCTGCCTTAGCCAAAAAATCCTTGCTCTGGGACCAGCTCCATCCCTGAAGTGTCAGGGAGAGAAAGGAAATTTTCAGCTGCTCTTTCCTGCTCCATCTGCCAGGCCTCGAGCTCTCCCTGCTTGGTTCAGGCTGCCCAGATCTTCCCTTTCACCTTTTGCTTCTCTCACCTGTTCCACAGTAACAAACCCATGGCCACCTTCTCCCCCTGGCTGATGCCAAGCTCCACGTGCTTTCCCCATTTCCCTGTCTCACCCTACAGTCAAAACACATCAGCAGATTTCTGTGTCAGGTCTAATTAAAACTGATGCTTCATGAAGCTACCACCGGAATCAAAACAATGAATTTTATTATAAACACAATCAGGTTATGCAAATGAGCCTTTCAGGCTCCTGGCAGGCTGCCAGGATGATCCCTGAGTTTATAAAAGTTTTGCTGCTACTGTAATATAAAAGTGGTAGTTCCTGAGGGCAGGTGCTGCTTTAGTTGCTCTTCCTGCCCTTCTCTAGTTCCAGAACAGATAACTGGGGTCTTGTTTTCTCCTTCCACCTTCCCCCTCTTCCCAGGGCTGGTGTGAGTGGTCTGAATCCACAGCCTGGTACTGAAGACTTGTCTGGGATCACTGGTGGGTTTATCTCAAGGCTGTGCTGAAACCACACACCAAGTTCAGATTGACTCAGGAGCATGGCTCTGGTGCTGGGACAGTCCCTGTGTTGGACCTGACAGTAAATGTCATATTTCACTTGGAATAGGAAAACATTTTCTCCTGTGAGTGAAGCTAGAGGGCACTCCCATGGATTTTTCCTTGTGCTCTGGAATGCAGTCAGCACTGCAGTGACATGGGCTCTCAGGCATTTTTCTTCAAGGAGAAAACTTGAGAGTGACTTGTCTGAACTGCCTTGAGTGTCTAGAGTGTTTTCTTCTTGAATTCTCACATTAAAAAAAAACCCACAAAGCAACAAACCACCAAGCTGTTCTCTTCAGGAAGCAGCTAAAAGCCTTCTGTAAAGGCACTTTGCTGGGAATGGGAGGAGATTAGGAGAATATTAAATAATTAGAAAATAATCGTCTTCTACCTCATGTGTTTTCTCCCCCTTTTTGTTCCACCCACATGCTGCTAATTTTCATCTTTTCTTCCTGCACATCAAGACGTCAGAGACTGCTTACAGCAAAAGTTGTTTTTCCTGAGTTGTCTGTATGCTTTATTAATGCAGCAAAGATGACAAGAAGGGAGGGGGAAGGAGGAGGTGGGGATGGGGGGGACAAAAGGACGAGCTCTTTCATGGTCTCCTACCAAAGGGTGACCATTTTGTTCACTGTTGCATTTGCCAGTTGCCATGGCATCCCCCTCTCACTCTATCCTGGAGGTGTATTCTTGATATAATTAACAGCTCTCCTCCTTCTGTCTCCTGCAGAAAGCAATCATTAAGTGAACATGAAGGAAAGAAAAGTCACTTTTTCTCTTTTACTTTGTATATTAATGTTTTTCATCCTGCTACCTGGTGTAACAATGATGTTTTTGTGTATGGAAGTGTTGCTGCAGTATGGCTGCCAATGTAGAGCAGGACATGAACCCTGCATGCATTTGTGCTAATGGGGGATTTAGTTAGGCTAGAGTTCAATCATATGTGTATAAACCTTTGTTATTTTCTATACATAAAGTGCTCTTGAGAAATACAAGGTTCTTCAGGATCTTGATCATAGATATTGCTGGTATTTCTGATGCACCTAGAAGAAAACTTCCAAATGAGATTTCTTTCAAATGCTGCTGTAGAGAGATTGAGGAGGGGAAAAAAAATAAAGGCATAATTTAATTAAAACACAATACTGAGCAGGAGCTGGAGTGGTTATGCTGTGGAATGTGGCCAGCATATTGTTCAGCTGTTTGTGTGACAGCTTCCAGGCTTTGTGGGGATGTGCTGGTGTCCTTCTAAAAAAACACACCTTAGTGTGAGGTGAGTTCTGACTTCAGTCCCACCAGAGTGCTAAACTCAAGCATGGGAGTAATTGGAAAAAAAAAAAAAAAAAATCACAAGAAAACGTTATGTAACAGTTGCAGTTGCAGCATCTTTCATTAGGAAACTTTTCATGGGAAAACTGTCACTTTCCCTTTCTTTGGAACATTTGGTTGGTAATTTTTCCCACAGCCACAGAGCAGTGAGCCCTCCCAAAAGCAGGAGCAGGAAGGTTGCTGTAGGATTTCTTTGTTTTTCAAAATGTGTTTTGAAAAAACAGTAAGTATGGTAAAACTAAAGCCTTGGTCACATTCTCTGGTTTATGACTTCACAGGCTACAAAGTAAATTTTTTTCTCATGTTTTATCTTAATGCAGGATTTCTTTTATCTTAATGGTGGATTTCTTTTAGCTGCTGCTGAAGTGCCTCACTGGGAAACTGTAGGGAGCTATTTTTTCCAGTAACATCTGTGCAAAAATTCTGCACTTTTGCTGTTAATTTTATTGGTGGAAGGCTGTCCCAAAGCTGGATTTCCAGCATTTTCTTTGCTTATTTTTACATCAGCTTTCAACATGGCAAGGGTTTGTCCATCAGCTCTGTGAAGCTGAATGAACTCTTTGAGGAGAATGCTGAAATAGTCAAGGCTCTAACAAATAAAGAGACTGATTTTGCAACCTAAATCAGAAATAGTCACAATTCACACAGACATCCATCCTAATTATTCATTTAAATTTCACCTTTATACATTCTTCACAATGAAAACCATTTTTTGCTAAGTTTTTTAAAGAAGAGAAGTAAGATGGTGAGCTCTTTATGAAACCACTGGATCATCCATGACACCTTATTTGGATATTAATAATAAGCCTTAAATAATTATTCTATCCACTTTGATATATAGTCAATCTGAAAGTAGTAACTGCATGTCCTTTAGTACCTCATGTTTTTTTAACAAATCTAGGAGGAAGTCCAGTCTTGACTAGAGGAACCTGTGGTTACAATGAAAGACAGGAAGAAGTCAGATAAAAGAGTTTTTTATCTTATTTCAGTTATATTCACATGTTCTGGAAGTAACACTAAATGTAAGAAAATATTGGTTTCTTCTTGGTGACTAAAGCCACTTTGTAATAGTGATGGTAAAAGAGGCATTGAGCGAGGTGAGGTGGATTGGAGAGGGGAAAAGGAGAAGTTCTGAGTCAGAACTGGCTGAGTTTTGGCTTAGTACCACAGCAAAGTAAAAACTAAAAAATAATCTTCTGATTAGAAACCACATAAAACACTGGTAAAGGTTTGTCACTGCCTCTCAGTTTCCTACTGTCTGTCTGTGGAAAATAATCTTTATTATCCCTTACTGTTGGCTTAGAGTAGAGATAGGTAAACATAAAAGGCTTCTGGTAAATCCAAGATTTACTGTAGTGAATTTTTCTGGGTTTTTTTCTCAGCTGGGTGTTATGAGGTCCTGTGTTTTCCTGGAGAGCTGCAGGATGATGACATGTGGCCCCAAAAGTCCTGAGCAGTGTAGTTAGTGACAGTCCCTGAGCTGGCTTTTGTGAGTAGCATCACTTACTGATCAGAGGGGCTGGAATTGTTGCCCCTCCACGAAACCCAAAATTTTTTAAAGAACATGTGCCTCACTCTGGTGCTCATTTTAGCTTTGTGCTTACAGCTTTTGGATGGTCTTCAGTTTCTGAGTGCAGTAAAAATACCAAAAGCAGGTTTAAATCCCTTTTCTTAAGGCTCTGTGAGTTGCAGAATGCACAGTAGCCAACAATGGGTTTTTTAATGCTTGGCTCTGATTTTAAAGAAAGCTTTCTCCTTTTCCTTCCACCCCACTCCCTCTTTTGAGAAGACAAAAATCAGTGTGAGATTTTTTTATTTTCCTCCCAAAGTCTCTGTTTCCTTGGGTTGAAGAGAACCTGTCTGTTTACAGCAGCCTGAGACAGCTTTTTAAGACAGTTCCCTTTAAAGTATGAACACAATAATCTTTGGGTTGCTTTCTTTTGTATAAGGCTGCACTTTTGGAATACACATTAGAATTTTTGGTCATGGTTTTCCCGAGTCAGAAACATCACATTAGTTTCAGCTTTATTCTTTTTTGTAAATCAAATGTTTCAGTTCTGTGGGAAAAGAGCTGGGATACTTCATCCTGATGAGGAGAAGAATAATGGAAGATTAGGTTATGGGATTGTGGTCTTCAGCAGAAAGGAAGGAACCAGACAAGAGGCACCATTTCAAGTTGCAGCAAGAGAAATTTGGATGAAGTGATTGGAAACAAATGTTCACTGGGAAGGTGGTAAAACACTAGACAGGGGCCTGGAGAGGCTGAATCTCCTTCCTTGGCAGTATTTGGACTGGGCTGGCCCTGGGCCCCCAGTGAACTGAAATGGAGCTGGGAAGTCACTTCTGCTCTGCTTGGAGCAGGAACTGGGGCTGGAGACCTCCAAGGTCCCTTCAGCAGCAATTATTCCATGGGGTTGCACTCTCTCTAATAATTTTTCATCTGAATACTGTCCAAATGCAGCTGAGTTACTTTCCAAATGTCCTCTTTCTGGCTCTGCAAATAGCTGTGCATTTTTGTAGAAATCCAGTTGGAGGTGCAGATCCATTTTTAACATATATGTAGGTAAGTAGTACCTTCGTGTGTTTCTCTTGGAAAAAAAATTGGATACAATACAAGCACAGAAATGTCAGGTTCTACATCATCCATTATGCAAGTTAATGAAGTGCATGGGTGTGAAGGGTTTTCCCTTTAAATCACAGCTGAAAACATTTCCTCAAGTGATCTCACTCTGGCTTAAGGCTTTCTTCTGCAGTTTCATTTCCCTCAGGTTTGTGTGATCCCATTTGTGTGAGACCTTCAGTTTTGGAACCAATGCTTTAAGCTTCAGAAATTTGCTGCTTTCAGAGGAAAAATAGACCTTTTTTTTGATCCAGTGTGGTAATTGTTGTGAATATAACTGCTGTATTTTAATTTTTTTTTTGTGTACACATATTATCTGGCAGGTTTTAATTGTATGCTTTTTAGAGATTAATTAATCAAGTTCAGGAACTTCAAAAATACATTCTGCCAATTATTTTTTTTTAATGTACTTGTGTGCTCTCTACCTTTGAATTTTAAGTATGCATTTTCTTCACCTGAAAGTTCCTCTATGCTCTCAGTGAAATTCTATTGACTTTTCTGGCTTTGCAATAAGTCTTTGGTCATCCAGGACATTAGGTCCAATTTGATTTTACATTTGACAGCTGAACCCTGTTTCTGTTTCAGACATTCATACTCTTAGCATTATGGTTAAAATGAGGGGTTTTTTTCTTGGTACAGGTATGAGACAAACAATTAAACATCTGAGGATTCTATCTAACTGCATCTTTTACAGTCCAATAAATCTCCATTAAATGAAGACTCTGAAGAGTGTAAAATAAATGCTTTCTGTGGCCTCACAAGCAAGAATACATTATTTGATTACTGATAAAAGTTACAGAGAAGATATCTGTTTTATGGGTACTTTTATTCCCTTCTTTGGTGAATTTATGTCCCAGTTCTACCTTCTGTCTGTATAATAAATGACACTGCATTAAATTTTTAACCCTGGCATTGGAGAAGAGTGTTGCTCTTGGTGCCTGCACAGGCAGCAGATCTTCCCCAGCCTGTTTCAGCTGGGCCTTGGTGTTACTCAGTTCTGCAGTTGTCAGAATTTATTATTTGGAGTTATGCTGATCTCTTATTTCACAAGCGAATACATTTTTCTATTTTCTCCGTTTCTTCTCGCATCATTCACTAAGAATTATTTCTTGTGATAATTTGCAAAATCTCTTAAAGCACTGCAGATCTGTTTGTTCAGGTCAAGCACTTGTCAACATATTTTTAAATGAAAGAAATATGTTTCTGTTTACAGGAGATTGTAACTCATGCTTAATTACAGAGTTCAGGAAAGTATGTTATGTTGTGAGGGATGTGTTAAATTAAACTTTTTAAATGTGAATAAGTGTTCAAGTGCTAGTTTGATAAATAGACCATAAAGAACAGAAGCATAATCCATAAAGGAGAAAAGATGTCTTTAGAATAGTGGCTGAGTCCCTGTTACATTATATTCACTTTAAGGGAGTGTTTTGTGTCTCAGATGTGCTGGTGCAGTGGTCAGTGAAGCAGGGAGCAGAGTTGGTGACTTGCAGACATTTTCTCACTGCTGCCCCTTTTTCGTGCAGTCGACAGGAGAAGCACCCACAACCCCAAAGCACACCAAGGACACCCGAGAGAGCTTCTTCCCAGTAGCACCAGCCACACTGCATCCCACCCCAGTGAATCCAGACACTGTGACTCCTGAAAACCTCCTGAGACTGAATGATCTGCATTCCAAATCCAAACCAGCCTCTTCCTCTTCATCCTCCTCCTCCTCGGCGTCCTCGGTGCCGCCCTCGCAGGAGCCGGAGCAGCCCCGGAGCCAGAGCACAGAGGCTGCCCCCAGCACGGGGGATGCTGCTCGTGGTAAGTCCAGCCAGGGACTTCTGGCCCCCTCTGATGACTTTCCACACGGTGAATTAATTAATTAATTAATGCCTGAGTTCTGCTTCTGTCCCGTTTTCTGATCGCTGCACAGCGTCCTAAAGGCTGCACAGATTTTTGTCTTGGTCCTGAAGTGAGTGCATGTGCATGATCAATACAAACTTTAATTTGTAGGATAAATTAAAAGAGTGACCACTTTATGTAACTTTTATATGAAGTCATAAAATAGCAGCCTGAAAATAGTCATCTCTTTTAGAGAATTGAAGTCTGTAGCAGGATTAAAATTAAAATTATTTTGTTTTTTTCAATGAGTTGAGGATCCAGTTCTTTTAACGTTTTAAAAGATTTAAGGTATTTTAAAGTGGTTACAATCAAAATAAACTGGTGAGCAGCCCACATCTGTCTTAGAAGTGCTTGATTAACAGAATTATCTGCAGAGCTCTCACTGCCCAGCATATGTGAGTGTGGAGATATGTAACACTGATGAGCAAGTTTCTACATGGTCTGGGAAGTTAGCTTATCATCACTATTGCATTTCACATTTCAGAAAAGAAGCATCTGACAGGCCCAGAATGTTGGAATGTGTTATTTATAGCCCTGGTGTGGTTATGTGCCAGGTCAGAGCACAGGAAAGGATTGAAGAAACCAAACAAATGTTATTTATTCTATAACATCATTGTGTGATTTGTTTATGACTGTATTATGTAATTGGTCCTGTACAGTCTTCTAGATGAGGAAAGAATAAATGAGAACACTGTCATTTGCTTTACTGCTGTCATGGCAGGCTGGCTTGTTAGCAGCTGAAAAATCTCTGTGCTGGGTCATACTGATCCACTTTGGGGAATGAAGTAAGATTAGACCCAATTTCAGACTTGCCTTGGGTGCCCAAAGACTTGGTTGGGAATATTTGTGGGACACTGTGCATGTTAAGGTGGCAGAGCACCTGCCATAGCCTGTACTTTCTTGCAACTTTAGCAGAAGCACTGTCTGAAAAAGCATCTGCTGCTGCCTGGGCTCACTCCATCTGTTCACAAGCCTGGGCCCAGCACTACTCACAAAATGCCTTAGACAAGTCATGGGAGCCCAGATCAGTTATGAATGAACCACAAACACAACAGGTATTGTGGAAAATGATGCATGAAGGCACAGTGGAAATAGTGTCCAGATTTGTGAGACAGGATGTTTGTTTAGTTTGGAATTGTGACTTTGTAAAGTTTTTGTCTTGATACTTCTGGTATGTCATTTCTTTCCTTATGTAATCAGCCTTGGTATTTGAATGCACATAGTCTGAGTTCATCAGCAGTGAAGAGCAAGTTAGGGAGAAATAGGTTTTCCCAATTTGCTAATCTCTGAGTACAGAACAAAATGGAAAGTTAACATCTAGTATCAGCAGTTGTATTATAGGTGTCTAATTTTCCTTTTTCACAATTCCAGGGAGAGATTGTCTTAGGAAGGAAAAAGAGAAAAGGGGAGTGATGAGGAAGGAATTGCTTAGTCTGTGTGTAAATTACATTTGTTACTGTCCTCGGGAAGCAAAAGAATGGAGTTGCCTGGTGTCATAAGATGTCTTGTCTGGCTTGTTCAGCAGGGAGTAATTTGGGTTTGTGCCTAGACAACAGGGGAGGAAAAAATGAATCCTGTGTGAGGCTGTTATGTACTTACTAAGGAGACTGGTGTAGGAATGACAATGCTGATAAGAACTCACCTATTCTTCTGGTTTTCAAACAGAACTCACGAGCTTTTCTGATGTGCTTTCCTCTCTGCAATTCCCCAGGCCACGTCGCAGTGATTGGAACATTTATTTTAATCTTTTGACTTTCTGGGCTTTGTTAAGGTTGTGGAGGTAGATATTGTTCGTTCTTGTCTGATGTTTTCTGTACATCATCTTGGTTGAGGGAGATGGAAGGGATAGCTGCCAGAATTACACTCCTGAAACTGAAGATCAAGAGGCTCTGTCTCTCTCCAGAGCTCAGTGCTCAATGCATGTGTTGGATCTGGCTCTCAGCCCTACCTGACAGGTCATTTCTCTAGCTGAGAGAGACACCAATTACTGCTGTGTCCTTTCTTCTTCTCTTCTTTTTAATTCTCCTTCCTTTGCATCCACCACCTCTACAAAGAATCATTTCTAATTCTGTTACAACCCTTTTTCATCTCCCTTCCATTAGTTCTGTTTGTGTAAAAACTCCTCCCATTTCTAGAGTAAACTGTTTTCAACTTTTTTGTTTCATCACCTCTACCTGTACCTGCTTATTCATATGGAAGTATTACACATCAGAGTATTAACTGCTCTCATTTTCTCTGATTTCACCCA